>NC_136509.1:31221284-31306284 GCF_053919585.1 Euprymna scolopes | reverse complement strand
AAAAAATGTTAAGAAATCTGAAAACTCGTGAAAAATGGCTTAAATAGCCCTGCTTCAATATTAAAATTTAAAAAATCGAAAAAAAAAAAAGAAGACATCTCACACCACGATTCAAACCCAAAATGTTTGGATAATGACTCAACACTCTAACCAACTGAGCTAACCCGACATACATGAAATTGTGTCAGTTCTTCAAATATTTAAACTAAATCAGGTTACGACGTTGTCTGATGCATGTGTAAAACCGATCTCATCATGAAAGGACGGTTTTTGCTGACCCCCCTCCCCCCCGTAGAAAAGTGCTGATTTCAGGGTGAAAAAATTAACGTTTTTGGCCAATTTTTCGATATTTGTCGGGCGAAGGTTGGAAAGTTAAAAATGATACCGATCTGGCGAAAATCCGTGACCCATGTGGAAAGTATTTGCGATACATACAAACACACACACATACATACATTTTTGCTTTTATATATATAGACTAGCGAGAGGTACTCGGCGTTGCCCGGGTGTTTTTCGGTGTGTGTGGTCGGGTGGGAGTGTTAATGAAAACTTAAGAATAAGCGAAGTAAAAAAAACAAAAAAATGAACGTTAAAAAACCCTGATGCGTTGCCCGAGTGTTTGGAGGGGGTGGGGGTGTTAATGAAAACCTAAGAATAAGCGAAGTAAAAAAAGAAAACATGAAAACGAAGTGAGGGTACCCTGGGGGGGGGTAATCAAAACATCGAAAAAAAAACTAACGTAAGGCAAACGAACGATGTTAAATGTAAAAATCGAAAAAACTAAAAAACCAAAACAAATAAACACGTGAAAAATGGCTTAAATAAGCCTGTTTCGATATTAAAATTTAAAAAATCGGTGGGTACCGGGGTTGTTTTTGGGTGTGTGTGGTCGGTCGGGGGTGTTAATGAAAACCTAAGAATAAGCGAAGTAAAAAAAATAAACAGAAAAACGAACGTTACGTGAAAAATGGCTTAAATAACCCTGCTTCAATATTTAAATTTAAAAAATCAATAAAAAAAAGACATCTCACACCACGATTCGAACCCAAAACGTTTAGATAATGAACCAACGCTCTAACCAACCGAGCTCACACGACGTACATGAAATTTAGTCAGTTCTTCAACTATTTATACTAAATCAGGTCATGACGTCATCCGACGCATGTGTAGAACCGATCTCGTCATGAGAGAACAGTTTTTGTTGACCCCCCCCATAGAAAATTGTTGATTCCAGGGTGAAAAAATTAAGGTTTGTGGCCAATTTTTCGATATTTTTCGGGTGAAGGATGGAGCTTCAATATGATACCGAGTTTGTGAATTTTTTTTCTGTCCGTCGAAAGTTTTTAGCGGACACACAAACACACATACATACAAACATACACACATTTTCGCTTTTATATATATAGACTAGCGAGGGGTACCCGGCGTTGCCCGGGTGTTTTTCGGGGTATGTGAAAAAAAACGAAACGTTGATGATGCACAGTTGGAAAATAGTGAAGTGTTTTAAAAAAAACAGGTGCGCGTTTTTGATTGACGTGACGGCGATAGGTATTCAGCAGTTATTTTGTGCGGGACAGTTTTGAATAAATCGGTATGTTTGTTTTTAAAAACCCGCCCCCTAATTATTAGGAGGAGCGAAATGAAAGCTACAGTCTGATATGACGGAGTCGACATTGACCAAACTGGCTCTGGGCCTGTGATTAGAGTCGAGGTTCGCTTTTTTATACCGAAAACCGAATGTAACGCGTGCCGATGCGGGAAATGTGGAATAATTAATGTTTGAAAGTCAATAAAATTAAATAGAGAGGCGAGCTCCGTGGATAATTCGTAGATATTACAATTTATAGATGATATAAAAAGTTTTAAAAAGTTGTGAAGCGAGCAAGCGCTTCTTTGAAAGAAGCCTTTCGTAGACATCGAGGAAAAGCGAACATACATACATTTTCGCTTTTATATATATAGAAGACTAGCGGGAGGTACCCGGCGCTGCCCGAGTGTTTGGAGGTGTGTGTAGTCGGCCGGAGGTGGGGGATGTTAATGAAAAACTAAGAATAAGCGAAGTAAAAAAGAAAACAAAAAAACGAACGTAAAAACTTATCGGAAAAATAAACGGGGGGTACCCGGGCGGTAGGGGGGGGGGCAATCAACACAAAAAACAAAAAAAAAACTAACGTAAGGCAAACGAATGATGTTAAATGTAAAAATCTGGAAAACAAAAACAAAAAAGAAAACAGAAAAACGAACGTAAAACTTCTGAAAAATAAAAAAAAATAAAAAAACACGTCATGAGAGGACGGTTTTTGCTGACCCCCCCCCCACTGTAGAAAAGTGTTGATTTCAGGGTGAAAAAATTAACGTTTTTGGCCAATTTTTCGATATTTGTCGGGCGAAGGATGAGGCTTTCATATGAGACCAAATTTGTGAGTTTTTGTTCTGTCTGTCGAAAGTTTTTAGCAGACACACAAACATAGATACATACATACATTTTCGCCTTTATATATATAGATGATAGGTTATGAAAAGGAAGGGTTGTAAAGAGATAGCTTCTAATTTGGGGGTATCAAAACCAAAGCCAAATATGATGAAAGTAAAAATAAAATAGATAAACCCCATAATTTATTATACCATACCTGTTCACACTGAAACACTTATCACAATATTCTGTCGATCTATATTAAAAAACCTTGTTAAACTTTGTAACATATTTCCATTCTATGGAGGTCAGGCGTGAACGAACACCCCATAATTTTATTATACCATATTTCTTCAAACTGAAACATAATTATCAAAGTATACTCATGCAGATAGATATAAAAAGTCTTTATTAAAGTTTGTGTCTATTTCCATTCTATGGAGGCCAGCGCAAACACAGACCCCACAATTTTAATGTACCACCGTTCTGCAGGATCAAACATACCCATTCCTGTGTCTCGATACATCTTCTATCATTATATGTAATCATTTTTTTAAAATAGCCAACCATATAGGAGCCTATTCGTGACCAGACACACACACAGCTTTCTATTATATATATATATATATATATATATATATATATATATATATATATATATTAAACTTGTTTACAGCTATTTCAATGCAATTCTGCGTATTCTGAAAATTTTATTCTGAAGAGAGTTAATGATTTAAAAAAAATTGATTGTATGATTTAAAATAAACATTGCCTTGAAACAGCTGTAAACAACCTTTTTGTATCAGGAGCAGAATTTGATAATCAATTAAATCGTCATATCTATATATACATATATATATACATATATGACGATTTAATTATCAAATTCTGCTCACATCTAAAACAGACATTGTGTCTAACTCTGTCCTCTGCTAGTAAATAACTATTCTTCTTCTTCTTCTTCTTCTTCTTCTTCTTATTATTATTATTATTATTATTATTATTGAAGTTTGGTAATATTTAACTCTTAAAATTATACGAAATTGAGTTTCATTTTGGCAAAACCTCATAAATAAACTCAAATTGCATAAACTTAAAAAAAATTAAACACACACACCTAAACACTGTCGTATTTTAAAAAGGTCCTCTAGCTTAAAAAAAAAACAAAAACGTGTTTATTTTGGATGAAGACATTTAACGAATTCTGCTTTTTACAAAGATTTTCTTGTTATGTTATTCTTGAAATACAAAATTCAAATTTGGGAAAAAAAATCTCTCGGCTGAAAATTGTGACTGTGATTTATCCATTTATTTATTTTTTTACAAAGATTAAAAAAAAAAAAAAAAGGTGACACACTGGGTTTAAAATAAAAGTCCCAGTCTTTAAGAATTTGCAAAAAATAATCGCGACTGTGAGTAAAGTGTTATTGTTTATTTTAATAACAACATGTTTTTGCGCTAACGGACTTAGTAGATTGTTCATGTAAAAGGGAATATTTAATAAAAAATCAGGAATTTCCTTCCGTAAATATATAAATAGATATGGATTTAAAAAGATATTTGCCAAAAATAACCTCTCGAAACTTCTGAGTAAATTGGTTTTATTGTTTTGTTTTACAATATTTTATGCTAACAGACCCAGTCACTCGTAGGTGTCGAAGTTTTTTTAATCGGCAGCAGCGACAATTAGTTGTACATTGATTGTAGATAATTTTTAGTTGTACATATTTAAAACCCAGAAAACGTTTTTCTTTTTCAGGGCATGTTTTACATTCTTTTTTTGGGGGGGGAGAGGGGTAGTGTACATTCCTAAACAATTGCTGTGCTTACATTTTTGTGAGTCTTCCAGACGTTCGAGGAAAGACGTTATGCATATAAAGTTATTTACTTGTGCACGTTGGTTCCAGTAATTAATGTTATCAGTATTCAAGTGTATGTGTATGGGTGTTTATTTGTTTTAGCGCTAGTGCTCATATGGAGAGCAACACCATTTTCTTAAACTTTTAGAAGTGTTCGTTTATCTAAGAATTAGATTCATTCTGGAATATGAGAATGCCTGGTCTCAGCCAATTAGAAAGGGCGGAACATTGCTGGGGAGCCATTATTATTCAGTATTTGGAAATCGGAAAAATATGTTATGTCTTTGTTTTTCTTAGCCAGTTAAGGAGGGTGTAGCAACACTATAGTTGAATAATGTAGAATGGGACTGGTAGCAATGGTAGGACTAAATATCTAGAGAGAAAAGTAAGGACTCCTTCCCCTTAAGATGTATCAATTGTGATGGTGATGCTCGTCGGATGGAAAGTAGAATGTGTTTGTAATGGTGGTCAAAAGCCACAGGTGGCAGCTGGTGTTGCAAACCTATGATACTTTGGTACAGAGGAGAATTTCTGCAGTCAAATTATATATATATATATATATATATATATATATATATATATATATATATAACGTCAAAGAATGAGAATTCATATAGAAACGTAATTTTAATTTGAATAAAATAAAATATGCATATTTTATTTTATTCAAATTAAAACAATGTTTCTATATGAACTCTCATTCTTTGACGCTCATTCTTGACGTTATTCTCGTGTTGCCCACGCACAGTTCAAACATTTCCAAATACAACCGCCAGAAACAACGCGCAGCTCTTTACAGACTTCTTTCTCCAAATTAACAACATGGCAAGGAAGAAGATAAAAAGAAAAAAAAAGAAACAACACACTGAAGATGGAGTATACCTCTGAAATATATTTGTGATAAATTTCAAACAAGTAAAATATTAGTTTATTTTCCTAATATTACGTTGTATTTTGCTTTCAGGCGCTCTTGATGCGTATTTTATTATATATATATATATATATATATATATATATATATATATATATATATATATATCCAAAAGAATCATTATTCAACTGAAAGACAATTAAGTGGGAGGGAGAAGAAGCTTTAGAAGCAATGATTGTGAAAGAAGATAACGATAAAAACTGAAGAAAAACAAATGAAATGCAACCTGATATTTATCGGAAATTCTAAGGACACTGATTCCAAGTTTGGCTCAGAACCATAACAGCAAATTCAAAAACTAACAAAGGAAAATAAAAATTCAATAATTACTCACCAAACTTGGCACAACATTGACCAGTTTCCCTAATTCTGTGCTTGGCTTTGATTGTAACAAATAATAAGCAAACTGGGTACGTTGGGTTTATTTAACACACATACACACACACACAAATTCGTACAAGCTCAAAGAATGTATATAATAGAGATCCTCTTAAATATTTCATCAGATAGACCCAAAAAATGTCCTCGCAAATGTATTCATTCAGTTCATTGAGAAATTACATGGTAGATGTATTATGAGAATCTTGCGATGGATATGTATTAGACAGGCTTAAATCAGATGGAATACATTTAGGGAACTTTTGCCATTACCAATCAACAAAACATTACCTCTGTCGATCGAGCGAAGAGTCTATTGGGCATGCGTATGCAGTGTGATGATGTACGAGAGTGAAAGTGACGGTTGAGGAGATAATAGATTTGATACGATGGAAATGTAACGTGAGTCTTGCGAGGAATATGTAATGTTAAACAGATTTAGATCTGATGACCTCAGAGGAGATTAAATCTGCACAGTATACGGAGATGTGTGTAGAGCAGGAGACTTTGATAATATGGCCACTTTGACAGAATGGATGAGAGTTTTTGGGTTCATAGATGTAGAATGGTTAAAGTAGCAGGTGTGGCTCAATGTTCCCCACTGACAGGCTACTGACCCCAATCGTTGTGTGTGTAATAGATTTTTCATTCATCTTATCTTCTTTCTGGGGTTAGTAGATGTAGAAGTGTTAAGTTATCAGGGTTAGCTTTTTAACTAAAAGTACGACTGACCCCCCCATCAAGTGTCGTTCCTAATGTTCTCTATGTATCACTCATTCTCCATTGTCTATTGATAAGTTCTTTTATTACTCGCTAAACCTACTTCATTTTCTTTTCTCATCTATCCTTTGTTCTTTCCCCCCCACCCAGCACTCATCAAACATAGTGTCACACAGGGTCAGTTAATAAAGAAAGGCCAAGAAAAAGATAAGAGGGATGAATAAAAACCTTGCTAGAGATATGTTAGTTTGAATATGAATTTTTAAAATCCGTCTAACGCATGCCTACATATAAAACGGACATTAAACTGAATATGATGAAAATGACGTATAATTTATACAGGTTCAGTTGAGTTAAGTGGATTTTGTTGTTTGTATTCAAACTGAAGTGATTTGATGAGTTTTCATATTATTTCATATTCTTCAAACTACTGTCCTCATCTTAATGTTATTTTTACGTTTCGGTTGATGTAACTTCTGACTTTCTTGTTGAGTTTGGGAATTTTTCTGTCAAACCTTGACATCTGCACAGAATTCTGAACAGAGCCCTTTATTTAATCCACGTGGGTTATCATGCATGACCGAATAGAAGTCCTAAGTAATTTGCAATTGTATTTTGAGTATCACCTGCACCGAGGATTGAACCTTCAACCTCCAGAAGAGTGTCACTTTGCAACTGAATTTTACCAAATGCTTCATTCAAGTCCTTGCACAAGTTCTGTGCAGATTTCCAAGTTTGATAGGAAAATTCCTGAGTTCGACAAGATACACCTGAAAAAAGATCGGAGGTTTCATTGACTTAAATTTGCATTCTTCAAACTATTGCTCTTATCTTGAGGTTATTTTTACACTGTGTCGGTTGATGTAACTTCTGACTTTCTTGTTGAGCTTGTTGGAGATTTTTCTGTCGAACGAAAGAGCGACAAATAAAGACCTTGCTAGAGATATGTTAGTTTGGAGATTAATTTCTATGATGAGATTTTTATGATATAGTCATGTTGACAGAATGGATGATTTTTTGGTTTAAAAAAAAAAACCCTGACAAACAGGACATAATAAACTACTTGTTTGCTTTTACTTTGAGTCATTGTTTTTAATAAAGAAAGTTCTATTTCAAATTCAAGTATGAGAACCAATAAAATATAGTTTAAAATTTAACAGCAGTTTAAAAATAAAACTAAGTGACGTGTCCACTAAAGTTGCATCTTTTCCCAAACTTTAATTTAATACAGATTTTTTTTTTAAAATTCAAATTAAATTCAGAAACAAGTTCTTTTAATATTTTGTTTGGAATCTTTTGGAAGTTATTTTCCAGTTTCAACTTTTTTTTTTTTTTGTCATGGGGGTCATCACTTATCAAGGCCCGAAGGCCACTCAGGAATAAAGGTTATTGCGTGTACAGTAATCAATGAGATAGTATTGTATTAATCATTAGTATTGGGGGTTTAGATCATCAAATGACAAATAATCTTCATTTTTAGATTTTTAGTCATTCTTTGAGAAACCAAAAGTCATTTATACACCCTCCCCGCCACAACTCTCTTTATGAATCGTTTGAAGTTTAGCCCTAACGGCAAAATCAATATTTTCTGTTTTCAGCGACAACTTTTATATGAATAAAAAAGAAGGATTGTCTTTTTTCTTTCTTGGCGTTCGGACTAAGATCAAAGTGTAGTATTTGTTCTGATGCTGCACTACACTTTTTGGGTCAGTGTTAATGGAGGAGAAATCCTTCATGACTGATACATTTTTTTTTTATTTTTGTTTTTAACTAGAGTGCCCCCTTTTGGGGAGCTGTTTCCCTCCCATATTAAAAAAAAGACCTTGTGACTAACACTGCCCTCGTGGGGAGGCAAGTAAACAACAACAACAAAAAAAAGGGAAAGCAAGGCAAAGAGAGATAGATAAAACAAGAAAATAGAAAGAGATAAATGTAGAAAGAGGAATGAAAAGAGAAATAAAATATAGTCAAACAACAGAAAAAAATAAGGAGATAAAGCCCTAGCGATTTGACAGAAATCTGCTTTTTCTGGATAAAAAAGAAGAGTGGAACTCTGGTAAAAAAGCAGAGAATTTACATCTCTCCTCATCATCTACGAATGGCTCTCATCTTGGGGAGGCTTCATATTTTGACAAGCTTCTGGGCTTGACCTTTACTCCTGACCTGAAATGGAACACATATATCAAATCCATTACCAAGGTCGCTGGAAAAATTGTGGGATCCTTCTATCGCTCCAGTAGATATCTCACTTCTGATGCAATTCTCTACCTATATAAAAGCCAAGTATGGCTAATGATGAAGTACTATTGCCACATCTGGGCAGGAGCTGCTAGAAGCAGCTTATTCTGCCTTGACAGAGTTCAAAACAGACTTCGTAGCTTAGTGGGGGATGCCCCTTTCTTTTCCCTGCACCCTCTTTCCCACAGAAGAGACGTTGCGAGCCTGTTTCTGATTTATTGTTATTTCCATGGCAAGTGCTCAGCTGAGCTTCAATCTATGCCCACCACCTTGCCAAACTTTCACGAAAAACACTTGTCCAGCCAAAACCATTATCAATAATTCCGACACTCCTTGTCTGTGCCTACACCTAAATGTAGATTCCATGAACAAAGCTTCTTTCTTAGAACTGCATGCCTGTGGAACTCTCTTTTCGATTGTCTTCAAGTCCAACATAAACAAGTTCTTGATGAACCGTCCCCCTAAAGTAATCCAATTTACAAAATTCCCACTACTTATGTTTACTACGCTATAATCACATTGACTAATGTATACCCATTAACCCATATCCTCGAGTGGCCTCCGGGCCTTGATAAGTAGTGATTCCTGTGTAAAAAATAAAATTAAATAAAGAAAACAAATTTTGTGCCATTTTAGGCTTATTTCTGTACTAGCGAAAGGGAGCCGTCCGTCCCCCCCCCCAAAAAGTAAGCAGCCGGGGTAGAGAAAGGTGTTAAAAAAAAAGGTAGGATCAAACCTGTAACGTGAAGGTGGAAAGAAGATGAAAAAAAAAGTGACGTCTTTGCCGATGCGTCCATAGCAAAAACGGAAGTTGCGAACGTCTAAATTAAGGCTAGTCAATCGAAAGGAGACGATGACGTGCAAAAATTTCAGCGAAAAAAGCGACCCCTCCTTGTAGAAAACTGGCGAGTTGAGGATGAAGAAATGCATGATTTCGGCCAATTTTTCGATATTTGTTGTCCAGAGGATCAAGGTTTAAAACAATACTGAAATGGCCAGGATCCGTCGCCTGTGTCAAAAGCTTTTGTGAGACAAACAAACACACACACATTTTGCCCTTTATATAGATAGATATTTCTTTCCAATAAATTTCTAGTGTTAAAAATATCTATATTCAATGTTTACAAATGCCAATATTTTTTTTAATGGCCATTAAATTATAAATTAAATCCCTCCCTATCACGTTTTTCTTTGTAGCAAAGTAGTTAAACCTAAGAATTTAAAACTATTTTTTATTGCTTGTCACACTTGAGTTTGAAACAGAACTTTCATTATTAAGAACAATGACTAACTCAAAGTAGTCAGAACAAAAAGTAAATAAGTAGTTTATTATATCCCATTTGTCAGTAAACTATACAGAGAAGTACCGCCAGTATAGTTTAAAATGCAACAGAAAAGAATGCGACTAGCAGACCACATTGTATGCAGCATCATATAGAGGAAGCCAGTAAACTTGTTTTCATTCGGTCATCTCAATCAACAATCTTCAAGTGCAACGTGAATCGACATCTTGCTGCCCAAATCCCTACATAGTACCCCAGTAGTTGTTGCCCCTGATAGTAGCCCCCTACACAAAAGTGGCAATGTGCCTTGTTTGGGGTGAATACGTAATAAAAAAATAAAATAAAATAAAATAAAACATCTACTCCACGACACAAGATTAGAGAATGTGAAGGACTTGAAAATAATTATGCAAGACTGAAAGTGCTGGAGAAGTCGTGTGAATTCTGTTGTGAAGCATCCTGAATGATGGTAGAGATTCTGATATATATATATATATATATATATATACATTTGGATTTTACCGTCACAGACTATCCATTCATGTGTAATCACCTTTTTCTTTACCATATTCCCTCTGCTTCACTTTTTTGTTTTCAAGTAAGATCTTTGACTTACTTGTTGTTTCATCAAATACTTTTGCATGCAAAATCCAATCCCGCATTTTGCTAATTCCTACCCTCTGATGAGAAGGAGAGTATTTCTTCGAAACTCCGCGGATTAAGGACTATCCATTTATCTAGTGTTTCCTTTTCAGATTAAATATGTTTTTAACTCATTTCAAAGTGTTTTTTAACATATTTTATTAACTGTTTGCTCATATATATATATATATATATATATATATATATATATATATATATATATATATATATATATATATATATATATATATATTATCATTACTACTACAGAGTGGAATGATAAAATTGTCACCCAAGAAAAAACGACATGATTCCATTTCCGATTAATGGAAACCGGTTTTCTTTTTGTGTTGCAGACCATCTACTAGTTGGCCAGTTGTGTACAAATCCTGAGAGCCAGGATCCGTCACCTGTGTCGAAAGTTTTTGTGAGACACACACACACATTTTGTCCTTTATATATATATATATATATATATATATATATATATATATATATATATATATATATATATTTCCAATAAATTTCTAGTGTTAAATAATATCTATCTTCAATATTTACAAATGCTAATATTTTTTTTAATGGCCTTAAATTATGAATTAAATCCCTCCCATCACGTTTTTCTTAGTAACAATATATATATATATATATATATATATATATATATATATATATATATATATATAATTATTATTATTATTATTATTATTATTATTACTACTACTACTACTACAGAGTGGAATGATAAAATTGTCACCCAAGAAAAAAAGTCATGACTCCATTTCCGATTAATGAAAACCCGTTTTCTCTTTTGTTGCAAACTATCCACTAAGGCCAGTTGTGTACAAATCCCAAGAGCGATAGGAGCCTTCTATCATGTCTGAAAGTGACACAATGTTCAATGAGCGAGATCAAAGATGTGCTGCTGTACAACTCATGCTCTTTACCGATCCAAGTTATGACAACAGGACCATTGCCAGCACCCTTAAAATGCAAATCGAGGATACAGCTCAATAAATTCTACGGCCACGGTTACAGTCTTTGATGTGATTTCAAGTGAGGGCCACAGCATGCCACCTCACATCTTTGAAATCGGCTTAAAAGTCAACACCAAAGTGTACCTGGATGTGCTAAAGAGTATGCTGATCCCCTGGTGCAATCAGGTGGCCGCTGGCAGATCCTGGGTGTGGCAGCAGGACTCAACACTGGCTTACAAATTTAAAGAGAGACCCAGGTTTAGCTTCAGAAAGAGTGCTACGACTTTGTACCCTTCTCTCACTGGCTCCTGACCTGAACCTGCTGGACTACTTCATTTGGTCATCTATCTAGAACACTATCAACAGGATCTCCCACAACACCTGATTGCTGCCATCTGCTGAGTGTTCACCAAGCTCCCACTGGTGCTTGTGGAAAAAACATGCTCCTAATTCCGGACCTGTATCGAGGCGATGATTGAAGCTGAAGGTGGCTATGCTGGATAGATGTCAGTTACCTATATAATTAAGTTACCTGAATTGATTTTTTTCAATAAAAGTTTCAAAATAAAGCTGTAGTGTTTTTTTTTTAGAGCAACAAACTTATTGTTTCAGCCTGTATTATTATTATTATTATTATTATTATTATTATTATTATTATTATTATTATTATTTCATTGTTATTGTGTCAAACCTTCCCTACACCCCTACTTGTGCTGATGAAGATTATATATATATATACATATACATACATATATATATATATATATATATATATATATATATATATATATATATATATATATATATATATATATATATATATACAAACTTGATATCGTCTCTGAAATGATTGTACACAATTCAAAATTGTTATTGTTTTGAATTTTTGGAGCATATTCAAACGATCTTGTATTAATTTCGTTTACATCCTATTTACTCTACCTTAGCTCTAAAAGATCAAACTCTTTTTCAAGTGAGCTTATTATATATCTGCCACAAAAATTTCACGCGCAGCTACCTCTACGTGGGTATCCATAGTCTGTCAAAGACTGAAGGGGCCTTTTTAAGGAGGGGCACCCTGTACTCCATACTTAAGACAGACAATTCCTCTCATCTCCATCGTCGTTCAGTGTTGAATAGTGTGTATTTATACACACACACATTTTATATATATATATATATATATATATATATATATATATATATATATATAAATATAACACGGAAATTACATAATTGTTGGAACAATAGAGCAATATTATATTTTATCTTATTGCTCTGTTTACCACATTGAGCTCTCATACCCGGATTTCCTCCTGGAATTATTCCATTATAACACTATATATATATATTTATTTTATACACACACACACTATTCAACACTATATGATGCTGAATTCCTAACAAAAGCAATGATGATGAAATTAGATGCTATACACGGATGCCCAAGATGGCTCACAACAAATCTTGGAAGAGCCACACCACTGACCAGCAGCATCACAAAAAGGATGCCATCACATTGTTATCCCAATCATGGTAAAAGAAGAGTCATTCATCTACATTCTATTACAAGATTGCAAAGCATTGCAGGAATTGCAAACAATCATGTAAGATCGAGAGTGTTGGAGGAGTCGTGTGGATTCTTTTGTGAAACGTCCTGAAAGACGGTGGAGATGAGAGAGATTGTCTGTCTTAAGTTTTGGAATACCTTAAAGAAAATGCCAACCACCCACAGAACTGGACATAAAATTTACAATATTTTCTCCAATGATACAATATTTTGTACAAATAAATTAGAGTCCATGCCTGACTTGTCCACCAAGTTTTAGTCTTTGATATGGGGACACTTTGGTGATCGTCTCATCAGTAGGAGATGTGATCAATCAGTGTCTTAGCTTAATAAAGGGTGAACCCCCCCCCAAAAAAAAACAAAAGCTAAATGGAGGCCATCTAGAACATATGCTGCAGAACGGAGGAAAAAAGGCCAAAGACCCTAGTGTTTTGATGTGATGTTTTGAATATAATAAACTGGTTATGACCAAAGTTTCATTTCATTCGGACAAAACATTAAGAAACAGGACCTAATTAGAATTGGGGCCCGTTTTTTTTTTGGGGGGGGGGGTCACGCTGTATCGCCTTGTTATTTCTTTCAATAAAAAACGAAAACTTATTACAAACTATGCACAGTGTTTGAGGCAAACTGCAACACTGTTTTAATCAACAACTTATTTTCAAACATAAGGATGACTTGAAACATAAAACTTTTGCCAAAAATGACCGGAAGAAAAAAATTCCATCAATTGTGCTTCATCAGAAACTTGGTACTGGGGAGATTTTTTATTTATTTATGTCCTCTCCAGGAGGTCAAGTTAGGTCAAGTTTGAGTTTGAATGAACTGGATTGGAACTTGGTATACCGTGGTTTGAAGTCTTTGTCATTAACTACATAGCCACTTCCATCCCCTCCCCTGTTATTAGTATTGGTGAGATTATCGATGCCCTATGCAATCATTATCTCAGCTGAGAAGGTATCTCACTGCCAATGCAAACCTTTATCTGTATAAGAGCTAAGTACATCCTAAAATGAAGTACTGTTGCCACATCTGGGCAGGAGCTGCTCAGCATCTGCAATCAGGAGGCCAAAACTGGCTTCGAAACCTAATAGGTGATTGTCTCATTATATTCATGGTAAATGCTCATTTGAGCTCCAATCTACGGTTCCCCCCTTACCAAACTTTCACAAAAACATTCGATTAGCTACAACCACTATCAAAAATTCCCCCTACTCTCTATCTGTGCATAAATCTAAATGCAGATTACATGAACAATGCTTTCTTAGAATTGCCCACCTGCAGAACACTATTCCACTGGCCTGCTTCTCAGCTGACTACAATATCATAGTCTTCAAGTCTAATGTAAACAAGTTCTTGTTAACCGTTCACTTAAATAATCAAATTGTACCCAACATACACCATTAACGATTACTATACTAACACCTTACACTCCTTAACCCTTATCCTTATACTCCCTTGTAAAAAAAAAAAAAAAGCTGTAACCTCTTGCCTGAACTCCATGATGCGTTTGGATATTCTGGGTACTAGAGAGCAAAGTAAAGGAAGATATGATTCATATAGAAGTAAAAGCGATATAATTGTATGCAACTTTGCTGACGTTAAACACTCTGGAACGAACTAATGGGTGTTCCATAAAATTTGATGTCATTTCGCAGGCCAATAATTTTGGCAATTTTCGTTGAAATGACCTCAAATTTTCACAGCTTGTATAGAAACAATTCAAGATTTTATGTCTAATGTTTGACGTTTATCTCTTTTCAGGTTGAGAAATGCCATTCACTTTAAAAAGAAAAGTCATTTTTATGTGTTGGAATATCCTCGAACAGTCACTCAAGATCGTGTTGCGTGCCTTCTTTGCAAAACTTGCCAATATTATTGGCCTGCGAAATGACGTCAACTTTTTTGGAACACCCTATATATATATATATATATATATATATATATATATATAAAAAGCCATTTTGCGTGTTGGAATATGCTCGAACATTGATTTTTTTTTCTCTGGGGATATGTGAAAGGACTCGTCTATGTCCCAGCCTCTTCCTGCTAATGTTGAAAGACTCAAGCAGAGAATCACTGCCGCACAGGAGAATGTACCAAAGACATGCTGCAGCGTGTGTGGCATGAGTTTGATTACCGACTTGACGTGTAGAGTCACAGGCGGCGTTCATATTGAACATTTGTGGAAATTATGAAATCGGTCATAGAATCTAGAAATCTTTGTTTTTATTTTATTTTTTTTTGAAATGTTAACCTTTTTTTTTTATAAGGAAGTCACCACTTATCAAGGCCCGAAGGCCCCTCGGGGATAAAGGTTATTGCGTGTACAGTAACCAATGAGATAATATCGTAGTAATCGCTAGTAATGGAGATCTGATAAAGTGTCTTACTTAAGGGGGCGGTTCATCAGAAACTTATTTACGCTGGACTTGAAGACATCCAAGTTGTAGTCAGGTGGGAAACAGGCAAACGGAAGAGAGTTCCACCGGCGTGCACTTCTAAGAAAGAAGCTTTGTTCATGGAATCTATGCTGTGATTTAGGCACAGATAAAAAGTGGGAAAATTACTGACAGTGGTTTCAGCTAGACGGGTGTTCAACATAAAGTTTGTGTAGTTTCATTAAGATACAAATGGATAACAGGCGTGCAATGTTGCCTTATATTGTCCAACACAAAAGCTGAGACACTCACATCACTCTAAATACCAAATGTACTTGAAGAAGGTTGAAAGTTACATTGGCCAAACACTGTGAAAATAACAATTAAGATTAGAATGATCCAAATAATACATAAGTACGAAGATCGATCTAAAAGGAAAGCCTCCTATTTTTTTAACTCAAAAAGTTGAAGAGCTACAAAGTTGGGAGTGATACCCTTAAAACGAGCAAGCTTCTGTACTCTAGAATTTATATTTCTAAATAGTCACCACCATTCTCAATGAACTTTTGCCAGGAATTCAATGGCATATCTCTGCTTCTGATGCATTGTAACGCTGTCCGAGAACCAACACGTTGTAGCTTCAGTCACAAAGCAGACAAAGAATAGAAAAGAATTAAACTCGCTGCTGCTGTTGTTGTTGTACAATTATTTTTTAGAGATTTGTTAGAGATTTGTGGAGAATTAATAAATTTTGAAACACACACAGCATTTTCATATTATATAAGGGTCGTTCCGAAGGTAAAGCCTCCTTTTGTTAACTTCAATAGTTGATGAGCTACGAAGTTGAAAGTGATACCATTAAAACGAGCATCCTTTTGTGGTCCAGAATTTATTTTTCTACATAGCCACCACCATTGTCAATGCAATTTTGTCAGCAATGAACAGTGGCTGTGCATGAGTGCCCAGAGTATGCCTTGTCACATGTGAATTGTTCCAAAAGTAAAACCTTCTATTTCTTTGACTCAAAAAACTGAAGAGCTACAAAGATGGGAGTGGTACCATAAAAACGAGTGACTTTTTGTGCTCCAGAATTTATTTTTCTACAGTCACTACCATTCTCAATGCATTTATGATAGGAATTCAATCCCACATCTCTGCTTCTGGTGCACGTCCATGACAGGGGTTGCTTTCTTAGAGTCCCACACCGTCAATATCTGCGACAGACAGATGAAACTTTCAGGTTATGAATGCATAAATTCAATCATCATAACAATGTAATTTGCAAATCCTCTCTAAGCCATTCAAGCAGAATAAAAAAAAATGGAGGCATTACTTTTCGAACGCCTGTTGTGTGTTCTATTTTGTAGTAAAACGGACCCATTTGGCTTAATGGTAAGACTACTTGCGAATAGTGATCTGGGGTTCAATTCTCGATCGAGTCATACCAAAGACTTAAAAAAAAATATGGTACTTGATGCCCCCTTGTTAAACACTCAACATTTTGAGGAGAGGATTAAGAGCAAGTGGAGCAATGCTGGAAACGGAATGAACCATCCTCCACAGCTTGGTGCAGCAGCTAATAAAAAGGGAACCTTTGGGTCGCCCTCGACTACAGTCGGCCACTTAGCTTGATTTAAACATAACAAATTCAGTTTCAGGAAAGACTTTAACGGTATTTTTATGTTGTTGATGACTGACTATACAGACTGGGAAAATATGCCTCTGGTCAACATTATGCCCAGGTTAGGTACACTTTGCAATCAGTCTGACGTACAACAGCTCCATTTATTCTCCTGTATTTGTCTTTCTTTTCAACATATTCTGTTTCCACTCAATATCTGCTTGTGTCATTCTTACAGACACTTACCAGTCTACAGCAAGTTGTTAAACTATTTAATCCGTAGCTGAAGATAGAAAGAAGGATGATACATAGCGAGCAGAAAGGGACTAATTTGAGATTTTCCTTTCTTTTTTTTTTTTGTTATATGCAACTGGCTTTGCAAACTCACTTTTTCCTGATTCAAACAATCTAAACAAAGCTTAATGGGTGACCCAACAGGTCACAGGTTTTCTATTATGATATACAGTACAACCCCTGGATACGGCATTAAAAATTAGTAAGAAAATACAGTATATAATACACATGTATATAATCAAATAACATTATAAAGAACACAGTAAGGCGGGGAAAATACAGTAACCAGCATCCGGAAAAAACATTTATCCTGGAGTTTTACTGTACTATATATATATATATATATATATATATATATATAGTAAGTTATAAAATATATATGGCAATTAAGCTACACAGAATATTCCGCATTTCATCCATGCTAGAATTCGTCAGGCTAATATTCTGTGTAGCTTAATTGCCATATATGTTTTATAACTTACTACTTAGCTCTACCTACGTATTGAGCACTGTTTACGTAAATACTTAAAGTTCACGCATAAATTTATACATTCGTATATTAATTTATGTGATTAAATGAAGTAGGCACACACACATATATACAGTGATGATCATATTTATTGGCACGGTAAAATAAAAGTTAAATTTTGTCTAATAAATTCTAAAAAAGGGATTAAATTAAAGAAAATAACAAAGTATATTATGTATTTTTAACTGGCCTTTCCGATGCAGAAATCGGATTTTAGAAAAAATAAATAACAAAGGAACAACAAACAATTATTTTACTCAATATTAAAATAGCTCTAGAATATATATATGTGCCTATCCAGCTTATTATATATATCTACATTACAACGAACACTGTTTTCTTTTAATTGTATTAATGCATTTACTAATACATTAAAATAAACTCTGCTCTTTAGACTGTTGTTCTAACCCCTTAAAATTATATATATATAAACAATGAATACAGCTGAAAGTCAATGATACTGATACATGCCTAAATATACGAGGAATTATTTTGTAAAATTTCTTTTGTAAAAATTAGACAAATCAAATATTCTGTAACTTTGTATTCGACATCATAACCTGAAAACACGTATCCTAGGACCACCGTATCCCGGGGTTCTACTGTATTAAAAGTTTTAGGCAAAATGTTTAAACTCATGGCTGAGACTGAATAAGGGAAGCAAGGGAGAGAGATAGAAAGGAGGATGTAGTGAGCAGAAAGTGACTAATTTCAGATTGTCTTTTTTTTTTATGTAACTGGCTTTGCAAATTCACTTTTGTCTTATTCCAAAAATCTAAATGGGTGATCCACTAAATCTGATATATTTTTTTTATATTAAGAATCTTAAGAAATGTATTTAGATTATAGCTGAAAGAGGGCAAGTGAGAGAGAGGGAGAGCAAGAAAGAATGGGATATAATGAGCAGAAAATGACTAGTTAAGGATTTTCTCTTTTTAACCACTTTTTTTTATATTTAACTGGCTTTATAAATTCACATCTTTCTGGTTCATAGAATCTAACCCGGGCTCAAACGGGCCCCCTCTTTTTTTTTTTTTTTTTTTTTTAGTTATCATTTAAACTAGCAGGGGCATCCGACGTTGCCCAGGATCGAATGATAATGAATGTTTCACACTTCCATATTTTTATTGTCATCGAAATCGGTAAAATTGACTATTTTTCAATCAAATCGATTGCCTGTTCTAGTTAGGGACCTCTCACGGTGCACCAATAGGAAGCTTCACATGTCTCCCCCACAGTGACTTAGTCCACAATACATTGTAGTCTATATTGCACTGTAGAGAACCTACTGTTGATTTTTATAAAATTATTGAATTAAAGTTTAAAAAGCAAAAGTCAAGTATCATGCTTGAGTTGTGCTTTTAACAGAAACATTCATTTTGGACGCACCCCTGTCATACCAAAGAACTTACTGTTAATTTTATATGCTTGGCTTTTCGGCTTGTGTGGTAATAAAATTTCTCAAATACTCTTGTGATGTTAGGCTGTGTAAGGTGCTAACTTTGGTGAAAGTCACCTGTTCCTTCTTTCATTGAATTATTTTGATTATCAATCATTGATACTTCTCAAAGACACTCTTATACAAAACCTATCTAAGAACACTGCCAGGCACATAAATTACCTTTGTGTAAAATTCCATAAAAATCGGCCTAGACGTTTTCGAGTTCATAGTAAACTCTCTCTCTCTCTCTCTCTCTCACACACACAATTCCTTTTATATAATCTATCTATCTATCTATCTATCTATCTATCTCTCTCTCTCTCTCTCTATATATATATATATATATATATATATATATATATATAAAAGTGAACGTGTCTGTGTGTCTGTGTACATTTTCCTTCTGTCAATTTTCAGTATACAGACTCGAAATTTGATATACAAGATACTGAGATTTGGGAAAATCTATGTGATTGGTTTTCGGACAGAAATTTGGCTGTTAAGGGGTCAAAGTTCAACGATTTGACCTTTGAGAACTTTACCAACCTCCTCCGACAATTTTGGATCTAAACACTTAAAATTTTAGATATAGGTTCCTTGGACATGGATCTAATTTAATAACTTGATTTGAGTCCAAAACAATAAATTTTAAGGGGTCATAATAGGGGTCAAAGTGAAAAGAATTGACCGTTTTTTTTTTTTTTTTTTGCTTAGCATACACCTCCAAACACCCGGGCAACGCCGGGCACCGATGCTAGTCTATTTATATATCTATAAAAGTCAAATTGTCCGTGTGTCTGTGTGTGTACATTTCTCTACCAAACTACTCTGTCAATTTTTAGTTTACAGACTCGAGATGTGACATAAGGTGTATTGAAATTTGGGAAAATCTTTTTAATTGGTTTTTGGCCAGAAATTTGGCTGTCAAGTGGTCAAAGTTCAACGATTTGACCTTTGAAAACTCTACCAAACTCCTCCGCCAATTTTGGGTCTAAACATTAGAAATTTTAGATGTAAGTTCCTTGGACATGGATCAAACTTTTTAATTTGATTTGAGCCCAAAACAAATGTTACATGCCAAAATTGGGGTCAAAGTTAAAAAAAATTTGACCTCTCAGCCAATTTTTGGTCTAAACATTTGAAATTTTACATAAAGTGTATTCAGACATAGGCCAAGCTTTTTAATCGGTTTTTGACCGAAAATTTGGCTAGCAAGGAGGTCAAAGTTCAAAAGATTTGACCTTTGCGGTCTCTAGCAAACTATTCAGCCAATTTTTGGTCTAAACATTTGAAATTTTACATAAAGGGTATTCAGACATGCAGCAAGCTTTTTAACCAGTTTGGCTGCCACAAGGTCAAAGTTGAAAGAGTCGACCTTTGCAGACTCTATCAAACTCCTCCGCCAATTTTGGGTCTAAACACTTGGAATTTTAGGTGTAGGTTACCTGGACATGAAACTTTTTAATATATATATACATATGCACATAAAGTTATGAACAGTACAAAGGGCCCGAGCAGAGCTGGGCTGAACTGCTAGTAGTAAATAGATAGATAGAGATTCTTGAGTTTTTGAAAACCAACAACGGTAAAACGTCCATTTCCTGTCATCTTCACTTCTCCATTAATGAATGAATGTTTTTCGGCTGAAAAATCGGAAAGATCTTGTCATATTATTGCATCAACGAGACAATCTCAGAAAACATGTTCTCGGCATCGCCAAGGCCAAATATAACCCGGCTTACATATAAACGACCATTATGATATGCGATTTGATAAAATATTGTCTCTATGGCGATAAAGATGCTGCACATTTGGCACGCACCTGCTTCAGATTCAAGGAACGAACAAAGATGGAAACAAAGAAAAAAAAACAAAACGAGAGCCGATTTCGAGTCATACACAAATATAGCAAAGACAAAGGAAATATTCCAGAAGCTTCATTTTTGTACTTATTGAACGTTACCTCCCTCCTCTCCCATATCATATTATGAACGTTACCTCCCTCCTCTCCCATATCATATTATGAACGTTACCTCCCTCCTCTCCCATATCATATTATGTTCCATCACTCAGATATATGATTTTTTTTTCTACAATTTCAGCTAAAGATATCTATATTATATTTCTCTTATTCTGTCTGTCCGTTTTACTTTTTCTTGGAAACTACTGTGCCGATCTGTCTGAAATTTTGTATGGATCTTTGTTATATTAAGGTACAGCAGCCTAAGTATTATGATATCCGTTCAAAGGTCAGTTATGGATTAATAAGGATTAGTCATGACAATACAACATTTACTCTAGAAGTTTTCTCAGAAACTACTGGCCGATCTGGCTGAAATTTTGTACGTACATTTGATTTAATAATGTATATTATTATAGAAGACGTTCTCATTTTGTTCTTCCTCTTGTCTGTCGACCCCGTCAAAGTGCCAAACAAACAAAAGAAATACTTTGAACTCACTTCTTTTTTTTTAGAGACACTTTATTTCCTGTTCAGGCTTTCTTTCCATTTTACATAAACAATTTTCACAGAGCTGTCATTGGCTAATGGAGTATCATTGTCGTCTGCTTTCTGTTCCTGCTGTTCATGCCGTCACGTCTTTCCCAGTCCACTCTCCCGGTCTTACTGCTGCTGCTGCTATCCCTGCATGACGTCATCAGTCCTGCTACCTCCTACTCCTCCTCTCTCTATTTCACTGCAACTACTGCTGTCTACATGACGTTGCCACACATTACGTTACAATAAAATGCATCAAACTAGCTATGATGATATCCGTTTGATGCATAGTTAGGAATTAGAAACTACTGAGCAGATCTGACTGATATTTTGTATGGACCTGTGCTATGATAATGTGCAGCAAACTTAGTATTAGGATATCAGTTCAATGCGCAGGTAGGGATTATTAGAGATTAGTCACCACAATGCCGCATTTACTCTAGAGGTTTGGCATAAAGCACTCATTCTAAGTCGATGTGTTACAACTTTTGCCCATTTTTAATGAGCTAAACAATCTATTATGGAAAAAGATCCATCCTTACTATTGTGTAAGCCTAATATATAAAGTAAAGTTAGTTTCTCCTTCTCGATTTTTGTGTCTAATAGATTTTTTTACAGTACAATCATGTTCACACACTGGTTCTCACCAGATCACTGAAGTTAAGCAATGATGAGCCTGGCCAGTACCAGATGAGTAACCATTTGGGAAGGCTAGGCGCTGTATATACCGTACTGAGTCGTAGAAATTTCCAGGTTGGTATCTGGAGGTGCGTTTAACTCACGGGGGAAAATAAGCCCCCGAATTAAGATGGAAAGCAACCAGAAACTACTGTCTTTACTTGTCTTCCTGAGATACCTATGGCTTTATAATTTCGAGAGCCATGGTTGCCGATGCTGTTAAAACAGCAGTGCCGCTGCGTTCATGCAGTTTTTTTCCTACAAAATAAATACTTGATTCTAGATTATCAATTATTTTAGTGGCTTTTTGTCAAGGACAATAAAATGTAATTCGATTTAATTCTTTCCAAAAAATACTTTGATCAGATTGGAATTATTTTCATATGGACACACATTAAAAAAATGGACATAGCTCTCTATTCATCAACATAAAGTTACTTCTCTTGTTCGGAATAAAAATGCATAATTTAAAAAAGAATTTCAAAAATTCCAATTAAAAACACCACCGGACAACACGAGTATGTACAGCTAGTCTAATATATAAAGTACAGTCAGGTTTCTTCAATTTTAGTCATCAATAATTTTCTTCTTAAAAAGTCAATATCAAATATCAGCATATTGTTAAGATCAATAAAATTTAATTTAGTTTAATTCCTTTTATTGGGTCAGAAATATTTTCATAGTGACGGCATCTTAAAAAAAGGACATAACTCTGTATTTGTCAATAAAGAGTTACTTCCATTAGTTTGAAACAGAAAAATTAATATTCCACAAAAAAAAAAAAAGAATCAGGCATAGTTTAAAGCGACAAAACAGAAACAAATATTGAGCAACACAGGTTATATCAATATATGAAGTTAAAATATATTGCAAACATGAACAAAAAACAAGATTTTTTTCAAAAGTGCTCAATACATGAGTAGAGCTTTTATAATTAAAATTATACAAACCTTAGGAAGAGTCTATGCAGATCAACCAACGTTTTAACATTAACATGTAAAGTGCCTACGAGATGTGTTAATATTGAAACATTGGCTGATCTATGTTACGTAAATAATATATATATATATATATATTGTGCCACCAAGGAGAAAGTCCACACTTGTCATCTTTTCAAAAATCGCTAATTAAATTGAATGCAACTGTTTAAACAATCTATACCGCGTTTGATTCGCATTTTATTCCTCTATAATGTTTACTTGTTCATATTTGACTTTTAATTGAAGTATTCTAGTGTTCATGTCAATTTAAAAATTAATTTCAAATCGAGAAGGTAAAAGAAACTCTGCAGCAACAAATGAGCTTAAAACCAGTTTAAAATATCCACCTTTTAGCATCTATAATCATAATTGTTGTTGTTCCTAGGTTATACAACGTAACATTTTGTCCATATACCTTGAGTCTCTCTTAGTGATCGTCCGGATCTGATTAATCTTCACCTTTCTGGTTTATCCAATTGAGAAATAGGCCGCAGATTGAAATGTGATTAGAAAACGGTATGTATGACTGTGCAAAAACACCAAAACACTGGCAGTGTTCGTGATGCCCCTAAATCTGGCAGTCCTAGAGGTACTTCTTACAGGGAAGACAATGCTATCAAGATTTTCAGCCTCAGAAACAGATTTGAAATGGCTCCCCAAATCCAACAACAGTGTAATCTTGTTAGAAAGTGCTCTCTTTCTACAGTTAAGAACAGATTGAAGGAATTTAATTTGCGAGGCTGTGTTCTAAGATGCAAACCAATGATTTCTGTAAAGAATAGAAAGCATCATCTGGACTTTGTCGGATGCAATGAAAGTCATTACTCTTCATATTGGTCAAAAGTGATTTTTAGCAACGAAAGCAAATTGAATAAGCTAGGCAGTGATGGTAGGCAGTACATCCATCGAAGGAAGGATGAAGAATTTAATCTTAGGTGCACAGTTTCAACGCTGCAAGGTAGTGGAGGTTTAGTTTTGGTGTGGGACGTTATTAGTGCCAATAGTCCAGGGTCTATAGGTTGCTTGCAAGGTTGAATTAATTCAACCAAGTACATTAATATGTTGACTGAGCATTTTCTGCCCTACTTGGGCCGAAATTTGGATGATGATCATATCTTCATGCAGGATAATGCTCCCATTCACACAGCTGGCTATGTTAAGATATTCGTTGAAGATCATGATATTCCATGTTTGGATTGGCCTGCACGATCACTAAACCTCAATCCTATTAAAAATGTATGGCATTACATCAAGCAACAGCTACACAATAAAATTTAAAATCTGGAACGAATTTTGGATAAAAATTTAAGAAAAATGGCATGCCCTTTCACCAGAGTAGTGCTGCCGACTAATTCAAGAGAATGTCCCAATATTTGCAGACTGTCAAATTGCAGAAGGGTTATGCTACTAAATATTAACTAGTTCATTGTGTTCCTGTTGTATTTGTGTTGCATTAATGTTCTAGAGTTACAGTTAAATAACAGCTTTTCATTGTGCAGAATTACTTTTTGCCTTCTCGATTTGAAGTTAATTTTTTTAAATTGACGTGAACACTAGGATACTTCTAATTAAAAGTCAAATATGAACAGGTAAAATTATAGAGGAATAAAAGGCGAATCAATTAAGGTATAGGTTGTTTAAACAATTACATTGAATTTAACTTAAATTTGCAGTTTTTCAAAAAAATGACAAGTGCAGACTTTCTTTTTGGCAGCACTGTGTGTGTGTGTGTATATATATATATATATATATATATATATATATATATATATATATATATATATATATGCAGGGAGACCTGATGTTGCCCGGGATTGAATGATGATCAACAAATGTTTCACACTTCCATAGTTTTATTGTCATCGAAATCGGCGAAATCAACAATTTTTCAATCAAATCGATTGATTGCCTGTTCTAGTTGGGGGACCGACCGCAGTATACAAGGAGGAAGCTTCACATGTCTCCCCCACAGTGACTTAGTCCACCAATACATTGTAGTGTACATTACACTGTAGAGAACATGATGATATTTTTTATAAAATTATTTTTTTATATATATATAACGGCTTGAATTAAAGTTTCAAATGCAAAAGTACAGTAATTATACTTCATATCAAAGAACCTACTGTTGATTTTATATACCTAGCCTTAATGCTTGTGCGGTGATAATGGTTTGAATTTAAGTTTAAAATGAAAAAGTCAAGTATCATTGTGCAGTTGTGCTTTAAACAGAAACATATATATACATACACACACACATCAATATATATAAAGAAAAAAGATGACTAACCTATCATTTAGCTGGCAATAGCACTATAAAACAACACCTAACATCTCATGATAAACCTACAGTCGTCCAACATTAGAAATATCTTAACCAACAATACTAAAATTCGATACCTCAACAACTGCACACAACACACTAAAATTACTTAGAAGCCATACTTATCAAAAAATTATAGCCCCTTTTTAACGGGATCTCATTTAACAAATATACTAACAGTATTTAATAACTAACATGAAACTAAATAAATAAACTATAAAATGAGAAAATCGAAATTAAAAATGAAAATAATTCGCCCTAATGATCCTGCACCCACATTTATAACGAATAAAAAACAAACTAAAAAAAAAAACAAAAAAAAAACCTATAAATACACCAAGCGGCAAGGCAAAAGAAAAAGAAAACGATAACAACAATCGCTCTTGATAATAATCGGACGCACCGATAGAAAGCGCTTGAGCAGAATATGGTTGAACAACATAAACGTTTAATAGGTATTATAAACATAAGTGCAAACACCAATTTTGAACAAATTAGCTGTTTATCAAGCCATTTCTTTATGTTAAACAAGATGGTTGTTTTCTTTCATCAGTATTAGGATTTAGGTTGATTTAAAGCTTATTAATATATTTTAACGCAAATAGGCCACAAATATAAACTATAAAATGAGAAAATCAAAATTAAAAATAAAAATAATTCGCTCCTAACGATCCTGAACCCACCTTTAAAACCAATAAAAAAAAAACTTAAAAAAAAAACTATAAATACACCAAGCCTCAAGGGAATAGAAAAAGAAAACGATAACAACAACAATCGCTCTTGAGCAGAATATGGTTGAACAGCAACTTTTGGGCGCCATTTTATACAACATACCAGCTTAAATAAAAAAGATCGCTCGGTGAATGGAAAAAAAAATCGGAAAGAAGAACAACTCTGTCGTGTTCAATCAGACATGTTTGAATAATGACTTGCTGTCAGGATATATATATATATATATATATATATATATATATATATATATATATATATATATATATATATACATGTAAATAAATAACAATATAGCTACATTCCAAATTCCAAGGTTTTATTTATCTTACCATTATCAGCATATCAAAGCTTCCATACACTTTACAGATCTGTTTGATTACATAGAAACAATCATTATTTATATGTCAATATTGAATTTTTTCTTATGTATACTCTTCGCAAAAATCCAAAAATTTCACTTAGAAAGAAATAGGCATAACCATGTAATGTCCGAAAAAATTGTATTGAAGAATTAACAATGCATATTTATTTAGGCAGCCATCTTTGTTTATAGGAGTTACTTGGGTCTATAACATCAGGAGTAACTGATTCGAAGCATTATATAAAACATTAATATAGTTTGTAATGTGTTTGTTTGTGTAGTTGTATGCTCTTGTGGTTTTTCAGGTTAAATTTCAAGAAATAAACAAACAAAAATAACCCTTAGCAAAATCTAAGACACAATTGTTAAATGAATTAAATTTTAAGTTTTATGCCAAACCACTTAAATATGTGGATGAAAACACGTTTTAGGTTTTTAATTTATCTGCATTTGTGTTTAGCTGAAGGCAATTTAAGAAAATGGTTTGACAATTCCTTGAATTAAGAAAATTAACTCTTTAATCTACATATTGTTTAATTTGAATGCATCAAGAATTGAATTTCAATATGTGCACAGTTTTCTTAAATAACTTAAAACACACACACACATATCTATAGAATATGTACACCACGTAAGGAAAATTAGTAAAACAGCTTATAAACAAAAACAAGGTAACTGCCATTAACCAACTAGCCATGTATGTGATAACTTACAATTTTGGCATTTTTGACTTGACACTAAAAACGAGGAAAATGTTGATACTATACTGAATAACAGAAACTAGTGTCTGCTTAAGCTGTATTTGCCCAGAGGAGCAGGAGGGTTTTTTTGTTTTTTTTTACAAGGGAATCACCACTTATCAAGGCCCAGAGGCAACTCGAGGATGAGGGTTAATGAGTGTGCAATGGCTAAAAGAACAATATCATAGCAATCATTAGAAGTGTAATTGTAGTAAAATTGGATTACTTAAGAGGAACGGCTCATCAAGAACTTGTTTCCATTGAACTTGAAGACGGCCATATTGTAGTCAGCTGGAAAACAGGTAAACAGAAGAGAGTTCCACAGGTGTGCAGTTCTAAGAAAGAAGCTTTGTTAATAAAATCTACGTTTAGGTTTAGGCACAGATAAAGAGTGGGGGAAATTATTGATAGTGTTTTCAGCCAAATGAGTGTTTCTTGTAAGGGGGGGGAACCATAGATTGGAGCTCAGACGAGCACTATTATGAGCTCCCAGAATCCAAAGCTCATGATGGTATATTAACATCAAGAAACAAGAGCAGAAACAGCCTTCATCATGAAATTGGCCAGACATTTTGGACAAGACTCTCTTACAAATAAGACAGAATCAGAAAACAAGTCTGCTACAGAGTCACCAAAAATACACCAGTTGTAAAAACCTGGAAGAATGGGCCAATCAACAATATTTCCTGGATGAATTGACACAGGACTACATAGATGAGGGAGACCCTGTAGATTGGCTAAAAAGAGTATCACTCTGCCGTGATCATTAGAGGAGTAATGGCTGTCCAAGATCAAAACTTGATGCCAATGCTTGTAAGAAGATGAGTGGTCTCAGCAATGAAAATAAGTGCAGGTTCTGCCACACAGAAGTAGAGAGTGTGAGACATCCAGTTATGAGGTTCTGTTGGGGAATAACTACTATACAATGTGACGCAATGGCGTATGTAAATATCTCAACTGAACCATCTGCAAAAAGTTGAATATCGAATATAGCAGCAAATCCTGAAAATGTATACCAGAAAAAACAGTTGGAAATAAGTCACAGACCATCCACTATGACTGTGCAATTCCTATAGCTGCGTACATAGAAAACTGAGCTATTAAACGTGACATAGAAATATAGGACAAGAAAGAGAAAGAAGCAACCTTAGTAGAAGTTAGTGTCTCCAATGATACTGGGATAAAAAAAAAAAAAAAACTTAAAGGGAAAAAATAACGAAATACCAAGGCCTTATGTACTATCTGAAAAGAAACTGGAATTTTAGGAAGCCCTTAATCATTCCAGTAATTATAGAAGCAATGGAGCTCATGTAAAAAAAAAAATTTTAAGCTACCTGACAAATATACCCGGTGAACTAAGTGCAAGAGAGATACAAACAATAGCACTTAAAGGGCCGGCTGCAATCTGAAAAAAGACTTCTTGCTTGCAATGTATGAGAAAGTGGGTGAATGTCCGGCACCCGGTAGGATGCCCCATCCCCAGGTAAAACCAAATGATAAGAAAATTGGAAAAAAAAATAAAAATAAATAAAATAAAATAATGAAAAATTAACTGGGTTAATTTGGAGTTTCAAGTCTCACGAAATGAGAATTCTTACCCCGGGCAATACAGCTGGTATTGATCGAATGTTTGCTCGCAACCCAATAACAGACACGTATGTGATGATTAGAAGAATAATTGGACTTGAAGATGGTCAGCTGGAAGCCAGGCTTCCAGCACAGAGTTTTACAGGTGGCCAATTTTAGGAAAGAAACTCTGTTCATGGAATTTCTGTTTAGATTTAGGCACAGACAGACAGAGAGTGGGGGAAGTTATTGGCAGTAGTTGTAGCTAGGCGAGTGTTTGTTGTGAATGTTTTGTAGGGTGGAGGAATCATAGATTGAAGCTCAGTTGAGCAGTTACCATGAAACTAATGGTAGAGTAGAGATAGACTAGCCATGTCTCTTCTATGATAAAGAGGT
Source organism: Euprymna scolopes (assembly GCF_053919585.1). Classification (NCBI taxonomy): domain Eukaryota; kingdom Metazoa; phylum Mollusca; class Cephalopoda; order Sepiida; family Sepiolidae; genus Euprymna; species Euprymna scolopes. The sequence continues at coordinate 31,276,734 of NC_136509.1, read as the reverse complement.
TGCAAGGATGAGGAAAGGACATCACCTACTAGGTTTTGAAGTCGGTTTTGAATATTACGAAGGCAAGAAAGGGTTCTCTGAGCGGTTCCTGCCTAGATGTGACAACAGTACTCCATTTTAGGAAGCATTCGATTCTTATACAGATAGAGGATCGTATTAGGAGTGAGATCAAATGCAAGCTTGAGACCCAGCAGCAAGTTTCAAAAACGTATGTCATGATCAGAACAAACACAGGATTCGTACAGATTTTCAATATCCATTTTCAAGGACTTTTCAAAGTTTTTCAAGGCCTTCACCAAACAAAATTAAAGTTTTCTAAACAAAATTTGGGTCTATTTTTTTACAAACAACAGCGATTCGAAAAAGTGGTAAAAAAATTAAATATGCAACAAATAAATGTTACCAAAGCCAATAAAAGTTACTTGGCAATCTACCTGCATCATGACCTGTGATGCAGTGGTTGGAGTGTACATTTACAAATACGATTGCAACTCATTTAGGACCAGTCATGGATGCTGGAACGAGAGTACACTACTCCTGTGAACTAAAAAATGGGTTCTATTGAAAATTCCACAGAGATTCGAAAAAGTGATAAAAAAATCAAATATGCAACAAATAAATATTACCATAGCCAATAAAAGTTACTTTGCAACCTACCTGCATTATTTTTTTAATGTTTTTAAGAAGTTTTAAATGTTTTTGTTTTTTTATTTTGCCTCAAATATTAACTCTCTTTACGGTTTTTATATTTTTAACTAAAATAGCTACCGTCTTGTCCATTTTTTCGGCCTGACCAGTTTTATTTTAGGTCACCACAATCTTTTTTTTGTGGTGGGTGGTGGTGGTGAGGAGAAGGAATTCACCATTGGAGAGTCTCGTCTGCCGAAGGAAAGTTCTTTTTAGAAGCGGGGGGGGGGGGTCATTTTTATTTATGGTGACCGCCACTAATTTAAATTATAAATGAAAGCAAAATCGATGGGAGGATTTAAAATGTCAGTTTCAATCACATGATGTGACTTATTTTAAGGTGGGGAAAGTGTGCTAAAAAAAAAAGAAGGAATTACTAAAGGTCATTTTCTTTTGTATTATTTAGATCATTCAGTGTTCTCATCTTTATTCTCTTAAAATTTCGGCCGATGTAACCTTAGACTTTTTTTCAGGTGTATCCTGTCAAACTTGGGGATTTTTCTACCGAACGAGAATCTGCAGAGAGCTTCACACGAAACCCTTTATTTAATCCACAGGCAGAGCATGCGCTTGTCCCATCAGCCATGACCTTGTAAAAGTCTTAAGTATCGCCATTCTGAGGATTGAATATTCAACCTAGGCGAAGATCATAGTGTAGTATCTTTTCTCATGCTGCACTTCGCCTTTTTTGTCCTCATCCAATGGAGAAGAAATCCTTCATGACTGAGACAATTTTTATCTTTGTTCCTATCCAGGGTGCCCCTTTTTGAGGAGCTGGACTTTCCCCACATTAAAAACCGACCTTGCGTCTAACTCTGCCCTCGAGAGGAGGCAAATAAACAGGAACCTTAAAAAAGGAGAAGAGTAGTCCAAATAATCTAAATTATCAATCCTCATCTAAAAAATTCAGACATCATTTTTTTTAGTTTTGGGTTGGGGTAGGAATAGGAAAAAGAAAATGAAAAAGAAAGTATGAGCAATGTTTTTTTTGTGTGTTAGGTGAAGAGTTAAAGTAATGTTTTCATTGAAGTGGGGAAGGATCGAAAATGTAATAGAAAACAATTTGAACTACTAAGTATTCAACACAGGATCTTTTAAAAACTGAATGAGTTGTTCATATCTGCCAGATTTGATCAGTTAACGAGTAACCAATGAAATCCATCCCTGAATAAGATAGGTAGAATTTGATCTGGCAATCCCAAGTTACCTTGCCACATAATAGAATTCCGACAATTGCGAATTTACACAGTTGAGATTGTAGTTTTTCATTGCCATTGTTGCCGCCCCCAAGAGAACTGTTTTTCTTAACCCGGCTGATCCTGTGCAGTTCTAGGAGGTTCACCATCCCAGGTTTTGCCTTCTTTCTTTGCTATTTCCATAGCAGGTGCTCGACTGAGCTTCAGTGAAGGTTCTCCTCCTGTAAAACATTCACAGCAAACACTCGCCTAGCTGCAACCACTGCCAACAATTCCCCTTACTCTCTATCTGCGCAAAAAAAAACAAAACAAACTTTCATGTACTGCTCGTCTGTGAAACACAATACCACAGAGCTTCCCAGTTCACTATAACATGGTCGTTTTCAAGTCCAGCGTAAACAAGTTCTCTTAAATAATTAATTTCTATCCAATTTCCATTGTCACCGATCATCACAGTGTTGCCTCACCTGACACTCATTGACCTTTATCCTTGAGTGGCCTTTTGGCCTTGATAAGTGATGACTCTATAGTAAGAAAATAATAAATTTTTTTTAACTCATTTTTGCAATAAGTTAAGCATACTGAGTTCCTTTAACTTTAATGATCTCTTATTTAAAAAATAAAAAGGAACAAAAAGAAAAAAGCCGGAAAGCAAATATCGAATGCTGTGCAAGAAAAACATACCAACAAGAGTGAACCATTTTACATAAATTGGGGAAGCTCCAGACGAAGGCGGAGGGCACGTGAGGGGATGCTGCCGACAACAGCTCGTTAGCATCGGGTGCAGAAGAGGAAGTGGTAGCAATGCTTTGGGGAGGCAGCTGCGATGACCTTATGGGACACAAGCAAAAGATGGAGAAGACAAACAAAACAACAATCAAAAGAAAACAAAAAACAAAACAAAAAAAAAGAAAGAGATTGCGAGGAAACGGAAATGTCTTTCTTCACAAAAGGAAAAATAAATGCAATAGTTTTGTATATTTAATATGAAGAGATATACAAGTGTTATATATGCACATATATACACACATACATATATATAAATATATATACATATACGCACATACACACACACACATATATACATATATATATGATAGCTTCCTTCAGTCTTGACAGACTATGGGTACCCACTGTAAGGGTGCCTTGCATGTGAAATTTTTGTGGCAACAGTTACAACTGAAAACAATGCCGTTGCTTAACTACTGTGAACTTATGAGAACCAGTGTGTCAACATGAATCATGCCGTACAAACACATATATACACACACATATAAATAAATACATATATAGACACACACACACACATATATATATACGCACATAAATATATACACATACATATATATATATACACACATAAATATATATACACACATACACGCACAAATATATATGCACACACACAAATATATATACACACACACATATATATGTGTGTGTGTGTGTGTGTGTGTGTGTGTGTGTGTGTGTGTGTGTATATATATATATATATTTAAATAATGACCTTTACGCATCAGATTTCTTGTTCGGTAGTTGGGTCATACTTGTCTTTTAGAAAAAGGTGATTCAGAGTTTGTATAAAAATAAGTATCAAATCTACATAAATCTATCATGTCCGATTTATAAATTCAAATGCAAACAGCTATATGCCTGACATTATATTTGATTCAGACTAGCCTAAAGTTTCTTTTTGATAATAATAATCAAATAAAACATTAAAAGAATCGTTTTTTTTTTAATCACATATAGGAGTGTAAATTCTTTTTTATTCTGATTCCCCAGAATGTTTCGAGTTTTCCGATTCCCGATTCTGATTAATCATCCCATCAGTACGTTAGACATGGTCATACAAGTGAAAGTGAAGCTCAGGTTGCCCAAAACCAGCAGTTGTCTCGGCAAACATAAAAAAAGTCAACCAACTCGTTTTGAGTGAAACTAAAGTTATATCAGATATCAGAGAACATTTTTGCATGAATGTGTTCAAAGTGATGCAGTGTTGATAAAAAACACAAAAACATTGAATATTTTGAGGTCAGAGGGAAATCATTCATCAAAAAACAGCATCAAATTGCTAGAAAAGTGTTAGAATCAGTGTATTACTCAAGAAGGAGACTATGTTGATCTAATAAATTCTAATTTCACCTAAAAGTCAGACCTTTTTTATTTTGTCCAATCATAAATTAAAGTTATATGAGATATCAGAAGACAGTATAATTCACCATTTTTGCATGCACATTTTCCTATCTTTATTTTATCATTATTTTCATGGCAAGTGTTCGTCTGAGCTCCAATCTATGGTCCACTCCTGGCCTCTGACTTTCATGAAAAACACTCGTCTATTTGAAACCACTATCAATAATTTCCCCCACTTTTTATCTGTGCCGAAACCTAAATTTAGATTCCATGTACAAAGCTTCTTTCTTAGAACTGCACGTCTCTGGAACTCTGTTCTGTTTTCCTGCTTTCCAACTGACTACAATATGGTTGTCTTCAAGTCCAATGTGAACAAATTCTTGATGAGCCATTCCCTTAAGTAATCCAATTTACCAACTTTCCACTACTAATGTGTTCCCTTTGATCACTGTACACTCATTGACCCTTATTCTTGAGAGGTCTCCGGGCCTTGATAAGTGGTGATTTCTTTATAAAAAAAAACAAGGATGTTGCATTTGTTCACAGTCAAAACAACAACATATTTAGGATTCAAGATAGTCATGATTCAAGATAGTCATGATTCAAGATAGTCATGATTCAAGATAGTCATGATTCAAGATAGTCAAGATTCAAGATAGTCAAGATTCAAGATAGTCAAGATTCAAGATAGTCATGATTCAAGATAGTCATGATTCAAGATAGTCATGATTCAAGATAGTCAAGATTCAAGATAGTCATGATTCAAGATAGTCATGATTCAAGATAGTCAAGATTCAAGATAGTCAAGATTCAAGATAGTCAAGATTCAAGATAGTCATGATTCAAGATAGTCATGATTCAAGTTAGTCATGATTCAAGATAGTCATGATTCAAGATAGTCATGATTCAAGATAGTCATGATTCAAGATAGTCAAGATTCAAGATAGTCAAGATTCAAGATAGTCAAGATTCAAGATAGTCAAGATTCAAGATAGTCAAGATTCAAGATAGTCAAGAATCAAGATAATCAAGATTCAAGATAGTCATGATTCAAGATAGTCATGATTCAAGATAGTCATGATTCAAGATAGTCATGATTCAAGATAGTCATGATTCAAGATAGTCATGATTCAAGATAGTCATGATTCAAGATAGTCATGATTCAAGATAGTCATGATTCAAGATAGTCAAGGTTCAAGATAGTCAAGATTCAAGATAGTCATGATTCAAGATAGTCATGATTCAAGATAGTCATGATTCAAGATAGTCAAGATTCAAGATAGTCAAGATTCAAGATAGTCATGATTCAAGATAGTCAAGATTCAAGATAGTAAAGATTCAAGATAGTCAAGATTCAAGATAGTCAAGATTCAAGATAGTCATGATTCAAGATATCCATGATTCAAGATATTTAGGATTCAAGATATTCATGATTCAAGATATTCATGATTCAAGATATTTATGATTCAACTGTTTCAATGCAACAAAAAAACAGGTTTTGTGTGTATATGTAACAATAGAGCAAACATGGATTCCCTCTGGAATCAAAACAGCAGTCAAATTAAATACACGTCGGGGTGAAAATATATTTACAAAGTGCTCAACCCTTGCAAATTATTACTTGTTTTCGTCTTTCTTCCTCAACACCGACTACATTCCATTCCTCGCATTGTGATTGCCTTCTTAATCTCTTCTAAAGTTTGATTTGTCATTGTAAATGCTATTTTGTTCCAAATTGAATGCATACTGGAAAGAACTCAAATGCTTACCAGACATTTTTTTTTTACAGAGGAAAATCAAATTTTAATGAGATCTATCGTACCCTGGCCATCTTGCCTATTTCACAGACGAGGAGGAGGGGGCACCAAAGGAGATAATTCCATCACCGCTTAAAGTTTGCCAAAATTTGACGAGATTATGTTGAAACATGGACAGAAAAAATAGATAGACAAATATTTTAGTTTTTTTACATTTTACAAAGTCCTCTGTTTTTTTTAAAATCCCTTTTCATTTTGTTCTTTGTCAACCCCCTTAATGCAAGTAAACTATATATATATATATATATATATATATATATATATATATATATATATATATATTGAATCTCCCGACCGGCTGTAATTGTGATACCCTGCACTGATGAATCTCGAAAAGATGAAACACTAGTGTCTGTAGGTATTAAAAAAGTATAATTATAATAATAATAATAATAATAATATGTATATATATATAATTGGAAGAAAATTAAATTAAAAATGAAAGTAAATTATTCAGAAAGCAAAAAAAAAAAATAAATAAATGGAAGAAGACAGTGTTACTAATTTATCATTGTTGGAGATAAAGAAAATAGGTCTTGTTTTGTTCAATCAAGATGTCAAATAATAAAAATATTGGAAAAAAAAATTAAATTGTACATACCTGTTATCTCACAAAAAAAATTACTTAATTTGATCAAACAGTTTTTTTTTTTTACAGATGAAAATCAAACTTTAATGAGATCAATTATCTCGCAGATATCTTGCCTATTCATGGACGAGGAGGAGGGTGTCTTTAAATGAAAAGGGGGTTGACAAAGAACAAAATGAAAAGGGATTTAAAAAAAAACAGAGGACTTTGTAAAATGTAAAAAAACTAAAATATTTGTCTATCTATTTTTTCTGTCCATGTTTCAACATAATCTCGTCAAATTTTGGCAAACTTTAAGCGGTGATGGAATTATCTCCTTTGGTGCCCCCTCCTCCTCATCCGTGAAATAGGCAAGATGGCCAGGGTACGATAGATCTCATTAAAATTTGATTTTCCTCTGTAAAAAAAAAAAATGTCTGGTAAGCATTTGAGTTCTTTCCAGTATGCATTCAATTTGGAACAAAATAGCATTTACAATGACAAATCAAACTTTACAAGAGATGAAGAAGGCAATCACACTGCGAGGAATGGAATGTAGTCGGTGTTGAGGAAGAAAGACGAAAACAAGTAATAATTTGCAAGGGTTGAGCACTTTGTAAATATATTTTCACCCGACGTGTATTTAAGCAATTAAAGCGAAGCTCACTATTTATTTGCTTGTAAACAAATGATGGTTTGAGCACTGTCTGCGACGGGCGAGCGTGGATTTAATACACACTCGAGGAGAAATATTTACAGCACTGATTCGTAGCCAAGTGGTTAGGGCTGTCGACTGTCAACGCGACGGTTGTAGGTTCGATCCCCGGCTAAGGGAAAAGTGTTTGTCTAGCCGCACTGATGAGTTGTGATACAACGAAACAGTACTGTATGTTGATGACAAATTATGTATATATACATATATATGGACTCTCCCGTTGCTTTCGATGCATAAGCTTCCGCCACAACAACTAAGTTGTTCGGAAATCCACACAGATGATTTGTTTATAGTGGTGAAGGCTTTGTGTAGAACCAACCACACTTTTTGCTATTATTGCTAATCCTTGTCAGTGCAGATGCCACAATACAAAGCACAGCACAGGTTTTTACACTAGATGCATGTTTTAACTACGACTAAGGATAATGATGCTTATTCTTTTTGTAAGAATAAGCATCATTATTTGCTTTTTTTTATAGCTTGGATACTGAAAGGCATAGTTATACCTATTTACCATGCCTCCCCACGGGACAGAGTTAGACACCAGGGTCGTTTTTTAATGTGGAGAAAAGGTACAAAAATAAAAATTGTCTCAGTCGTGAAGGATTTCTCCTCCGACGAAAGAGAACAAGAAACGGAAGTGCAGCAATCCGAAGAACAGATACTACACTTTGATCTTGACCAAGTTATAGAACGAAAAGTATTTTATATAATTTGGATTCTTTGGACTACTGTTCTCATCTTGATTTCAACCGATGTAACCTCCGACCTTCTTCAGGTGTATCTTGTCTAATTCGGGAATCTTTCTGATGAACTTGGGAATCTGCACGGAACTTTGTAACGAAGCCGTTTATTTAATCCACGGAGGTAGCATGATGAGGATCGAACCTTCAACCTCCAGAAGAGTGTCACTTTAGAAACTGAATTTTACAAAGTAATTAAAAAAAATTCAGAAGCATAAAAATATTTACAAGATAAATTGGAACATAATGGGTCCCGGAATACACCGGGTTAGGACAGCTAGTACAATTTTTTAGTTATACTTCCTTGTGTCTTGCAGAACTGGAAGATATTCTAAGTTCTATTTATAAAAATGTGTCTTCTATGATGATGGAATAAATATTAGAGCAGAATCATATTTAATGAGCTCGCCTCTTAAAGAAGACAACGCATACTTTCATTGAATACGTCATCCTAAATTTATGGAATGACTTATTGCTTTACTCAGACTTACATAGAAAACAAAGCTGCTGGTATCAATACCACAGAAATAAACATCCTAGTAAATTAGCAGTGTGTGTGTGTGTGTGTGTGTGTGTGTGTGTTTGTTTACAGCCTCAAGGTATTAACTTATTACTTAAGTCCATTACAGTTGTTTCCACAGACAGAGGAATTCCCTGTCTGTTTTTGTCAGATGGTGAAAGTTAAGATTTTAACTTAATCTTGAGGTCATAAAATAAAAAAAACAAAAACATATTCAGCTCTACTAACGTATTCAGCACTTTTATCCCACATTTTACCACTTATACCTCTAAGTATATATATATATATATATATATATATATATATATATATATATATATATATATATATAGTGAGTCCAAGTGCTTCCACTGCATTGACTGGGCTTTGGTCTCTGGATCATAGTGATGGACCTAGGTTTCATCCTGTGTAATCAGTCTTTTGAAAAACTTTGACTCATCTTCTTGGCACATCTCCAAATTCATCTTCGAGCACTCAACGCGTTCTCGCTTCTGGAATGGTGTGAGCAACCTGGGAATCCATCTGGCACACACCTTATGCATATGCAAATGGTCATGAATGATAGTTTCCACAGACCCTGTACTAATCTTGACATCTTGGGCTATTTGGCGAATAGTAATGCGCCGAGATTCCAAAATGGCAGCCTCAACTTGACGAACAGATGCCTCATCAATGGCAGAAGGGGGGGGCGACCTGATCTGGGAGCTGTTTCCACAGACTTCCGGCCATGTTTGAATTCACAGTGCCAGCGCTTTACAAGGTCATATGATGGGGCATTATCACCATAAGTTTCTTTCATTTCATCAAAAGTCTCCTGTGGTGTGCATCCTTTCAAATACAAAAACCAGATCAATGCTCGACATTCAACAGGCTCCATTTCACACCTGACTCAGTTCAAACACCTGTAAAACAGAAACCACAATTAGTTCATAGTTGTAATTTGCCACATAACCCATGGATATATAAATCCTTGCACATGCAAAATTTCAGCTAGATCAGACAACTGGAAGTGAGTCAGGGGCATTACTTATTGCACGCCCCTCGTATATACGAGAATAGAATAAAGCGATAATTTCCACCTTCGTTCTATTCTCTTATGTACAAAGAAAAAAAAATACATTCATACATTATGAATATAATAAATATCTTGGTGGTAGGCTGAAATAATTGTTTACTCTATATGGATATTACAGATGACGTTTTTGGTGAAACTATGAGAGTTTCTTTTCAGTATTCAAGGCGTTTTGTACAATATATATAAAAAAGTATATATATATATATATATATATATATATATATATATATATATATATATATAAGGGGATCAAAGAAATGTATAAAAATTCTTTAAATAGAAACTTTTCGATATAATATAAAGCTCAACATTCAGGTGGAGCTTAGATTTAAGAGTAAAATATATTGATAGTAGAAAAATATATACTCATGCATATAGATTTATTGATCAATTTGAAACAACTATATAGTATACAGAGATTATGAGAACTCTTTATACCAGGCATTTTGAAGCCTAATGCTTCTCATCAGAAGAGGAGGGGAGGTGCTAGGTAACAAGATAAGGATGCGATATATACTAGACTTTTTAGTGCCTAAAAATGCAAAAAAAAAAAAAGTTATATCCTGTTGACTTAGAATGATCGTTTTATGCCAAATTGATTGAATGTGGCTAAATTTGTACTCATGTTAGCATTAAATACTAATCCTTATCAACCTATTTATTGAAGAGATAACATAATACTTATTCTGTTGGATCGTATAATAACAAAGGTGCATACAAAATTTAGGCCAAATCGACCCAGTAATTTCAAAGAAAACTTCTAGTGTAAATGTGGTATTGTGATGACTAATCCCTATTAATCCCTAACTGTGTATCAGACGGATATCATAATACTTAGTTCGCTACACTTTATTGTAACAAAGATCTATACAAAACTTTAGCCAGATTGGCCCAGTAGTTTCTGATAAAACGTAGAACGGACAAACAAAGAGAATATAAATATGCAGATTGATGTAACTTAGGTCAAAATACAATAAAAATCATATATATAAAAAAATACAATAAAAATCATATATATAAAAAAAATAAAAATAAAAATCATATATATAAAAAAAAATAAAAATAAAACAAATGAGAATTTAAAAAAAACTATAAAACACAAGGAAACGAAAAAGAAATAAAAACAATAAACTTTTGTAAAAAAACAAAAAAAAAAAGAAAAAGTTAACACACCAGGGAACTAAAAATGGTAATTCCTGTCATAAAATACTGATTACATTTTCTGTAGTATGCAGCATGGAAATGGTTCGGCTTAAAGAATGAACTGAAATGGCCAATGGAGTAGAAAGAGTTGCCATAAGAAAAAAAAAAAAGAATGAGAGAAAATAAAAAAAGGAAAAGAATATTGTCTCTTTGAGAACAGGTGAAAAATCCAATTTAAAGAATTCTGGCAATAAAATTCCAGAATGGGACCAGCTAAAGAAATGGCAAGAACATCCGAAAGACATTACTTTGGAATAGAATGGCTGCCATCATGATGAAATCACACGAAAAAAAAAAGTAACAGAAAATAAGAAGAATTTAAAGACCAAGGAATGAAGGATTACTGCAGAAATGTAGATGGTTGTTATTTTCGGATATCGCATGTCATAAACAGTGGACATTATTGTTTTTTTTTTGTTTTTTTTTTTTAGGGGGTATCCAATATGAAAACGAAAAAAAAAAGGATAATTATTCAAAGAAAAGAAAATTGCTAGAAAGAAGGGCAATTATTCCAAATATTTTTTAATTCTAAAACAAACAAGAAAAAAAAGGAAATTATTAAGTAAAAATAAAATTATTGCATAAAAACGAAAATTATTAAAAAATGTTTTTATCATAAACCAAAAAGTAGCGACAAAATTACTAAAATCAAAAATAAAATAAAACCAAAAGAAAAACAAAATAATCGATTATTTAAAGAAAATTTTCTAAAATAGAAAAATTATTGATAATGCAAAAACAAATATCCCCCTCGAAAAGAAAATAAAAATTAAGAACAGAAAATATGAATTAAAAAAAAAAGAAATCTTTTCTTCAATAATCATTTTTAAAAACATTCTAAAAAAAAAAAATATATTTTTTTAAACATCGAAATAACAGAGTGATAACAAAAATCTTCCTAAAATAAAGAAAACAAAATTATTAAATAATCATTGCAAAAAATTGTAAAAAACGAAACAAGAGAACAAAATTATTGAAAATAAAAAATCTCTAAAAAAATAATTTATTAAGATGAGAGTGACAGACCAATGAAAACAGTCTGTCAAGCTTAATTTTTTTCAATAACTTCCAAACTTTTCAAGCAATCTAAAATCTAAACTTATTCAGATTGTCACAATCAATGGATTAATATATTTTTAACTGATCAACCTATTCCCTGATTATTATGTCAACTAACTGACCTACAAATTGACCACACAACCTGCTTATCAACTCATTGACTGACCTATCAACAGTATAACTGACTGACATATCAAATAATTTACCTGCTTAAAAACCACCTAACAATTGATCTGCCTGCCCAGAAACTGACGGACCAATCAAAAAACTGCCTAATGATTGACTGACTGAACGACATCTGAACTGACTAACCAAGCTCCCAATTGACTAACCAGCCTATCAGCTCACTAACCAAGATATTAACTGACTAACTGCCTGACCTGTCTATCAACAGACTGCTATGACAATCAGTGACTAACTTCCTACTCTATCAACTGATTACCAGATTGACAAGAAAGTTCTTGCAGTTTTTAACTTTTAAATTCAAACTTACAATCAGGGTGTTTATATCTATACTTGGCAGCAACATGCAGAGAATAAGTGGTTATGGTATGGTGGTCTCTGACGTCTGAGTAATTTTCAAAATATCTCCCTTTTTTATATTTTTCATAATTAGGACTTATACGTGAGTCTTTGGAGCATACAATCGAGTAGTAGGTTCTAACTATCAGGTTGACAAGAAAGTGTTTGCGAGTTTTAACTTTTAAATTCAGATGTGAATATCTCGGCTCAAACTATACTTTATTAATCGAAATAACCACCATCAGAATTAACACACTTTTGCTAATGCAAAACAAGTTTATTTATGCCAGTAACGTAAAAATCTTGCATTCTGGTGGCGATGACGTCGCTGAAGGTGTTTTTGATATTGCTTAGCTTTTTTAAGCATTTCTCACACAGAACGTTGTCAGAGTTGCTTGAAGAAGTGGTAATCGGTAGGTAAGAGGTTTGGAGAGTATGGCGGATGAGGCAGTTTCATAGTTCAATTCGTTGGTTGTGGTTCAACTTGTGAGGCACCAATTTATCAAGTTTTCTTTTGTCTTTTCAATCTCTCTCAAGTGGTTGGAAATGATCATATACGTTACATCTAATTCAGAAGTTCTCGGACAGGTGTGCATGGATTGGCTTCGACTAAGGCTCTTAATTGTCAACATGCAATGGCCGACCACTATGCTCAATATCTTCAAGACTTTCGTTGCTGCCACAAAATTTCTTAAACCACCATTGTGCTTTGTTCAGTAGAGATTCCTGAGCCAAACACTTTGGTGATGTTGCAAGCTGTTTTAGCAGCTTTTTGGCCTAGCTTGAATTGAAATAAGAAAATTGTGTGAATTTGCCTTTTTTTCATCTTGTATTTAACGTTCTGAAAAGAAGACATAATTGTTTTAAAACTATTGTAATTTAAAAAGACAAATCTGAGTGAAACGTACCTAGAGACTCAACTAACTATCTTATCAACTGCTTAACCAACTAATCAACTGACTAACCGACTTATTAACTAACTATTCAACTATTTACTAACTAATTGACCTATCAACTGACTAACAGACTTATTAACTAACTAATTAACTGACTAATTGACTTATGAACTGACTAACAGACTTATCCACTGACTAACCGACCAATCCGTTGACTAACAAGCCTATCAACTAACCAACATATCAACTGAATAATCGACATTTTAACTGACTAACCGACTTATGAACTGTCTAACCGAAGTACAACATAAAATAAAAATCAAGGAAATATTATGAAGAATCTAAAAAATTGTTTAAAAAAATCACAAAAGATGTTCTGCTTTTGATTAGAACTGGTAGAGAATATCCAAGCTATTGTCGAAAGATACATTTCCCAGACAACTCAGCATCAGCTTTACAAGTGAAACAAAATTAGCGACATCTGACAAGTGACCATCATTCAAAACAGATTGCCATTCAGTGATCATCATTCAAAACAGTCCGCCATTAACTTTGTTTCTGAAGAATCTTCACAATGGTTTAAGCAGAGATTCAACATCATCTCAAGTTCTTGGTTTAGTCAGAAAAAACCTGTTTGGAGTTTATGGCCAAAAAAAAAAAATTGTTCCGTGGCAGCATCATATAAATTGGTAAAAAACTGTATAGAAACAAAACAAACAAAAAAACGTTTAATAGCCAGGCAGAAATAAAAATGGAAAACAATGAAAAGGAAGCCAATTATTTGTACTATTCATACTTGATTATTGTTTTTATGACGTTTCGACAAATGTCACATCTGAACTTCTTCAGAAGCATCTTCCTGAACTCGGGAATTTTTATGTTGAATTCAGAAATCTGCACAGAATTTCAAACGGAACCCTTTATTTAAAACACAGAGGTAGCATGCTCTTGTTCTATCAGCCATGAATGGATAGAATTTTTAAGTAAGTCAAAATTGTATTTTGAGTGTTACACGCACTGAGGATTGAACCATTAATCTATAGAAGAATGTAACTTACAACTGAATTATACCAAGTACTTTATCCACTATGTCGTGGTTCCGCAAGGACCCATGGCATAGTAGATAAAGTACTTGCTAACCCTGTGGATTAAATAAATGGTGATGTTTGAAATTTAATGCAGATTCCGGAGTTTGGCAGAAAAGATTCCAGAGTGCGACAAGATACACTTGAAGAAGTTTGGAGGTTACATCAACCAAACTGTTGCAAAAAATAATGGTCAAGCTGAGAACAGTAGTCTGAAGAATCCAAATAATACAAATTAGGAATCTTTATGTCGAACTTGGGAAAGGTAAATGAAATTTTAAACTGAACCCTGTTTTCAATCTACTGGGGGTGGATTGTTCTCATTCCATCAGTCATGACTGAGTAAGAATGTTAATTATTATATTTTTCTTAGTTATAATCAGGTACAGTGATGAAAGAACTTTCAACCTCTGGAAGATTTTTACTTAAAGCTGATAGTTAATCAAAACCTTTATTCATTGCACGATAGGCTCATGTGGACAATTCTAGTATGAATTTTTGAAGTCTTAAACCTAATTTTGTTTTAGATGTGTAGCATTACTGACCATGGCCATATATATATATATATATATATATATATATATATATATATATATATATATATACATATATATATATACATAAAGTGGGAGACCAGTACCCACATTAGGCTGGTCTGCAGCTTGACTTGTTGCTGGCTATCTTGCTCTTGCTTGTTGCTGGATGTCAACATTTTGATCCAGGAGAGATTTAGCTGTCGTACAAAGCTAAACCTCTGTAACATCATCTTTGTATAGATACTCCCTCAGCCATGGAAAAGTTGTAACGCGTGTAGGCCTGAAATGCAGGAAGCATGTAATAATTGATCTGCCATCATTATAGGTGTATGTATGTTCATGTACGGGTGTATGTATATGTGTGAATATCTATGTGTATATGTGTATATGTATGCATATATGTATGTGTGTGTATGTATATATGAATATATATTGTTTGTATGTATGTGCATATATGCATGTGTGTGTGTATGTGTAGATATGCATGTGTATATGTATGTATATGTATGCATGTATATGTGTATGTATGTGCATGTTTGTGTATGAGTGCATATTTCTGTATGTGTATGTATATGTAGGTAAGTGTATGTATATATATGTGTACATATGTGTATATGTATGTATGTGTGTATGTGTATTTATATGTATGTACATGTGTATGTATGCGTGTGTGTATGTATATGTATGTATGTGTATTATGCATTGTGTATGTATATATGTATATATGTGTGTATGTTTACAGATATGTATGTGTGTATGTGTATATATGTATATTTGCATTTATATATATATGTATCTATGCCATTGACCGTCTTGTGTATGTTTATGTATGTATATGTATGTGTATTATGTATTGTGTATGCATGTATGTATGTATGCATATGTGTTATATGTATGTGTGTATGTGTATGTATGTGTATATATGTATGTATGCGTGCATGTATATATATGTATGTATACTAGTGACAGTCTTCAGTGTCATGTCTGTTTCAGCGTGTGAATTTCGCCGGCAGGACTAAAGTCATTTTCGGCTCATGGACTTTCAGTGCCTGAGGGAGTGGCACTCATCTGAAAAAACGTTGCAATCATAATATATATGTATATACATATACATACATATATTTACATATATATACACATATATACATATATACTTACATAAATATACACATATATACACATATATATACATTTATATATATATACATATATATACATTCATATATATTTACATATATATATATATATACATATACATATATATACATATATATCTATAATATAAATCTGAACATCTGTGTGTGTGTGGTCACGAATAGGCTCCTATATGGTTAACTATTTTAAAAAACTGATTACATATAATGATAGAAGATGTATCGAGGATCAGGAAGTAGTATGTTTGATCTGGCAGAACAGTGGTTTATAAAAATTGTGGGGTCTGCGTTTGTGCCTGGCCCTCAAAGTATGGAAATAAAAAATGAAAAAAAGAACGTTTACAAGTGTTTTTGATATAGATGTACATAAGAATACTTTGATAAGTATGTTTCAACTTAGATAGGGATGATATAATAAAATTGTGGGGTCTGCGTTCGCGCCTATACTCCATGGAAATATCACACAAACTTTAACAAAGACTTTTCATATCTATTTGCGTAAGTATACTTTGATAATTATGTTTCAGTTTGAAGAAATATGGTATAATAAAATTATTGGGTGTTCGTTAACGCTTGACCTCCATAGAATGTAAATATGTCACAAAGTTTAACAATAACACCTTAACTTTAATCTTAATTCACGTTAGCTTTTATTTATTTTTTTGAGTTGAATCATATTGTGTCGAATAAATTCACCTCATAAATTCACGCTCTTATTGAAGTGAAAGCCACAAAAAAAAAGACAGAACTTTAGACAATTCTCGACACAAATTTTGCATAACTCTGTTTTTTTCCTTCTCCACTTGCACGTGGCACTCTTTCGAAAATAGATAAAAAATAAGAACGTTACTTGTTATCGTGTCAAAAGAAGGAAAAAATCCTGCTCACGTTATTATGTGTCTTTTTAAAAACATTTACATAACCTTTTTATTTTTATTTATATATCTGTTTAAGCTTTTGTTTTGTGAGTGTACTGGAAGGAATTCAGTTGATAACAACCCTTTCTTCGTGTTCTTTACATTACAATAGTACAAACCTGAATCCGACGGCGCAATACTACACCGTTCAATACTGTAAAACTGAAACAAAGTTGTTCTGCTTTAAAAGGGCGCCATTTTCTTCTTATTCACATTTATATCGATTCTTTGCTTTAAAAAACTAAAGTAATTACGTGTTTTCTTTTTAATATCCCATTTTGCTGTTTCGGATTATTTTACTAAAGTAAGTAAAGCTTCATTTTTCAAAACTGTTTTTGTTTCTTTGTTTTTCGATATTTCGTCGATATTATTTAGTATGAGTGTAGAGCAGAAAAGCCAACAAACAACTACCCAAAAAAATAAATATACAAGAAATAAATGTTACCATAGTCAATAAAGGTTCAGTTCATGTTTTTTTTTTTTTGAAATAGTTTTATATGCTCTTTACTTGAAATAATTTCAGCGAACCGAAATTAAAACGAAATTTGAGGCGATACCTACTTAAATGGATTTTTACATAAACTACACATGCCATAATCGAATGTTCCTCAAGCACAAAATAACGGAAAACATTAAAATATGTTTATAAATATTCCTTACGTGGATGGAACTCTCTTAAATTGTTAACACAAAATGCTCAGGTGCCCCTCCTTCAAATTGAAAACGGGGCTCTCCATTTAAAAGTCGCTGCCATTTTGATTTTTTTTAAACCGGTTCGTGAATTAAAAAAAAATTTTTTTACGAACTACTTAAAAATACAAACCAATGAACTTTTCTACCATAAAAGTAACTTTTATTGACTATAATAACATTTATTTCTTGCATATTTATATTATTATATATATAACATTTTCTCTGTGTAAGGAAACATCATTTTGTTGGTCACTCTTGACTACAAATGGAAACCAAGTTGATATAAAAAAATATATTTTCGCAAAAATTATCTTTACTTTCATCATATTTTTCTTAGCGTAAAATCTTTGAGTATCAAAACCTATCTCTTTACAACCCCCTCCTTTTCATAACATATCCTACTTTCATCAATCACAGTCCATTTCCTGTAGGCTGTTTTTGAACCCAGTCAACGATGGGTACTTCTGCTAGTATACATATATATACATATATACACATACATATATACATACATACATATATATATATGCATACATATATATACATACATATATATACATCCATATATTTACATATATATATAATACATATATATAGCTATACATATATATACATAGATACATATATATATACATACATATATACATATATACATACATACATATATACATATATATATATATGCATATATATACATACATACATATATACATGCATATATACATATATATACATACATACATATATATATACATACATACATATATACATACATACAGACATATATACATACATACATATATATACATACATATACATATATATACATACATATATATGCATACATACATACATATATATACATACATATACATATATATGCATACATATATACATACATAAATACATATATATACATACATATATACATATGTGTATATATATATATATATATATATATATATATATATATATATATATATATATATATATATATATATATATATTAAGATTGACACAGGAGTCTTACTCCGAAATATATTTCTAACGGATTTAAACAAAAAAACTATGCAGATTTTCAAAATGCACGACCATGTGTCATCTATCCGGCTTAATAACCCCCACCCCCCGCAGTTAACAACATCACATGGACTCTTCATCAAACTATCTTCCACTCTAGACCATGTCGAAGAAAAAGAGAAAAAAAAAGATTGACAAAGGAGTCTTACTCCGAAATATATTTCTTAAAAAATAAACACTCGTTTATTTTATAAAAAATTTCGCATTGCCGTCTTTGGCTTCCAACGTATTTATACGTATTTTATTCTTCAAATTTCACTAAGCGCTTCTAACGGATATAAACAAAAAAAAAAACTACTCATATATATATACATATATATACATATATATATACACATACATATATACATATATATACATATATATACATATATATATACATATATACATATATATACATATATATATACATATACATATATACATATACATATATACATACATATACATATATACATACATATACATATATAGATATATATACCTACATATATATATACATATATATGCATATATATATACATATATTTTATTTTCTCTATACATATATATACATACATATATACATATATATACATACATATATACACATATATATGCATATATACACACATATATATACATATATATACATATATAAAACGTAAATAACTAATATTTTTATCTGCATTAATAACTAATATTTTTATCTGCATCAATAACTAATATTTTTATCTGCATCAATAACTAATATTTTTATCTGCATTAATAACTAATATTTTTATCTGCATTAATAACTAATATTTTTATCTGCATCAATAACTAATATTTTTATCTGCATCAATAACTAATATTTTTATCTGCATTAATAACTAATATTTTTATCTTCATTAATAACTAATATTTTTATCTACATTAATAACTAATATTTTTATCTGCATCAATAACTAATATTTTTATCTGCATTAATAACTAATATTTTTATCTGCATCAATAACTAATATTTATATCTGCATTGATAACTAATATTTTTATCTGCATTAATAACTAATATTTTTATCTGCATTAATAACTAATATTTTTATCTGCATTAATAACTAAGATTTGTATTTGCATTAATAACTAATATTTTTATCTGCATTAATAACTAATATTTTTATCTGCATTAATAACTAATATTTTTATCTGCATTAATAACTAAGATTTGTATTTGCATTAATAACTAATATTTTTATCTGCATTAATAACTAATATTTTTATCTGCATTAATAACTAATATTTTTATCTGCATTAATAACTAATATTTTTATCTGCATCAATAACTAATATTTTTATCTGCATCAATAACTAAT
This sequence comes from Euprymna scolopes, assembly GCF_053919585.1. Taxonomy (NCBI): domain Eukaryota; kingdom Metazoa; phylum Mollusca; class Cephalopoda; order Sepiida; family Sepiolidae; genus Euprymna; species Euprymna scolopes. Next base: position 31,256,801 of record NC_136509.1, on the reverse strand, counting down.
ATTTTTATCTGCATTGATAACTAATATTTATATCTGCATTGATAACTAATATTTTTATCTGCATTAATAACTAATATTTTTATCTGCATTCATAACTAATATTTTTATCTGCATTAATAACTAAGATTTGTATTTGCATTAATAACTAATATTTTTATCTGCATTAATAACTAATATTTTTATCTGCATTAATAACTAATATTTTTATCTGCATTAATAACTAATATTTTTATCTGCATCAATAACTAATATTTTTATCTGCATCAATAACTAATATTTTTATCTGCATCAATAACTAATATTTTTATCTGCATTAATAACTAATATTTTTATCTGCATTAATAACTAATATTTTTATCTGCATTAATAACTAATATTTTTATCTTCATTAATAACTTTATTTTAAACGCTGACTTTATTTTAACGTTTTAATTATGAATTTTCGTCTTCCTTTCATGATTGCATTCTATATATATATATATATATATATATATATATATATATATATATATGAACAAATGATTAATAAAACATGTTAAAAGACATCTTGAAAAAGAGTTAAAAACAGATTTAATTTTAAAAAGGAAGTACAAGATAAGTGGATAGTCGTTAATCCACGGAGTTTCGAAGAAATACTCTCCTTCTCATCAGAGGGCAGTAATTAGCAAAATGCAGGATCGGATTTTGCAAGTAAAAGTATCTAATGAAACCACAAGTAAGTCACAGATCTTACTTGGTTAAAAAAAAGGGTGAGGTAAGGGGAATAGGAGGTAAAAGAAAAATGATAAAAAGATTTCACATGAATGGATAGTCCGGTGAAGGATAAAAAATCCAAGAATGGTAAAATCCAAAACGGTCGAATTAAAAATTTCCAATCCAATGGGTAAGTTCCAAATGGTCCAAAATGATCCAAAAGGCAGAGTTCCTTGGAAAAAATCGCTAATGGAATGAATTCCAAATCATTAAAAGAAAAAGCACTGGAAAGAATATTTAAAACACGTCTGTCAAGGCTGGAGGAATCAAGCAAAATAAGGTTTAAAAAAAAAAAAAAAAAAAACCGGAAAAGCAGTGAAAGTTTTTTTTTTTTTAATATATATATATATATATATATAAACTAGCAGTTCTGCCCGGCTTTGCTCGGGCTCTATGCACTGTTCATAACTTTATGTGCATATGTATATATTAAAAAGTGTGAATATGTACAGTAATGCCTTTCTGTATCATAGGCTTCCTTAACTACCATAGAGAAAAGTTGGTAGAGACCGCAAACGTCAATTTTAAAAAACATTTGTTCCCAATTTTGACCCATTAAGATTTATTGTTTTGGGCTCAAATTAAATTAAAATGTTTGACCCATGTCCAAGTAACCTACATCTAAAATTTCAAGTGTTTAGATCCAAAATTGGCGGAGGAATTTGGTAGAGCCTGCAAAGGTCGAATCTTTCAACTCTGACAAGTTCAAGCAGCAAAATTTTCGCCCAAAAACTGATTTAAAAGCTTGCTGCACGTCTGATTACCCTTTATGTAACATTTAAAATGTTTACACCCAAATTTGGCTTAATAGTTTGCTAGAAATCGCAAAGGTCAAATCTTGAGCGGTGAAGCTGTAAAGCAGTTCTAAATGACTAAAACTGCCACTTAACCATATATTCAAACACTACCATGTTTGAATGATATTCTATTCTAAAGGTATCTCTGGGTCTTACATCATTTGGAACACTGAAAATAATAATCAAGTGATCAACAGTCCAATTCTAAGAATTTTTCTTTTAAATTATTAATTTTAAATTAATTATGAATTAATTAAATTCATTTGTAAGAAGTTTTCTTTAAAATTATTAATTTTAAATTAATTATTAATTAATTAAATTTATTTGTAAGAACTATAAATTTTAAATTAATTATGAATGAATTAAATTTATTTGTAAGAATTTTTTTCTTTTAAATTAACTATTTTAAATTAATTATTAATTAATTTAATTTCTTTGTAAGAATTTTTTCTTGAAAATTATCTATTTTAAATTAATTATTGATTAATTCAATTTATTTGTAAGAATTTTTTCTTTAAAATTAACTATTTTAAATTAATTAAGAATTAATTAAATTTATTTGTAAGAATTTTTCTTTAAAATTATCAATTTTAAATTTATTATTAATTAAATTTATTCGTAAAGACTTTTCCTTTCAAATTATTAATTTTAAATTAATTATTAATTAATTAAATTTATTTGTAAGAATTTTTTCTTTTAAACTAACTAGTTTGAATTGATTAATTATTAATGTATCGATTTTATTACAAAAAAAGTTTAATTCATACTAATTCATATTTATGTATATTTTATTGGAAACGTTTAAAAGAAATTTTGAAGAGTGCATAATTTTATTTTTGCTTTTAATATGGAAAAAATATGGAAAAAATATGGAAAAATATGGAAAATATGGGCTGGTTGTTCTGTTTTACGGCATATCAACCCCTTTTGGGTTATTAAATGCCGACTCCATTAATTTTAGGCAAAGTTTTATCAACCCCTTTTGGGTTATTAAATGCTGACTTCATTAATTTTTACGGCATATCACCCACTTTTGGCTTATTAAATGCCGACTCCATTAATTTTTACGGCATATCAACCCCTTTTGGGTTATTAAATGCCGACTCCATTAATTTTTACGGCATATCAACCCCTTTTGGGTTATTAAATGCCGACTCCATTAATTTTTACGGCATATCAACCCCCTTTTTGGTTATTAAATGCCGACTCCATTAATTTTAGGCAAAGTTTTATCAACCCTTTTCAGGATATTTAATGCCAAGTAATTTTTAAAAAAAGTTTTCATGCTTCAAGTTCGTTATATCTTCAAATATTTATTCATGGTGTTTAGTTTGGTTGTTTTGTAGAAGAAAAATTGCTTATGTTTTTGACTTTGCAGAGCATGATTGATGAGACAAGTGATTTGTAAGATACATTGTGGGAGTATGGGAATAGATGGAGGTACGTTTATTAAACACAAAAGTCTCATACTTTGAAGGTTGCACGTTCAATCCTTGTACAGGGCAGCGTATTTTCTCTTCAATAACACTCTAAAATAAATTTCACACAACAATATCCAAGAAAAAAGCTGACATAATATTATAATACTGCCATTTATTTGTGAGCTGTTTTATTTTACGGCATATGTCAACCCTTTTCTGGTTATTTAATGTCGAATTCTGTAATTTTGGAAAACAATTTTCATGCTTCAAGTTTGTTATATGTTCAAATATTTATTCATAGTGTTTTGTATTTTTTTTTTTTGTAGAAGAAAATTATTGTTTTGTGTTTTTTAACTTTGCAGAACATGATTGAGTTTTGCAAAGGGAAAGGAATTAAAACGACAACAACAAAAAAAGCAATAACATCAATGTTTGATTCATTTTAGGTCAGGAAGCCAGCATCTTCAGACAGCCTGATCTGGTATCACGAGAATGATCAATACGAGGAGCGCGTTTGAGTAAATAATGCAAAAACAATACTTCACGTCAGAAATATCGTCAAATGTTTCTTCCATTAATAATTCAAAATCATCCGATCAGGGCTAAAAGAAATGTCAAACACGACAAGTCTGTCAACACGGAATCACAAAATACTAAAACAAAAGAAAATTTACCAAATATTCAATGTCAAAAGCAATCAGCCTCACCTCCGCTTTTCCTTCCCTTGCCTGCTTCGGATCAATAAAACAAATTCATGTGTAGAGATTGTCCAGTTGTTTGAGCTGTCATTCTTGTGATCATGAGACTTCTGGCTATAATATGACTAGCTAGAATGTTTGTTCTATGATAAGATTTATATTACTGCAAATCCAACAGAACATTTTAATAAATGCTACAAAGTCGGAACCCCTCTCCCCGAAAAAACAAAATTCAAGCAAATAAATATTTAAAGTTCTGAATTTTTTAGATGACGGCTGATTGTTCATATTAATTGTATTGAGTGTTATTTGTGCAACGTTTCGATCGGATTGGCCTTCAACCATCCTCAGACATGTTGGTTGTTGTTTGGAAACGAAAAGGGAAAAGTTACTGGCTCTGTAGATATTTTTGTATTCTTTGAGTTTGTCTCTATTTTATGATTATTATTTCGTATTTGTGAACAAATTTGTTTCCAAACAGCAACCAACATGCCTGAAGATGGTCGAAGGCCAATCCGACTGAAACATTGCACAAATAACACTCCAGATGAGATCAAAACAACTAATTTTCTGAAGTTTTTTGGATGAGGATTGCTTACTTAGGTTATTCAAGCTACTTCTATTATCTTCATTGTTATTTTCACAACATTTTGGTCGAGGTAACCTTCGACCTTCTTTAGATGTATCTTGTCAGATTTATGAATCATTTCGGTCAAACTTGGGAAACTATACAGAATTTGGAACGAAATGCTTTATTTAATCTACAGGGTTAGCATTCTCTCATTCCATCAGCCATGACCAAGCAGGCGTCTTAAGCAATTTGCATGCAATTGATTTCTTAGCATTACCTGCACTGAGGATTGAATCTTCAATATTCAAAAGAGTGTCACTAAGAACTGAATTATACCTAGTACTTTATTCATTAAAAGAAATATCAAATAGTTTATCACCACAAAAGCATAAAATATTTTGTAAAAAATAAGAAAAACTACCAAATATTGAATGTCAAAAGCAAACAGCTTCACCTCTGCTCTCCATCTCTAAAGATTCTCTAGTTATTTGAGCTGACATTCTTGTGATCAAGAGACTCCTGATTACTACCGGCCATAATACGACTTGCTGGAGAGCTTGTTCCATAACAGATTTATATTACTGTGAAACCATCAAAACTTTTAACAAACATTCACTGGCAGTTGGAATAAATACATTGAAGACATTGCCAAGACTGCTGCAAAGAAGGTGGGCAAACAGGTGAATTGAGAGAATATTTGAACGGGAGATGAGATGATAATAGTCATAAACAAGTAATATGTGGTTTAATATCTTTCTAATTTTATTGCTATTTTGACCTTTATACATTTTTCAAATATTTTACAATTAATAACTCTTTTTCAAAGTAAATCCAAGTGTGTGTTGTGTTGGGCAGATGTACGTAATATATTGCCGCAGTGATGAATTTATAGTCTTGCAGAGAAAACCAAAAGTATATATATATATATATATATATATCAGGCACCTTCAGTCTTTGACAAATTATGGATACCCACGAAGGGGTGCCTGCACGTGAAATTTTTGTGGCAGGATGTGCGCAATCTCCAACCACAAAATGCTTATATATATATATATATATATATATATATATATATATATATATATATATATATACTAGCATGGGTGGCCGGCATTGCCCGAGTGTTTGGAGGTGTGTGTTGAGGAAAAAATTTAAAAAATTTAAAAAATATTGGTGAAAAAAGCAACCCCTGCCTGTAGAAAAGTGCCTAGTTTAGGGTGAAGAAATTAATGTTTTTAGCCAATTTTTCGGTATTTGTCGTCTGAAGGGTCGAGCTTCAAAACGATACTGATCTTGTGAAAATCCGTCACCTCTGCCGAAAGTTTTAGGCAGACATGCAAACATACATACATAGATTTATATATTTATAGCTCAAATTTTCGACCAAAACTGATGAAAAAGCTTGCCCTATCTCTAAATATCCTTTATGTAAAAGTTCAAATGTTTAGACAATAAATTGTCTTTAGTAATTTGGTAGAGACTGCAGAGGTAAAAATTTTTTAACTTTGACCCCTTAACATTTATTGTTTTGGGCTCAAATCAAGTTATTAAATTAGATCCATGTCCAAGGAACGTGTTTAGACCCAAAATTGTCGGAGGAGTTTGGTAGAGTTCTCAAAAGTCAAATTGTTGAACTTTGACCTCTTAACAGCCAAATTTTTGGCCGAAAACGGATTACTAAGATTTTCCCAAATCTCAGTACCGTGTATCTCAAATTTCGAGTCTGTAGACTAAAAATTGACAGAGTTATTGTGTAAGGAAATGTACGCAGACAGACACACACCAACACTTTCACTTTATATATATATATATATATATATATATATATATATATATATTATACAGTATTAACAAAACTAAGGCTTCAAAAAAGGAATTGGTAGCAACAAAATGTGTATTTCATTGTAAGTTACAATTGTTTCAATACCGGTTGGACAATTTCAGGCATTATGGTGTTTGAAAATCTTCACATAACCAGCCTTTCTTCAGACTTCTTGAACACTTAACAATAGAACATTTTTTAATAATTGCTAGTTTATTGTTAAGTTGTTTTATTGATCTGGAAACGGTACCACTTATTTCATCATCAATACTACTACAACTAAATACTAAAAAATGCTCGCGGTCATGGAACAATGTTTCTAATCTTTGTTGAGCTTTATCTATATTTCTTATCCAGTTTAGAATAATAGAAACTATATTTGCTTACTAGATTTGAATCTTTCGTTTAGACTACATCATTCCCAGCTATTTAACTCTACATTAAAATTTGGCCTTGTACCCAAGGATCTTTACTGTTATAAAAAGTTACAGTTAAGGCATGATAGCAGAAACCTATTCCTCTAAAGACATCCCTGTATGGCATCTAGCCTTTTATTCAAAATTTCTTCTTTAGAATTCACTATATAAAAGGCTTCCAATAAACATAGATGGCACCTTTTTGATTTCCCAGGGCTATACTTCCTCCCCCTATCCACTACTGACCATTTCAATTTAAAATCTTTATTGTTTCTCTTAAGTTCCCCGACCCAATCCCCTAATGCAGTTGTATTCCTCCTTTTATTTCTAATGTTGATTCTTGTACTCCCCCCCCCCCTGCTATCATTAACACCTCTATTAGTTTCCATCTCTGGTTCCTTTTTAAAGGATACTACATGGTTTCTATATCTTTCCTTAACACAAACCCGTGACCCTAAGATATATCTTCCTAGTACTGTCGGTCTTAATCTCACATTTATACACTATTTCTGAGGTTAGGCATTTCCCACCCAACGGACAATTGCCAGGTATTCTGCAATTACATTTTCTGTCTAAGACACTTTCATTCGATGCTAACTCGTTATTATTCCTAATTTTGCTGATTTTCCTATTGTTGGAGCTTATTATAGTATTAGTTAAGTTGCTTGATGTCGAGAAAGATAATTTTACTCAGTTTCTATTTATTATTTTGCTTAATCTATTCTCCGGAGGGAAGATTTTATCAATTATTCCGTAGAATTCCCTAGGTATACTATTTTTGATATGCTCGCTGAATGGTGGATTGAACCAAACCTGTCTCTTGCATCTATTTCTCTTATTAATGTTACCCCGCCTCGTCCTTACCTGTTCTGCTGTTATCATTACTCCCTTCGTTCCCATTCTTTTGATCCTTAGTAACGTATCCCTTATTGATCTTCAGTTTCTTTCTAGCTCTTATTGCCATGTTATACGATAAATTTAAAAAACAATTAATTATGTGAAATAAAGAAATATAGAAATCTAACTTAGGAATTCAATGAATAGTATTATTAAAAGATATTAAATGGCTACGGGTTTTTGTGGAAACTTCTTATTACTGGTTTTTAAATAAGGATACGAAAATTAGGTGGTATATTAATATTTAAATAAGCTCTTGACAAAGGATGCGTCCAGGATAAATGTTTTAGCATGCTTCATTTCCTTTAAGGGAAATTTCTTTAAATAATGTTCTATTGTTAAATGTTTTTTATTCAAGAAGTCTGAAGAAAGGCTGGTTATGTGAAGATTTTCAAATGCCATAATGCTCGAAATTGTCCAACCGGTATTGAAACAATTGTAACTTACAATGAAATACACTTTTTGTTGCTACCAATTCCTTTTTTAAAGTCTTGGTTTTGTTAATATAGTATATTAATGCTCAATTATTAAATATGATAATTTTGTAGATTACTTTTTAAGTCATCTCTTTTTGGCTTAAAATTCATTGGTATATGAAAAATTTACTGAATTATATGAACCCAGTAAAATTCAGTATATTGTAAACAAGTCTGCATATATATATATATATATATATATATATATATATATATATATATATATATATATATATATATATATATATATAAAAATTGTAAGCTAAACGTTTAAGTTTCGATTCTCAGTGGTGGTGAACAAGTCATTTTTTGTTAAACTTTTTAAATCATTACTATATATTGGGTCCAATATAATCTAGAATAAATATATTTGGTACAATATAATCTATAATATAAATCTCACCTGTCTGTTTAAATGTATGTATGTATGTTTGCATGTCTGCCTAAAACTTTTGACAGAGGCGATGGATTTTCACGAGATCAGTATCGTTTTGAAGCTCGACCCTTCGGACGACAAATATAAAAAAATAGCTGAAAGCATTAATTCCTTACTCCTCAACTGGGCACTTTTCTACAAGGAGGGATGGCTTTTTTCGCCGATAGTTTCGAAAGTCATCCCTCTTTTCGATTGACTAGCCTTAATATAAACTTATGCCACTTCCGGTTTGGCGATGGATGTAATGGCAAAGATGTCACTTTTTTTCACATTCATTTCGTCTATCGCAGTACAGGTTCGATCCTGCCTGCCTACTACCTCTTTTTTTTTTTGCTCAACACACACCTCCAAACACCCGGGCAATGCTGGGAACCTAGGCTAGTATTAAGTAAAATAGAGTTATTTAAAAGTCTAGTTAAATTTTTTACATAACAACCAATGTAATCAGAATTCGATTCTATTACTACTACTATTTCTACTGCGACTACTACTAACAGAGATAAAACAATTGAAGTAAAACCAGAACTAAAGGTTCTTTAATAGCGTATCAGGAATAATTCCACTCTGAGTAAAAGAAGCAAGGAAGGAATAATAAACCGAAGTGGCCAACATTCGGATGATGAATGATTGCAATAAATTTTAAATTCGGAAACTTGGAAATCCATCTGAGCCAGACAGGAAGAACCAAAAACAGAAAAAAAAAAAAAAAGAAAAGAAAAGAAAAAGCAAAAACGCTGATACGAGGATAAGAATTTAAGTATACGATATTAAGAAGAAGAAGAAGAAGAAGAAGAGGAAGAAGAAGAAGAAGAAGAAGAAGAAGAAGAAGAAGAAGAAGAAGAAGAAGGAGAAGAATCTTTTTATTGCAATCAATCATTCTATCACTCTTTTTGGGGACGAAATTGGTGATAAATGGATATGAACTTCTTTAATTAAATAATTAATCTTTATACAAAACTAGCTACACGTACCTGGCGTTGCCTGGGATGCAGTAATGTCATACTATGTATTACGAACTACAATCAGGTAAGAAGATTTGTTGGAAGCACTTCAGTTAACCTCCGTACTGCTCAAGTGTAGTGCTTTCAACAAATCACCTGACCTGATGTGTTGACCAATCTAACATATTAGGTCAGAGGAATTTATGACTTGACCAGTACAGAGTTTATCCGAAGAATGAATTTGAGTACACTGGTATGGTCACATGAAACTTACATTCTCTTGGATAAACTGTTGCAGGTGCACGCGTATCTTAAATTGCACGAAGGTTGATTAAGTCTGTAGATAAAAAATTTGTTGAGTATATAGGTTGAGAATTGTCCTCACGCACACACACACTCATTCTCACTTTCATAGATATATAGATTTAGAAAAAAAAATACTCGCATGCACGTCTCAGTTTCTGTATGAATTAAAATATAATAGTTATGCATATTTTACGACCGGTCAATGCCGAGTGGCCTGTTAGTTGGCAATAGAAAGACAGATTCCAACAACCATACCGTTATTTGTTTTTTGTTTTTTTTTTCCAACAAAGAAATTTTTTTTTAATTTTTTATTACATTTTCACCCCAAACAAGGCACATTGCCACTTTGGTATAGGGGGGCTACTATCAGGGGCAACAACTACTGGGGTACTATGTTGGGATTTGGGTAGCAAGATGTCGGTTTTTAATAACTATTTCATAAATTGTTTAAAAAATCAAATTTTTTAAATAAAACTCGGATTCTTCTTGAAATATGGAATTAATCATGGGATACACACGTTTTGAGTAAAAAAAAAAAAAAAAATCACCAAAAAAATGATTTTTAAAGTTGAGGAGGAAATATTTTCTAATTTTTTTTTTTTTTTTTTTTGATGAATCATTGTCCAAATACTGAAAACCTTGATTGTTTGAAAACTTGAACAAAATGAATCTTTTTACTGAAAAATGAGAAACTACTTTTTCTATTCTCACTTTCTATAAATACTAGCCTGGGTGCCCGGAGTTTCTCGGGTGTTTGGAGGTGTGTGAGGCCAAAAAAAAAAAAAAAAAAAGTGGTAGTAGGCAGGTAGGCTTGAACTTGTGACGCAAAGGCGGAAAAGAGAGTGAAAGAAAATCTGACGTCTTACTACTACTTCATGACATGACTGGAAGTTCGGAACGTTAAAATTAGGTAAAGTCAATCCAACAGATATGATGACTTGCAAAAATGGCTCGCAAAAAATCGACCCTCCTTATAGAAAACTGCCCAGTTGAGAGTGAAGGGATTAATGATTTTAGTTAATTTTTCGATATTTGTTGTCCGACACTTCAAGCTTAAAAATGATACCAATCTCGTGAAAACCCATCGCCTCTGTTGAAAGTTTTAGGCAGACATACATACATACATTTAAACAGACAGGTGAGATTTATATTATGGACTAGCGGGGGGGGGGGGATTTATATTATGGACTACCCGGCGTTGCCAGAGTATTTGTAGGTGTGTGTGGTCGGGCGGGGGTGGGGGGTGTTATTGAAAACCTTAGAATAAGCGAAGTAAAAAAAAGAAAACAGAAAAACGAACGTTAAAACTTCTGAAAAATAAAAACAAAACAAAAAAAAACACGTGAAAAATGGCTTAAATAAGCCTGTTTCAATATTAAAATTTAAAAAATTGGTGGGTACCCGGGTTTTTTTGGGTGTATGCGGTTGACAGGGTGGGGGTGTTAATGAAAACCTAAGAATAAGCGAAGTAAAAAAAACAAAAAAAACAGAAAAACGAACGTTACGTGAAAAATGGCTTAAATAACCCTGCTTCAATATTAAAATTTAAAAAAAAAAAAAAAGAAAAAGACATCTCACACCACGATTCGAACCCAAAACGTTTAGATAATGACCCACAGGTCTAATCAACTGAGCTAACATGACGTACATGAAATTGTGTCAGTTCTTCAAATATTTAAACTAAATCAGGTTATGACGTCGTCTGACGCATGCGTAGAACTGATCTCGTCATGAGAGGACGGTTTTTGCTGACCCCCCCCCTGTAGAAAAGTGTTGATTTCAGGGTGAAAAATTTAACGTTTTTGACCAATTTTTCGATATTTGTCGGGCGAAAGATGGGACTTTCATATGAGACCAAGGTTGTCAATTTTTGTTTAGACTGTCGAAAGTTTTTAGCAGACACACAAACATACACACATACATACATACATACATTTTCGCTTTTATATATATAGATTATATATATATATATATATATATATATATATATATACATATATATAGTAAGTTATAAAAATATATAGTAATTAAGCCACACAGAATCTTTTGCATTTTATCCCCATAATGAATCGTCAGGCTAAAATGTATAGAATTTTTGTTATATGTTGCTTTATATATCCATATGGTGTTTAGTTTTTATTCCCGTTTGTGAGTTGAAGTGTTCATTAGCCAGTGGCCAAGCTTCACTGAAAAGTTTGGCTGACATGCACTTCCTACTCTATCATATATATATATATATATATATATAGATAGATAGATAGATAGATAGATGTTATTTGCTTTTATTTTTGCGATACTTATTTTGAAATGAATTATATGAAAGTACATTTTTACCTAAATGCAAGTCAGGATGCGACCCAATGGGGACCGAGCAATGCCGAGAGACCTTGCTGGTTGATTAAGGAATAACTTGTCACCGGGGTGGTCTCACTGACACGAATTCAGAGGAACTCACACGGCTGAATTCTAATGATGATGATGATGATGATGGTTTGATGTTTTAAACAGAAATGTCTATGGGATTTTGTCAGAAAGAGAAAAAACAAATAATAATTGGTTTTATCTCATTGTCGTTATATATCTGTTAACATGAAAGGTTGTTTTTAAAACCTCTGTTGAGAGGTATGAAGAGATCCAGAGATCCTTAGCTGATTAAGGCTGACAACTTAGAATGGGGGTCAAGGGTAAGAGTCGCCGCCAAACATTGTTCGACCTGGAATGACTAATCACTCCTAATTTGATAATAAGTAAGAACCTTAGTGCAAATGAGGGTTAAAATTTGGTAGAGATAAGTTCGGAAATGAGGAGTAGAAATTAGGAGAGAAGATGAGAGGGGAAAATCTTTTCTTTCCTTTTCTTTTTGCTTAGGTAAATGAAAGGGTTGCTTTATTATTTTCTCCTCTTTCTCTTCGGCAACCAAGCAAGCCCCTACTGCCCCCCCCCCTCCGAACCAAGGCGCGACCGCTGATTGGTTGACCGCCACTTGTGGGTATACTTGGAGGGGTGAGGGGGTTACAGCTAGCGATTTGATAAAACAAGGTGAGGAAAGGGAGAGAGAGATTCCTTTTTGAGATTCTTTTTGCGACACGTTCCAATACGCGTGTCTCTGGCAGCTGATCCCTTCCCGTGGACTGTCGGTAGATAAAGAACAAAGAACTTAGTAAAGGAAAGAAAACTGCCAGCCCCCTAAGTTGCATGACTAGGCCAGTGTGTAACTATTATTTGTAAAGTCGAAGACAATAATCAATTCTATGTTAAGAAAAACCAATTAAGTTTTGACTTTCTTTTCTTTAATTGGAAACGCTGTTGTGAAAGTAATATATTTCTCCGATAGCCCAGGTGACGTTTGGAAGCTGATTTGAAAGCAGAACCGGAGAGTGACCGACGACGATGAAGACAAATTCGACCACTAGACGAAAACACGGGTGACACCACTAGTATTGGCTACAGCTGCATCTCAACCCACAAGCGTATGCACCTTAGCATACTTGGAGGGGTTACAGGGAATAATTTTCCCATTGACCAATTTTGGTGCCCCAAATGGGGAGCAGCATATGTATTATTTTTAAAATATAATTATCTACTGACACGTGTTTCATTGTCTATGACTCATCAGATTCAGCCAACTTGCTAGATTCAGCCACTGTGATGAGTCGTAGACGACGAAACACGTGTCAGTGGATAATTATATTTTAGAAATAATATATATATATATATATGTTGTTAAACCTCATGCTATGAAATACAGAATTCTCTATATTTCATCATAAAATAGAAGTTTGAATATTAATACGTTGTAAATGGCAGTGATCATCCTAAAATTCATGAATGCGAATGACTAATAATAGTAATTCATCATTTGAGAAAGCGAGAAAGAGGAACGGCTTTTTTCTTGTCTAATAACAGACATCTACAAAACGTTGATCTGGAGCCAGCATCTTGGAAGGATTCAGGGAAATGGGAAATAGTAATTATTGCAAATGAAATGATATTCATTGAGGATTTGGCCAGGGTGAAGGTTCTTGAAATGGGATGGATAAACGGAAGGAGAGAGATGTGTGATGGAGAAAATATACGTAATGCACATTCGCTCGATCAAAGAGAAGTTTAAATAAATAAAAAAGAAAAGGATTAAACAGCAGTTGAAATAAATAGATATGGAAAATAATTTAGAGAGAGAGAGAGAGAGAGAGAGAGAGAGAGAGAGAGAGAGAGAGAGAAACTAAGAAAGAAAGACATGCTATAGTATTTGGAGAAAGAGAGAGGGAAAAAGAGAGCGAGAGAGAGAGAAAGAAAGAAAATTTGAATAGGAAGAAAAGAAAGAAAAATATATAGCATCTAAAGAAAAAAAAAAGAAAGATATAATATAACATTTGGAGAGAGAGAGAGAGAGAGATGATATAGTATTTGGAGAAAGAGAGAGGGAAAAAGAGAGCGAGAGAGAGAGAGAAAGAAAATATAATATAGCATTTGAATAGGAAGAAAAGAAAGAAAAATATATAGCATCTAAAGAAAGAAAAAAGAAAGATATAATATAGCATTTGGAGGGAGAGAGAGAGAGAGAGAGAGAGAGAGAGAGAATTTGAAGATGAAGAAAAGAGAGAAAGATATATAGCATCTGAAGAGAGAACGAAAGAAAGAAAAGAGAGAGAGAGAAAAGATATAATATGTCATTTTAAGTGAGAGGAAAACAGAAAGAAAAAGATCTGTTATAGAGTTGTGAAACACGAGAAATTATCTGTTATTTATCTGTCTGTCGACCTATTTATATATCTATGTGTATATCTCGATCTAGCTATCTATCTACCTCGATCTAGCTATCTATCTAACTATCTCGATCTAGCTATCTATCTAACTGGCGAAGTAAACAAGAGATGAGATGTGAAGCTATGTTTTGATAAAAGTTGTCAAAACATATTGACGTGTAAAATGAACAAATTGCACCTGAAGCTCTAAAAATAGCTGACCAGAAGGACGTGTTTGTTGTCACGTGTTCAGGTTGGCTGGACATAGAGTCAAGTTGGAATTTGGACGTTGAAAAGAGCAGATGGATTAACGGTTGTCTCCCCTCTCCCATCTTGGGAGGGAGCTGACGTGTCTCAATTGGAGACTAGAATTAACCACCCAAGCAAAGACACTCACTTTCCATTCCTCTGCGATCGACACCTGAAAAGTGAATAAAAACTATACAAAACCAATCATCGTCTTGGAGTAGAAATGTATTCATCCACAGTTTACAGCTTCCATCTAAGAATAGATAAAATTTCTAGGTGGACCAAAAGACCAACGACGCAGTTGAAAAGTTTATGAGGTATGTCGAAATACATGAAGGTGTTTATGTAAATGTCTGACACACACGCACGTAGCACACTTAGACGATCACGGAACGTAAATAGACTGCAACACGATAACATAGGGTCAGATAGTGAAGAAGCCACTCTATAGACATTTACTAACACAACGCACAATCCGTTTATGAACACCGAACTATAACGTAACAATAATATACACTTTGGAAAAAGAAGGAGAGGAAAGAAAGAAAAAAAGAGAAAAGGGCATAATATAGTATTTGAAGAGAGAATGAAAGAAAAAAAAAGAGAGAAAAATATCTCAAGTGAAGATGAAGAAAAGAAAGAAAGACATAGCATTTAGAGAGAGAAGGAGGAAGAAAGGAGAGAGTAACAAATATAATATGAAGAGAGAGGGGAAAAAAGGGGAAAACTTCAGGATTTTGAGACGATTAAATAATAAAAAATAAGAATTAAACAGTAATAGAAATAAATAGAAATAGGAAATAATTTAGGGAGAGTGAGAAACTGAGAGAGAAAGATATAATATAGCATTTGAAGAAAGAAAAGAGAGATATATATATATGTAAACATAGAACGAAATTATCAGTGAATAATTCCACTGAATAAATATCCATTCCTGACTTAAGCATAGTAGGCCAATAAAAATTATATTTAAAATGTAAGTGTGACAGTATAATAAGAACATTTAAAACTTTAATCATGACAGACAAACGGACGGACAAGGCGTCCGATAGAAAGGCATATATGCATCTAAAAAAAAAAAATGATTCAAAATCAATAAATCAATCAAAAGAAAAAGGAAAAAACGGGGAAAAAATGTAGAATAAGAACAAAAATGACAAACACGGCTCGAGTAGGATAAGACCAAATTTGATAACAACTTTCTGATGTAAACATAGAACGAAATTATCAGTGAATAATTCCACTGAATAAATATCCATTCCTGACTTCTTCAATAAAGATTTAGAGGGCAAACTACTATTTTTATCTCTGTTACTGGAGAGTGGCAAAAAGAGAAGAGAAGGTGTGTAGGGAGAGGGGAGAAGAAATGTAGATTACCAGAAATTACGGTATTAGATTATTCAAAACCAAATCTTAGCTATCATATTTACTTCCTGTCCAATCTAATATGTCATTCTTTATATGATGAGTTTTGAAGAGGCATATATATATATATATATATATATATATATATATATATATATATATATATATATATGTGTGTGTGTGTGTGTGTGTGTGTGTGTATGTATATATATATGTATATATATATATATATATATATATATATATATATACACACCAAGTTAAAGGTATTCAAGAGAGAAAACTCATGAATTGAAATGAAATAAAACGAGGTTATTAATAGTGCTCAATAAAAAAGAGCGCAATATAATATTTTTATTTATATAGACAAATGTTATATAGTCGCTACACTGAACATGCTAATGTTTCGGACAATTGGTTAGCAAGAACCAAAAGTCCTCGTCATGCGCCATAATGAAGCCTTATGCACCACTGAAAGCATCTGGTTTGAAGCCTTGTGCGCCACTGAAGGCATCTGGTTTGTAACTGGATATCTTCAGTGGCACATAAGCTTCATTACGGCACCTGATGAGGACTTTTGGTTCTTGCTAACCAATTGTCCGAAACATTAGCATGTTCAGTGTAGCGACTATGTAATATTTGTCTTTATATATATATAAATATATATATATATATATATATATATATATATATATATATATATATATATATATATATATATATATATAATATTTTTATCGTTGAGTACTTTCAGTTGAATTAAGTCGGTCAATTTAGCTCTTATGCATAGATCATCGTATAACGATTAGATCAGTGTCTGACTGACGTAAATAGCATTTAAAATTAAAATGTTTAAATTCAACGTTATTTCACACGGTTAATTGTAGTCGAATGTCTGCGGTCTTTGCTAATCAAGCCAGAGATGGCTAATGCTGCCGAGTTCGAATCTGTCGACTGGTGTTAATCGTGACACTCTTAATCGTGACATCCTGCACTGAAGATTCCCGAAAGGATAAAACACTAGTGTCTGTAGATATTTAATTATCATAGTAAAAAAAATAATTATATATATATATATATATATATATATATATATATATATATATATATATATATATATATATATATATATATAAAAGAATCGCTCGTTTCGTAATATTACCTGCGCAGACAACAGCATCAACCAATGTGTAAAAGAATTTAAGATTTAACGACTAAAAGACCAAACGAATGCAAAAAATGATTTGAATAAACATTTCTATTAAAATCAAATTGATTTTTTTTTTCAAATAGTAAAATATTTTTCTTCAAGAAATACAAACAGTCGTTTTTCTTTTTCTTTTTTCATATCATGGTGGAGGAGGTAACTTCTGACACGTTTTCAAATATATATATTCCCTCTTATTTCTTAACCCTTCTCTTTCTCCCCACCTCTGCCTTCAAAGTTTTGCCCACCTTACGCCCTTCTTTCCTATCCTTTCTCTCTCTCTCTCTCCCCCCTTCCTTCTATTCATATCCGTGCCTGGTTTAATATTTTAAACCCCCCTTCGCCCCATAATTTTAAACTCCCCCTCGCCCCTTATCACCTTCCAATATCTTTTAAAACTTAACTGCTGCTGATATCTGATTAAACGCTTCTTTTCCCTCTCTTTTTTTTTTTTTTTTTTGTTTTTTGGTGCTTATCCTAATATCTTTTATTCCTAATCATAATAATTATCTCTGTAAAGTCTGAAGTTATCGGATCGTTGATAGGATTCGGTAATCGAAACAGGTGTAACTAAGCAGATAAAACGGTAATATATATATATATATATATATATATATATATACATATATATATATAGTAAGTTATAAAATATATATGGCGATTAAGCTACACTGAATATTCCGCGTTTCATCCACTCTAGGACTCTTCAGGCTTATGCGTCCTAGAGTGGATAAAATACGGAATATTCAGTGTAGCTTAATCGCCATATATATTTTATAACTTACTAACTAGCTCTACCTACGTATTGAGCACTTTTGAAGTAAATACTTAAAGTTTACGCATAAATTTATACTTTCGTATATTCATTTTTTGTGAGTAAATGAAGTAGTTATATATATATATATATATATATATATATATATATATATATATATATATATATATATATATATATATATATATATAATTTGTACACAATTCCAACACCATAAGTATATTTATATAACATTCATAATATTTTATTGGTTGTATGGTACATCTTACATGTGTTTCATTGAATGGTATAGGTTGATTAAAAAACTAAAATACCGTTTTTTTTTTCTTTTTTGAAAAGGATGAAAGGTGAAAAAAGAGTTCTTTTAAATCATAAGAATAAAAAAATATATATAGCATTCTGCATATTGTCGGAAATTAATTTCTCAATAATTAATAAATCATTATTCTACTAGAAATGTTTTCGGAAAAATAGCGTTCATTTTTTTTTCTTGTGTGTATATATATATATATATATATATGGATAAGTAAAAATGGTCTGTATTTGAAAAAAAAAATCTTGTAAATTATAATGTACAGTTTTTAATTGTGTTCTTTTGTATAGATAGATTATGTAAATATTTCCTATTTACAATGCCTCCCCACGGGACAGAGTTAGACACCAGGGTCGTTTTTTAACGTGGAGAAAAGGAACAAAAATAAAAATTGTCTCAGTCGTGAAGGATTTCTCCTCCACTAACAGAGAACAAGAAATTGAAGTGCAGCATCTGAAGAACAGATACTACACTTTGAGATATTAAATCTTTTATTCGTGTAAAAAATACAGTCAAAATCAACGATGAACAAAAAACTTAGGCACATGGCCAACTCAAAAGGGGGGATTGTGGGGATCGTTGGTCATCCTTGTCACTCTAGAACTAAACAAAGTCAAAAGTTTCTCCCAGCTAGTATCTTCTTTCACCATAATACCGCATTCACCCTTTCATATTGGGGGACGTCCTACTTAACTTCCAATTTTTAAAACATTTTTCATTGACGTGTAAAAACAAAAAAGATAACAATAAAATGGTACAATTCATTTGTGTCGAGCATTTTGATCTTGTCCCGAAGGCTAAATTTCTATTAAAATAAAAAAGAATGGTTATTTATTATCTATTTTCTAATAAAAATCTCAGACAACCTGAACTGACTCAATAGCCCAAAATGCCAACAAACATCAAGCTGTTCTTAAATCTAATCAAAGCCCAAAGAACAGAAACATGAAGGAAGTATGCATTATTAAAACACGCGAAAAATGTTCACATCAAGATAACTTTAAAAAGCCAGGAAAAAGCAAGAAAAGGTTTCAGTTGGTGGAAACTGGAATTGGAAAGACATCAAAGGGAATCTTCGGTAGGACGACCCCTGGCATGTTTGTGGTATAATGGTGATTGAGAAAGCTAGCCAGGATTAGCTTGGTCAACAAAACAAGGATGACCATAGACCTACATACCCACTTTTTTTTATTGGCCTTGTGCCTAATTTTGTTTTGTTAAACTTTTTGTTCATATATATATATATATATATATATATATATATATATATATATATATACGAGCAAACAGTTAATAAAACATGTTAAAAAAACACTTTGAAAAAGAGTTAAAAACATATTTAATCTGAAAAGGAAACACTTGATAAGTGGATAGTCCTTAATCCGCGGAGTTTTATATATATATATATATATGTATAAGAAATGTAAAAATACCAGCGGTGGTTGACGTTATGTTTTGAGAAAAATAGAAAAACCGAATGAAAGTATTAAAATAATCAACGTTTCGTCCTTATTTCAGAGGACATCTTCAGGATAATTGAAATAAAAATGTAAGAAAAGAAAAAGTCATAGATCGTGCGAAAAAGACAGTTTTTGAATCCTACCCATGTCGGGAAGGACAAACATATGTGCGTATGGGAAGGTTGGGTTGTTCGATATCTATATATACACTTTTAAAAATACGATAAAATAAATATGTACATTTTTTTTTCTTCTGTAAACTTATTCATTTTGTTTTTTTTTTTGTTTTTTGTTTTTTTTATTCAATTTTCACCCCAAACAAGGCACAGTGCCACTTTGAAGCAGGGGGCTACTATTAGGGACTTAATTAGCGGGGTCATTATGAAGGGAGAAGAGTAGAAAGATGTTTGTTAACATTACACTTGAACTTCTGCATATCATTGCAGTTGGGAAAGCAGAATCCCGGAAGGGAGTTCCAAAGACCCGCAGTTCTGGGGAAGAAACTATTGGAGTAAAAGGCTTTCTTGCACCTAGGGATCTCCACTGTAAAGGGATGAGACTTAGTAGCTTGTCGGGTTTGTCGGGGGTAGTTACGTCGGGGAGGTACAAGTGTTTGCAGTTCGTCAGAGCATTCACCATTAAAGTATTTGTAGAACAGGCAGAGGGATGCAACATCTCGTCGATGGGACAGAGGTTGAAGCCCAGATGACAGTTCAGGACCTATCAGGTTTGCGACTCTTTTTTGAACCCTGTCCAGGAGCGAGAGACAAGCAGCAGATGCACCAGCCCAGATGTGACAACAGTACTCCATACATGGGCGAATGGTTGCCTTATAGAGGTATAGGATACTGGCAGGCGTAAGTAGTTTTCTAGCACGGTAGAGGGAGCCAACCTTCCTTGCAGCAGCCTTGGCAATGCTCTCAATGTATCTATTCCAGTTCATATTCCCTGTAAACGTTAGGCCGAGGAGTTTAAAAGAAGTACTTTCAGGCAATGTGTTCTTGGCCATTGCTATTGGTGGTAGAGAAGGTTTCTTGTAGTTATTGAAGGAAACAAGCTTAGTCTTAGCAGCATTGAATGAGACCAACCATTTTTGTCCCCATTCCACTACGGATTGGAGGTCATCCTCTAGTGTTTCTGCCATTTTCTTGGATATGTGTTCATTTGTTTTCCCCTCATATCTGTTATAGAGAGTGGTGTCATCGGCAAATATACCCATCTCCGAAACAATATTATCAGGGAGGTCGTTTATGAATATCAGGAACAATAGAGGTCCAAGGATAGACCCCTGAGGCACTCCCGCATTTATGTCATATTGTTTGGATGTACGTCCATCGAGGACAACTTTGATTTTTCTATTACTTAAGAAGGATTTAATTACGTTATGAATTCTTCCAGTGATTCCATATGATCTAATTTTCCTTAGAAGACCATCGTGCCATACCCTGTCAAAAGCCTTAGATATATCAAGGGCCACCGCTCTACCCTCCCCTGTTTTATCCAATGAACGGTATATACGTTCAGAAACTACAGTTAAGATATCTGCTGTTGAACGGGCTTGCCTGAATCCATATTGTTTGTCAGTCAAGAGTTTAGCAGCTGTTAGGTGCTGGACTAGGGCTTTATTAACTAAGGACTCAAATATTTTGGCGAAAAGCGGGAGGAGGCTAATGGGGCGATAATTTAGTGGGTCAGTTCTTTCATCAGAATTCTTGAAGACTGGTACCACAGAGGCGGTTTTCCAGCAGTCGGGAAAACAAGATTCGTTAAGGCATTTATTGTAAAGTTTGGACAGAACTGGAGCAACCTCGGCAGAGCATTTTTTTAATAGCACAGCCGGGATGAGATCTGGTCCACATGCTTTAGAGGTGTCTAGGTTTTTTATAATAGCATGTACCTGAGAAGGGGTGATTTTCAAGTCGTCAAGTGTGGCGTCTGTTCGCAGAGGAAAATCAGGGAGTGAGTGGTGTACCGAGTTCAGTGTGGAGTTTGAGGCAAACCGACTGGCAAGCAGATTAGCCTTGTCAGTTGCCGTGCAAGCAACCTCATGATTGTTTGTTAGTGGGGGAATAATTGACTGTCCATTATTAACTACGCTGTTGTAGATTTTCCAAAAATCCCGGGTTCCTAATTTCTGTGCTTCGATGCGCTTTCTGGTGGTTTCAGAGTAATCTGACTTAGCTGTGTCTATCACTCTCTTACAATTATTTCTAGCTTCTATAAACTTCTGTTTATTTGAGCTGGACTTATGTCGGTTGAATCTGCGGAACGCATGCTGCCTTTGACAAATGGCAGCTGCACAAGCAGAAGTAAACCATTGGGGGGAGTGGGGCTTGCTATAGTATTTCCGTGCGGGAACATGTGCTTCAATAGCAGTTTTGAACCATTCAGTTGTCTCATTTGCACACTGTTCCGCTGGAAGAGTAAAGATATTTTGCCATGGGGCATCTCTGATGAGCTCCCTGATGGCTTCCCAATCAGCCTTTTTGTAATACCTCGTTGTTTTGAGTAGTGGGTCTTCAGTTTTAGGGCGAGAATTTAGGCTGATTTCTACCATTATCACAGCGTGATCAGCATTCCCGAGTGGGCTATGGGCATTTGTTGTACAGTCATTGGGAACTGTTGTCAGAAAGAGATCTAGAAGTGAGGCATGTTGATCGTGCTGGTCTGGGAAACGTGTCGGAAATGTAACCATCTGAGATAGGGAATGAGATATAGAGAAGCTATATGTGGCGCTACCAGCTACGTCTGTGTGATTTGAGAATCCTAGCCAGTTACTGTGGTGGACATTGAAGTCACCAAATACATGTATTTGTGCGCTAGTGTTGAAATATTTAAGGAAAAACGGTTAGCCAGGATTTGTTTTGATATTTTGTTCTTTGATTATTATTTTCCCGATGCTAGGGGTTAAATGGTAGAAACCTTTTCTTTGCGTAATAGTATTAGTATTTAATATTAGTGCTGATTCTAAAAGTCTTCTTTTAGCTCTATCTATCACGTATTTAATAATTTTCACTTGATCTAAATTAAATGAGTGATCGTGTTCTGCACAATGGCAAAAGAGTGCATTTAGGGCGTTACCATTCCTCTTTTGCCATTGCTACTATCAGGGACTATCAGAGACTTAATTAGTGGGGTCATTATGAAGGGAGATGAGTAGAAAGATGTTTGTTAACATTACACTTGAACTTCTGCATATCAGTGCAGTTGGGAAAGCAGAATCCGGAAGGGAGTTCCAAAGACCCGCAGTTCTGAGGAAGAAACCATTGAAGTAAAAAGCTTTCTTGCACCTAGGGATCTCTACTGTAAAGGGATGAGACTTAGTAGCTTGTCGGGTTTGTCGGGGGGGGGTAGTTACGTTGGGGAGGTACAAGTGTTTGCAGTTCGTCAGAGCATTCACCATTAAAGTATTTGTAGAACAGGCAGAGGGATGCAACATCTTGTTGATGGGACAGAGGTTGAAGCCCAGATGACAGTTCAGGACCTATCAGGTTTGCGACTCTTTTTTGAACCCTGTCAGGAGCGAGAGGCAAGCAGCAGATGCACCAGCCCAGATGTGACAACAGTACTCCACGTCTCTTTAATGGAATATTTCCATGATTAGACTCATCTAACCAGGTCGTTTTCTCGAAATTCATATTTGATAAGAATTATTAAAAATGCCCACTATACCAATGAAAATAAGAGAATTGGTTGTGAAGAAGAAAGAAAAAGACCAATTCCTTTAATTCCATAGTTAAACAGTTTGAAATGCATGCATCAACAGTGAAAAAAATATGGAAAAAATATGTAACCTATGGAACAATCAAGAAAAGGTGATAAAAGGAGAAAGATGACAGAGAGAGGGGGGGGGAGAGACTTTGCTTAAATTGAAGGAAACACCCATATTGGGGGAGGGGCAAGAAGCTCCTTGCAAATACAGATTTGTCTGTAAATATATCTCTTCCTAAATTTACCTATTTACAATGCCTCCCCACGGGACAGAGTTAGACACCAGGGTCGTTTTTTTAACGTGGAGAAAAGGTACAAAAAATAAAAATTGTCTCAGTCGTGAAGGATTTCTCCTCCACCGAAAGAGAACGAGAAATGGAAGTGCCGCATCTGAAGAACAGATACTACACTTTGAGGTATTTATTTGCTCCCCTACTGAGCAAATTAGGCACAAGGCCGATTTTTAAAGTGAGGAGTGAAGGGGAAATGGGGACCAACTCCCCGGGGAGTAGGGGAGCTGGATAGTGACAATTGGTATGAAGGGTTGCCCCTACATTGACCAAGGTCTTATATGTGGGGTTTCCCCCCCATATGGTCTTTGCTTGCAGTATCTGCCGGAACAGATGGTATTTATTTGCTCCCCCACCGAGCAAATTAGGCACAAGGCCAATTTTTAATGTGAGGAGTGAAGGGAGGGGAAAGGGAAAAAGGGGACCAGCTCCCGAGAGGTGGGAAATGGGAGCTGGTTAAAGGTCAGGCATGTGGGGTTGCCCCCACATCTGGTCTTTGCTAGTCATAGCTAGTCATAGCTGGCAGTATCTGCCGGAACAGATGGTATTTATTTGCTCCCCCACTGAGCAAATTAGGCACAAGGCCGTTTTTAATGTGAGGTAAAAACCAGCTCCCCTAAAAGTAGGCAAAAAGGGGGCACTCTGGTTACCAAAAATAATAATTGTCCCAGTATAGAGGGTTTCCCCTCCATTGACTGGTACAAATTATCTTAAGTGCAGCATCTGCCGGAACAGATGGTATTTATTTGCTCCCCCACCGAGCAAATTAGGCACAAGGCCAATTTTTAATGTGAGGAGTGAAGGGAGGGGGAAGGGAAAAAGGGGACCAGCTCCCGAGAGGTGGGAAATGGGAGCTGGTTAATGGTCAGGCATGTGGGGTTGCCCCCACATCCGGTCTTTGCTAGTCATAGCTAGTCATAGCTTGCAGTATCTTCCGGAACAGATACTACACTTTGATCTTGTCCCGAAGGCCAAGTATGTAAGAGAACTTTAAGGAGGCATAATTTATGTGGCTTGCAAAAAAAAAAAAAAGCTATTAAAGATGAGACATGTTGCTAACAGGAAAACTTTCTGTAAGAATATGTTGAAAAAACAATAACAAAACAGGAACTTGATAATATTGTCTACTCAGATGAATGCGGGATAGACCTCTATCCAAGCGGCCGATTATATATGGTAGAACAACCCCATACCTATCTAAGAAGTGCAAATATGCCAGGAAAACTTTCAAAGAGGCAAATTCCTCTATTAATATTTGGGGATGTATCAAAGCTACAGGAGAGAGATGCATCCACTTGTATAGTAACTTGAGCAGTTATAAATACCAAGATATATTGGATGAAACATACCTTCCAACCCACCAAAATGAGCTTATAAGTGTTTATGTTATTATTAGTAGTAGTTGTAGTGACATTAGCAATAGAATGTTTATACAATTTCACATCCGATCTCCCAAAGATGCTTCATGGCAAATTGAATGAAATACACATAAAAAGTTTTGGAGCTTATAAGTGTTTTTATTTTATATATTTTTTATTTTATTTATTTTTTTAATTTATTTAAAAAAAAAAATAAAAAAAAATAAAATAAAATAAAAAAAAAAAAAAATAAAAAAATAATAATAATAATAATAATAATAATAATAAGTAGTAGTAGTAGTAGTAGTAGTAGTAGTTGTAGAAGAAGAATCACTTTAAACCTGTATAATATGCACTGCATTTAAAGATTTCTAACATCAAATTTGGAGTTTATACAAGTTTATTATTATTAATAATAGCAATTATTCATAATAGTAAGAGGGGAATAAATAGTATCGTTATTTTTTACTAAATTTGTTGCAAATCTGTCAAATATTTTGGGATCATAGAAGCAACCAAAACACACACACACAAAGGAAATGCTCAATTATAAGAAAAAAAAACAAAAAAAAAAACTTTCATATGCTTACCTAATAATGGTGTGTTTCTCCTTACGGAGAATTCCCTGGTCACCACTAAACAAAATTGTGTGGTAGGGTTGTGGTACGTCGCAGGTCGGTAGGATACCTCGGGTGTTAGTGGTTACAGCAGGTAAGGTACCGTTGCACACTAGGAGCTCATCAACGAGTAACTATGCGTAGAGAAATGAAAAGATTGTTATAAATATTTTAAAGAAAATTTCCACCTTACTGCAATTTTTTGGCATAATTATATTGAGGATGACCACAAAGATTTGGCCGATTATATTTATAGCCAAGGGTGATAAGAATCAGGTATCATATAGAAAATATATTGAATTTTTTTTAATTTGAATTTTTCAGTCATAGTTTATTGTTTCGACACTGCTGATCATGACCGGATTTATACTCCCGTCTCTTATTCCTCAAATACATCCATTATAAGATCATGTTGCATATATATTTTATAGTTTACACTTTTAAAAAATGTGCGCCATAGTACAGAGTGGAACAATAAAATCATCGCCCTAGAAAAGACAACATGATTCCATTTCTGTTTGATTTTTTTTGTTGCAGATAATCTATTAGTTAGCCAGTTGTGTACAAATCCCCAAAATTTTCTATCATGTCTGAAAGTGACACAATGTTCAATGGGTGAGATCAAAGATGCACCACTGTACAACTCATGCTTTCTACTGATCCAAGTTATGACAACTGGACCATTGCCAACACCATCAAAATGAAAATCTAGACGGTTCAATGCTTGAGGGCACAGCTTAATGAAGTTTCCAGCCATGGTTATGGTTTTTGGTGTGGCTTCAAGTGAGAACCACATCATGCCACCTCACATCTTTGACGTCAGCTTGAAAGTCAATATCAGAGTGTACCCGGATGTGCTGAAGAGTCCATAAGTCCAAAGAGACCCAGGCATGGTTTCTTTCACTAGCTCTTCTCCTCCCCCGACCTGAACCTGCAGGACTACTCCATTTTGCCATACGTTGAGAATATCACCATGATCTCCCACAACACCAAAGCCAGCCTGATCGCTACCATGGTTTTTGTAATCAAAAAACTTGTTAAATCAACAAAGTTTTATTTATTTTACAGTGATAATATGACTAGCAAGAAAGTTCATGTCAGTATGGGGTGGTGTGTGGTGGCAACACTTGAAGTGTGTCAGCTGGCTTCCCTCTCTCTTTTGTTTGACTGACTGCCTTTGTTTTAACTTACCTTATATTTACCCACATTCCTTGATTGGAATTTAATTGTTTGCTTATTTTGACCTTTGATTTGAAATACTTTTAGCAATTCTAATCCAGTTGAAATAATTTCTCTCATTGTTTCATGATCTTGATTCTTTGATCAGAATGTAGGATTGACATTATCGCCAGCAATCCGGTTTACATTTGGTTTTGCCCGGATCCGATATTTTTTGGCGTTGTCCGTCACCTCTTCAACACTTTAATGTTCATTTTTTGCAACATTTTGAATGGATATAAATAATTCAGCCTCCAGAGATGGGGGTGAAAGATCAACCCATATATAGGAAGTTACCCATACCTGAACAAGCACACACACATATATAAATATAAGTTTTAGGAAAGAAATGTTATGCTTGTCAGAATTACAGGCGTGTATTTTGCTCGTTAGAAAATACATGCCAGAAAATCTGCTAAAATACCAGGAAATGTAAGGTTGATTCTGCAATTGAAATTCATTTTTTCATGCATGATTCACATAGAAAAAAGTGAAAAATAGATTCGGATAATTTGCATATTATTCTTACAATGTTTCATATGATGTAAAATCCCACCGTGTTCAAGTATATCTTATCGAATTCAGGAATTTTTGTGTTGAATGCAGAAATCTGCACAGAATTTTAAATGGAACCCTTTATTTAATCCACAGGGGTACATAGTCATGGCTGATAGAATAAGAACATGCTACCCCTTATGGATTAAATAAAGGATTCAGTTTGAAATTTTATGAAAATTTCAGAGTTTGGCAGAAAAATTCCAGAGTTCAGCAGAAAAATACTCAAATCCAGGAGAAGAATTCAAGAATTCAGCAGAAAGATTTCAGAGTTTGGAAGAAAAATTTCAGAATTCAGCAGAAAGATTCCAGAGTTTGGAAGAAAAATTTCAGAGTTCAGCAGAAAGATTCTCGAGCCCAGCAGAAGAATTCCAGAATTCAGCAGAAAAATTCCAAAATTCAACAGAAAGATTCCAGAGTTTTGAAGAAAAATTCCAGAGTTCAGCAGAAAGATTCTCGAGCCCAGCAGAAGAATTCCAGAATTCAGCAGAAAAATTCCACAGTTCGTAAGAAAAATTCCAGAGTTCAGCAGAAAGATTTTCGAGTTCAACATGATACACCTGAAGAAGATTGGAGATTACATCGGCTGAAACGTTGTGAAAATAACACTCAAGATGAGAACAGTAGTCCGAAAAATCCAAATAATACCAGTATACTCATGCCACAAGTACAGTTTTGGGTTGCTGCTAGTTTCAAAATTAATACCAAACATGAAGCAATGATCATGTGTTTCTTTTCCTTGATACGATTAAAGTAGGAATATTTTAGCTGCACACATGTGGGAACATTATCATTTTCTGCACACATGTGGGAACATTATCATTTTCTGCACACATGTGGGAACCATTCTCCATGTTGTCTTATCGTTAGGTCACATCTATACTCCTGTGGGAGTTGAACACTCTCATCCTAACTCAATTATCGCCCTTTAACTCAGAAGAGCGACCTACCTACGTCACTTCCTGTTTCTCTTATTTCACCCTCTTTTCCGCTGAACGCTCGACCAGTCAAGATGTGACGAACCACCGCTCCGGTGGCAATGGTCCACCACAATGCTCCTGGCTACCGCCAGCCTCTCGCAAGTAACGTTACTCTTATGAACTCTCATTCTTCTATCCTCTTTCCTGTATATTTATGCAAATAAATTGCATTTGTTTCGTTGATATATAACGGTATATTTTCGTCTTCATTATGCGACCTTTCGCCTTTCAATTTTCTCTACCACCAAATATATTCATTTCACCATAATATACATGGGGACCGGATCGTCTAAAAACGGCAGACCGTCCTGTCCCCAACACTCCAACACCTAGCTCTAACCCGACACTTTATATGAACACATGTGATTGAAACTGTCAACTCCTTTGACAGATCAAAACAGAACCTCTTGAACTCACAGCAAAATCTTTTGTAGCTCTCGATGGCGTCTTGGAATAATTCCAGATCTTTATCATCGATACTGTCGTCGGCTGGTCGAATATCACATAGACTTTATTTACCTAAAAAATAAAAAATAAAATAAAAAAATCAAAAAAATCACCTTTACAGAAAACTGAAAATGCAAAATAACACAACCGTAACATTCTATAAATCAGGAACGTTAAAAACAGATTTTTTTTTGTCTTTAATATATTAAAAAATATATGCCCCTCCCCCACCTCTGATCAGATATTTTTACTAAGCTGGGAGGATTATATAATTGTAAAAAAAAAAAAAAAAAAAAAACTATATACATAATTAAAGCAGTTTTCAGCTTTTAAAATAATTTCCAACGCTGTTGATAAAGTTAACCCATTCATTTATTTTCTTCTTTTTAAATATTCCTCATGTTTGAATTCATATTTTTAGTGTCAATTTTCGATCATGGCATCTGCTTTATTTTGAAACGTGACGTAACTCATAAATCTATGACGTCACACCAAAGCTATAATTATTTTGTAAAGGTAATGTTTTAATCTCTGTTTATAAAAAAGTTAAAAGAGCTCAGTTGATAGATCCTAAGACTGAAGATCTCATATTTTTAGTGTCAATTTTCGATCAAGGCATCTGCTTTATTTTGAAACGTGACGTAACTCATAAATCTATGACGTCACACCAAAGCCATAATTATTTTGTAAAGGTAATGTTTTAATCTCTGTTTATAAAAAAGTCAAAAGAGCTCAGTTGATAGATCCTAAGACTGAAGATCTCATATTTTTAGTGTCAATTTTCGATCATGGCATCTTGAAACGTGACGTAACTCATAAATCTATGACGTCACACCAAAGCTATAATTATTTTGTAAAGGTAATGTTTTAATCTCTGTTTATAAAAAAGTCAAAAGAGCTCAGTTGATAGATCCTAAGACTGAAGATCTCATATTTTTAGTGTCAATTTTCGATCATAGTATCTGCTTTATTTTGAAACGTGACGTAACTCATAAATCTATGACGTCACACCAAAGCCATAATTATTTTGTAAAGGTAATGTTTTAATCTCTGTTTATAAAAAAGTCAAAAGAGCTCAGTTGATAGATCCTAAGACTGAAGATCTCATATTTTTAGTGTCAATTTTCGATCATGGCATCTGCTTTATTTTGAAACGTGACGTAACTCATAAATCTATGACGTCACACCAAAGCCATAATTATTTTGTAAAGGTAATGTTTTAATCTCTGTTTATAAAAAAGTCAAAAGAGCTCAGTTGATAGATCCTAAGACTGAAGATCTCATATTTTTAGTGTCAATTTTCGATCATGGCATCTTGAAACGTGACGTAACTCATAAATCTATGACGTCACACCAAAGCTATAATTATTTTGTAAAGGTAATGTTTTAATCTCTGTTTATAAAAAAGTCAAAAGAGCTCAGTTGATAGATCCTAAGACTGAAGATCTCATATTTTTAGTGTCAATTTTCGATCATGGCATCTGCTTTATTTTGAAACGTGACGTAACTCATAAATCTATGACGTCACACCAAAGCTATAATTATTTTGTAAAGGTAATGTTTTAATCTCTGTTTATAAAAAAGTCAAAAGAGCTCAGTTGATAGATCCTAAGACTGAAGATCTCATATTTTTAGTGTCAATTTTCGATCATGGCATCTGCTTTATTTTGAAACGTGACGTAACTCATAAATCTATGACGTCACACCAAAGCTATAATTATTTTGTAAAGGTAATGTTTTAATCTCTGTTTATAAAAAAATCAAGAGTTCAGTTGATAGATCCTAAGACTGAAGATCTCATATTTTTTGTGTCAATTTTCGATCATGGCATCTGCTTTATTTTGAAACGTGACGTAACTCATAAATCTATGACGTCACACCAAAGACATAATTATTTTGCAAAGGTAATGTTTTAAGCTCTATTTCTTCTATTTATTTCCCCTCCGGGACGTTAGACACGAGATCAAGTATAGGTTTGATGAAAATGTTTCTGGGGAGTGAACTGGATTCGAACATGTCACATGCAGGTTTTCAATCTGTGTCGTTAACCACTTAGCCACTGTCATACCACCAACACACCTCCGTTTAAGCAGGGATTAGAAAATCCAAAGAATTCAGCTGGTTTAACGTTAAAGTGAATATCTCAAGGTTTTAATTTCGATTTTTGATCATGGAATTTGCTTTGTTTGTTAGGAATTTTTTTATTTGCTATTAATGCAACATTATCTATTTCTCCAAATTAAGATCTCTGATATTTTGAAATGGAACAAATTGTTGCGTTGAAAATAATTGTGATGAATTAACGGATGGACAGATGGAGAGAATAATGATTTACAGAAGCTGATTATGCTCTCGACCTCCTCAAGCAGTTGAGAAAATCGGCATTTGATTTTTATATCAATAAAGAAGAAGAAGCAGAAGAAGAAGAAGAAGAAGAAGAAGAAGAAGAAGAAGAAGAAGATGATGATGATGATGATGATGAAATTGAATTTCAAATTGATGCTGGTCAAACTATGATGAGTAACAGAATTTTCAGTAGAAGAAGAAGAAGAAGAAGAAGAAGAAGAAGATGATGATGATGATGATGATGATGATGAAATTGAATTTCAAATTGATGCTGGTCAAGCTATGATGAGTAACAGAATTTTTAGTAGAAGAAGAAGAAGAAGAAGAAGAAGAAGATGATGATGATGATGATGATGATGAAATTGAATTTCAAATTGATGCTGGTCAAACTATGATGAGTAACAGAATTTTCAGTAGAAGAAGAAGAAGAAGATGATGATGATGATGATGAAATTGAATTTCAAATTGATGCTGGTCAAGCTATGATGAGTAACAGAATTTTCAGTAGAAGAAGAAGAAGAAGAAGAAGAAGAAGAAGAAGAAGAAGAAGATGATGATGATGATGATGATGATGAAATTGAATTTTAAATTGATGCTGGTCAAGCTATGATGAGTAACAGAATTTTCAGTAGAAGAAGAAGAAGAAGAAGAAGATGATGATGAAATTGGATTTCAAACTTGATGCTGGTCAAGCTGCGATGAGTAACAGAATCTTCAGTAGGCAACTTGATGCTGAACCATTTTGGCATTACAAAAACAATTTTTATAGATGCAAGCCTAAAAAAAGAAATGTTCCACTTACAATGGACGGAAGAACGGGGGCAAGCCACATGTGAGATCCATCTTTGGTATCATTGACGCCATCGATAAGTTTATCCGGCGTACGTATGTCGGTCTGCTGGTTGGGATTAAGAACATTCACACTGTCTGGATAGGCTGCTATGTCTATGTGCAAAGAAAACAGTAAAGTCTTGTAAGTATTTTACTAAGTAAAAGTTATATATATATATATATATATATATATATATATATATATATATATATATATATATAGACACACGAATATTTATTTAAAAACTATACATACATATTCCAAAGACGAACTAGCGGTTTCACTGTATTGAACCAGCCATCTATGGTTGATACGAATTCAATACAAATCATCAACGTTGGTGGAAATGGGAAAAATAAACAGTGAAATAAACACCAGTTAACGGTGTCTTTACTAAGAGGCCCTGTTGTAAAGTTAGTCCTTAGTAAATGATGCTAAAAGATTCTGTTTACGGAATGGGGGAAGAGGTGGGCAGGTAGGGTGATGGAGTGGTGGTGGTGGTGGTGGTGGGATTGTTTGCTTTTCTCTTTCCACCGACGCTGATGATTTGTATTAAATCATATCAGCCACAGATGGCTGGTTCAATACAATTAAACCGCTGGCTCGTCTTTGGAATATGTATGTATAGTTTTTAAATAAATATTCATCTTTTAGCATTCATATTCGCAATTGAGCACTTTGATTTCTTTTCATTGCATTCTGCCTCTCTCTCTATCTCTCTTTCTCTCTCTCTCTCTCTCTCTCTATATATATATATATATATATATATGAAAGTGTGGGTAGATTGATATATTAGATAGATAGGAATATTTAAAGACTAAAACAGAAATTGCAGATAAAAAAACGGCCAAACAAAGAAGAAATAAAGAAATAAAATGAAGGATTATTAAGTTATAAAGTATTAAGAAAGTATGTAGAAAAAACGATAAAGTTAAAGAAAAAGTTATATATCTATCTAAAAGGTAAAAGTAATAACTATGTAATTTCAAAATTGCCATTAGTTATTACTTTTACCTTTTAGATAGATATATAATTTTTTCTTTAACTTTATCGTTTTTTCTACATACTTTCTTAATACTTTATATTTTAATAATCCTTCATTTTATTTCTTTATTTCTTCTTTGGCGGTTTTTTTATCTGCAATTTCTGTTTTAGTCCTTAAATATTCCTATATATATATATATATATATATATATATATATATATATATATATACACACACTTCTAGAATTTTTTTTGTGTATTGATATTCATATTAAAACCCTTTTTTCTATTTATTTAAAATGAAAACACTACTTTGTTATATATGGGTCATGGAATTGCATTCATCTGCAAAAGATCTAGCTAATTTGCATATTCTTTTAAACATTCATTTTAATTAATTCCCGATTAGTTTTTTCGCTTTTTTGGTGGGATGATCATCTTTACTTAACTATTACGTGTAATTATATTCATGCTGATATTCTACATGATTTATACTTGTGTAATATTTGCATAAAAAGGTTATAGTAAACACAAAACTCTTTCTATATATATTTATGTATGTGTATATAGATTTGTTTAAAACATTTTGCCTACTAAACTCCTCTGTTAGATTTTGGTTTACAGACACGAAACTTAATATATAGGGTATTCAAACGCATGCAAAACTTTATATTTGGGTTTTAGCCGGGAAAAACTGGTCCAAAAATGGGAAAATTTTAAAAAATGGAATTTACCAACTGAAGGTCAAATGACGCCATTATGATTATGTGTGCTTAACGTAATAGCTATTGGTTCATGCTTTAATCTTTAGCCTTGCAGCAAACATATCTTCATAGCTCAGGCATTAACGTCAAAGGAAAATGTAAATCAGAAGCTAAATGTTTTGGTTTCAACTCTCGCTGGTGGTGCACAAGTCATTTTTTTTTTTTTTTTTACTTTTTAAACAATTACTATATATTGGGTCCTTGATGGATGCAATTCCACGACTCATATATAACAAATTTGTATTTTCTTTTTAAATAAATAAAAAAAGGTTTTTTAATATGAATATCAATATACAAAAGCTCAAATTTATAGGAGTATAGATTTATAGTCACTTATCCATTTCTTCTTAAACTTTAGGCTTTCGGCATATCTTTTAACATCTCTCTCCAGGTGTTATACACATCCGTATTTATGGCTTACACCAGCCAATCATATTCTTGCGAGGAGGAGCTTGGATATATTCATATTCATTACATACAGAAGTATCATTCAGGATATTTGTGTCAATTTGATTAAAATACATACAATCTTTTTTCTTAAAACATTGTAATTAATTTAACATACTATGCTATGTAGATAGTATACAAGTGACTCATTATGTTGCCAAATAATTTACACACGTGTATGTGGTGTGTACGGATAAACCACAGATACGTATGTAAATTAGATAGCAATGCTGAAAAAGAGATTTCTAAATATTCACAGAAACATTAAAAAATATTTTAAAAAATGAAGAATTGGCATTCACCCTAGGCGGCTTGAACTGGCTTCCTCTGAAGGAGGGAGTTTCTAAGGAATATCAAATTCACAAATGGTCTACAGTTGCATGTATATCCCAGTCAAGGGAGATAATGACGTTACGTTTTTGCAGTTCTTGCAGGGAGTTGTTGACGTCCTCCTATATATATATATATATATATATATATATATATATATATATATATATATATATATATAATGCTTGCTAGTCCCAAATGGTCATCCATATACATTTAACTACATACAATCTTTTTTCTAAAAACATTGTTATTAATTTAACATACTATGATATCATTTATAACTACACTAGTGGTAGTAGGCAGGCAGACTCGAACCTGTACCGTGAAGGAGGAAAAGAACGGGAAAAAAATGTGGCATCTTTGCTGTTGCGTCCATCGCCAAACCGGAATTGGCGAACGTCAAAATTAAGGCTAGTCAATTGAAAAGAGTGGATGACTTTTGAAAATATCGACGAAAAAAGCGATCCCTCCTCGTAGAACACTGCCCAGTTGAGGGTGAAGGAATCAATGTTTTTAGCCAATTTTTTGATATTTGTCGTCCGAAGAGCCGTGCTTCAAAACTATACCGATCTCGTGCAAATCTGTCGTCTTTGTCGAAAGTTTTAGGCAAACATACAAACATACATATATACATTTAAACAGCCAGGTGAGATTTATATTATAGAAGATAATAACTATATCAGTACATAGTATGTAGTACTGATTCAGCTCAACCATGCTTAACTTTGATGATCTAACCAGAATCGATATGTCAACATGATTATGTTGTATTATGAAATATTAGAAAATGATTAAAGCAACATATAGAACGAGGCATACATAGCTAAGAGTAATGGGCAACTTATTCAGTTAATTCCAAATTATGTCTAATTAGAACTAAAATGGATTTTTTTTAAATAACTCAATCCCAGAAGTATATTTTAGTATGCATTTTGTGTGATTAAATTATTTCGGAAAAAAAAAAAGCCTTTAGGAAATAACTTTTGA
>NC_136509.1:31171284-31216284 GCF_053919585.1 Euprymna scolopes | reverse complement strand
ACTTAGCAGTTAAAAAGAAGAGTCGGATAACGTGGGTATACATTTCTATTTTTAATTTACAGTAAACAGGGTGTGTGCTGTTTATTGCTTTCAAATGCAAGAGAGCATGTCACAGAAAGCAGTCAGATAGAAAAACGGAGAATCTTCAAGAAAGAAAAATAATTAATAGGCAAGAATCAAGCACTTGTTTTGACCAAAGCTTCTTTTATTTTTTATTTTTTTATTTTTTTATTTTTTTGCTTCAGAAGAAACTCAATCATCTTCAACTGTGACAACAAGAACGGACGTTCTTGAGATGCGTTCATTTAATCTGAGCGTTTAACGACGAAGATGCTATTTCGAACTGCAATGTAGCAATAAGAAGATAGAAGATAAAGAAGATAGAAGAGCTTAAATCTATGGTCCCCCCTCGCAAAACTTTCACAAGAAACACTCGTCTAGCTGTAAACACTATCAATAATTCCCCCCACTCTTTATCTGTGCCTAAACCTAAACGTAGATTCCATGAACAAAGCTTTTTTATTAGAACTGCACGCCTGTGGAATTGTCTTCCGTTTTCCTGCTTTCCGGCTGACTACAATATGGTTGTCTTCAAGTCTAACGTAAATAAGTTCTTGATGAGCCGTTCCATATAAGTTATCAAATTTAACAAATTTTCATTACTAATGATTATTATATTGTCCAATTTCTACTGTACACTCTTTAACCCTTATCCTTGAGTGGCCTCTTGGCCTTGATAATGAGTTGATACCTATGAAAAAAAAAAAAAAGAAAAAGTCCAATGTGAACAAGTTCTAATTGAATCGTCCCCCTAAGTAATCCAAGTTACAAAATTCCCACTGTTTACTATGCTAAAATCACAATGACTAATGTATACCTATTAACCCTTATCCTCGAGTGGCCTCTGGGCCTTGATAAGTGGTGACACCCTTGTAAAAAAAAAAAAAAAAGAAAGAAGAAGATATATGTTGTTTTTATACTTTTTAGATGAGGATTGATAATTATTTGGGGGGGGGACAATTTAGACTATTGTTTTCATCTTGGTTGCTTTTCTCACAACGTTTCGACCTATGTAACCTCCGACCTCTACGTACAATGTTCGGTCCATTTTAAAGGTAAAAACAACGTTACATGGCCAAAGCATCTTCACTGCACTCTCTTCTCTCACAGACGTGATGTTGCTAATCTCAGTCTTGATCCATATATTTATAGGATAACGTGTGTGTTATTTATTTTGTGTGTCACGCTTACATCCAAGTAACTGTCGTTTAATTGTTATAGACTTCCATTTTTTGTAATAAATAATTTTACAAAGAATTCTCCATAAAGTTTTGGTTTCGGTGTCGATTACAGCTGATGGCAGTCAAGTCATTTATTTTTTATAAATAATTTTACTAAAAATATTTCATAAGCTTTGATTTCAGTTTCGATTAATGCTGAAGGAACTGAAGTTATATGTATATAGATATATTTTTTTATAAGTTTTGGTTTCGATTCAAGCTGATGCACTAAAGTCATACGGATATATTTTTGAAATTACAACTTTATAATATATAAAAATCGATAAAACATTAACTCTATAATAATCTATACGAAATCTGAAAGAACTAAAATATCATATTTAAGCGTACTTTACGATCGGGCTATGCTGGGTGTTACTGCTAGCTTAGATAAATACTTTTGTAGTTTTAACAAAACAGCTACAATAATATAAGAGTGCTGTTTTCTTGGCCTTTTGGCCAAGATCAAAGTGTAGTATCTGTTCCGGCAGATACTACACTTAAGATAATTTGTACCAGTCAATGGAGGGGAAACCCTCTATACTGGGGCAATTATTATTTTTGGTAACCAGAGTGCCCCCTTTTTGCCTACTTTTAGGGGAGCTGGTTTTTACCTCACATTAAAAACGGCCTTGTGCCTAATTTGCTCAGTGGGGGAGCAAATAAATACCATCTGTTCCGGCAGATACTGCAAGCTATGACTAGCAAAGACCAGATGTGGGGGAAACCCCACATGCCTGACCTTTAACCAGCTCCCATTTCCCACCTCTCGGGAGCTGGTCCCCTTTTTCCCTTCCCCCTCCCTTCACTCCTCACATTAAAAATTGGCCTTGTGCCTAATTTGCTCGGTGGGGGAGCAAATAAATACCATCTGTTCCGGCAGATACTGCAAGCAAAGACCATATGTGTGGGCAACCTCACATATAAGACCTTGGTCAATGTAGGGGAAACCCTTCATACCAATTGTCACTATCCAACTCCCCTACTCCCCGGGGAGTTGGTCCCCATTTCCCCTTCACTCCTCACATTAAAAATCGGCCTTGTGCCTAATTTGCTCGGTGGGGGAGCAAATAAATACCATCTGTTCCGGCAGATACTGCAAGCAAAGACCATATGTGGGGGAAACCCCACATATAAGACCTTGGTCAATGTAGGGGCAACCCTTCATACCAATTGTCACTATCCAGCTCCCCTACTCCCCGGGGAGTTGGTCCCCATTTCCCCTTCACTCCTCACTTTAAAAATCGGCCTTGTGCCTAATTTGCTCAGTGGGGGAGCAAATAAATACCTCAAAGTGTAGTATCTGTTCTTCAGATGCTGCACTTCAATTTCTTGTTCTCTTTCGGTGGAGGATCAGTCCTTCACTGCTAAGGCAATTTTTTATTTTTGTACCTTTTCTCCACGTTAAAAAACGACCCTGGTGTCTAACTCTGTCCCGTGGGGAGGCATTGTAAATAGGTACAATAATATCAGAGTGTCTCGATTTACACTGAACATCTACAGAATGCCAACATGAATATATTACATATGAATGAGTCCCCTGTGGAATTTCCACAGGTTCCACTAGTTTTTATAAATACTATTATGGCGTATGCTCTTAGGAATTGTCTGATCTATTACCTGCTTCCTTTGTTTGTTTGACTCATTGGTTTAGTGGTCTCCAATAATTCACTGTTCTAATACCTTATTGTAATACAGTTTGTTTTTTTTATTTCAGTAATACATTATTATAATCCTGTCAGATATTCAGTCAGATATTACATCATTCTATCGTTATTTTCATGGCAAGTGCTCGACTGAACTCCATTCTATGTCCCCCCCTTGTCAAACTTTCACAAAAAAACACTCGGCTAGCTACAACCACTATATATGATTTCCTCCACTCACTAACTGTGCCTAAATCTAAACGCACATTCCATGAACAAAGCTACTTTCCCAGAACTGCTCGCCTATGGAATACTGTTCTGCTGACCTGCTTCTCGGTTGAATACAACATAGTAGCCTTCAAATCCGATATAAACAAATTCTTTTGAGCCGTCCCCATAGTACAAATAATCAAATTCTACCCAATTCACACCATTAACGATTACTACACTACCACCTTACATTCATTAACCTTTATCCTCGAGTGGTCTTTGGGACTTGATAAGTGATGACTCCCAAGTCTTGTGTAATTTTCTTTATGCTGATTGTTTTCCTCCTACCTACAGCCTTGTGTTTTTTTTTTTTTTCAAGACTAAGGTCAATAGGCATCCCTTGTCTTTGGGGTTATCAATTCGTTTTTGTTAGCTCTTTACATTAAATGGCTTCATGCCTTGTCCGGAGCAATTTTCATTTTAAAAAATCTGAAACCAAATGAATCCATGTTTATTTAGCAATGAAAATAATATTTTATGCCGAAGCATGACCAACCAATGGATTAACCGACAGTCAGAGGCGCATATATGGTTATCCTGTCAGATGTTTAGTCAGATATTAGCCCATTCTCATTTGTTATTGTTCTACTGTATTATTAGAAATTAAAAAAAAATACTTTGCTACAATTTACTTTTTAAATTACTTAGTCCGGCACAGAAGCTTGCTAATATGAAATATCTTTACATAATGACAAAACATTTTTTTTAATTATCAAGGGGGATAACACATTTTAAATTGAAGAATATAATATGAGTGTTCGGTAATGTTTCAAGATTATATCACTCAAGAATGCTAGAAAAAAATCTCCACAGGAATCAAAAATGGTTTTATGTTGTTTTTGTTAAATATTATTAATTTATATTATTATTGATAAATATTATTAAATGAAGAATTATTTCAACTGAAAATTTTATTTTTCTTATTTTAGATAAACACGACCCCAGATCAAATTTGGTGACAATTTTGCTATGATTTAGCATATTCATAATATGTTGAGACATTTCAAGGCTGCTTTTCTCAATTTTACATGCATAATGCTGAATGGATTTAGTTAATATTTAACAACAGAAACAACACAAAACTATTTGTATTCAATGAAGAATTTGTTTAAAAATGTGAAAACAAATAAAACTGAAAAACTAAAATGACTGCACTGCATCCAAGGCAACGCTGGGTAGATGCAGTTTATCTGAATTAAAACGCATCCATTTAATCTATGTTCTTATTTAGCACTGAAAATAATATTTTATACTGAATTGTGACGAACTGACCAACAGCCAGAATATTTGTTTTTTTCAATTTGCTTATCATTTTGTTCAAGATGGGGATGGGTCATTCTACCAAATGCCAGAAATTCATCCACTATCTCATATATTCCAACCGAGAGATCATTTTAAGGTTCTAACCGTACTTTTAAGTGCAATTGTTGTAATCTCACTTGCACTTGGTACACTGGGTGTATTTGCCAGGTAGCTTTTGGAATTCTTTTTCATGAGTCCAATTGCTCCTATAATTACTGGAATTACTCCAGTTTCTTTTTATGTTGTACATAAGATCCGGATGCTTCATTTAGAGATGGACGCATGTGTGAATGAATAAATATACAACAACCAAACAAAAAAAGCAACTTCCCTAAAAAAGAATGCATCAATTTAAAACAAAAAAGAAAAAAAGAAAAATTTTCAATACACAATTAGGCTCGCTCGTTCCTAAAAAAAAAAAAAAAATGGAGAAAAAAAAAAGAAAACCTTTAAAAACAAAGAAGGCACCCTTTATCAAATCCAATATATTTTTATATTCCATAAATTCAATAATATTCGTATATCATCACGGCTGAAATCCCCCCCCCCCCGATCGTGTCTTCGGAACCGTTGTACTCAGAGGTAAACCAGAAAATGAAGCGAGGAAGGCCCTGCAGGGAAAAGGCATCACTCTGCCAATGCAATTACAGATAAAAACTATATAAAAATCGTTATTTCGTCGATTATTATAAGGAGTATACAAGGTCTGTCTGAAAAGTAACGAGACTGCCGTGCCTTGTGCAACATTGTTTCTTAAAACGAATGCAACACCGTTTATTCAAAACGTGATTGTGTAAATTCTCCATGTTATAAATTTAGAAATGTACAACATATCCAATACAATTCTTAAAGTTACAGCTCACTCCATATGTTTGGTCCTGGATATGACCTTAAACTATATCCGGTGGTGAGGCCCCAGCTTGCGGGCTTTGGGGAGTGTGGAGCCACCCTTCAATTGCCATTGCTCCCAGGTCCACTTTGACCCGGACTGGTAGTACCTGTTAGGGCTCCAACTATGGGTTAAATAAAAACCGACTTAAAAAAACAAATATACTCTTCAAAATCACTGGATTCGGAATTAAATAACCTGAAAAGGGTTGATATGCTGTAAAACAAAACCAACCAACCAAGTCTATATGTTTCAACATTACACCAGGTTTCATGTCTCTAATAAACATTCGTTTGATGTTCCTGCTGCTGTGTTTTACTTGCTATTTTATTAGCTCTTACAGACATGACACCCGGTGTAACATTGGGTTATATAGGGTCGATGGTAACCTTAAGAATTACATAAATTTATATAAACGTTAGAACAGCCTATGCTATGTTAATCAGTGCTGCAATGTTTATACTGCGAGGAATTCCATATACAGTAGCCATCTTTCTTTTTATGCAGCGGCCCACACATTAAATTTGAATGTGTCAGGTGATTCGCTTGGCACGCTTTTTGTATCATGCTTTCTTTTTCAGTCTACACAGAACTCGGCATGGGGATAGACTCAAATCCAGCAGCTCCCACTGGAGGAAGCTAAGACAATTCTTTCATGAACACCAAACAGTTGGTGAACAAGGGACCACATCTCTACAAGCAGAGACAACTTATCCTGCTGAATCTATCCAAATTAAAGATGACATTCAAGAACAGTTCTTCATGTTTATTTACCAAATATTGGATCTTATCTCAATTCATCTTGTGCCTGTGATGTCGAATATCTTTTGTTTTAATCTTGCAAGCTTAGTGTCTAGTTCCTGGTCTTTTGGTGGAGGATGTAATGGGTGGTCTAGCTGATATACGGGGAAGTCATCGGTGGTGTGCGGTGTTTTAGTGTTGTTGTTGTTGTTGGTTATCCATTTCAGCCATTTTAGGTGGTATGCCGCTCTGCAGAAGTGTGTTTCTATGTTGAACAAGGTGTTGTTGTTTACTGTTTGAGTAATGATGAATTTGGGTCCAAGGCTAAGAAGGTCTTTTTCTTTGTGTGTGAGGGAATTCGTGAGGTCTGTGACTCGGGTGTGTGTTGCTTGTGGTGTGTGGGTACTGAGGCTGGTGTCTTCCTGTCTGGGAGTGTGTGCGGGTTTGTATTTATGTAGTAGCCACGTGATTTTATTTTTTAGTCTTTTTTTTTTTGGTCTGTAGAGAGTATTGATAGCATTTATCTATGGCTGTGGTTATTTTGTGAAGCATAGGTTCATGTGTTGTGGTCAATTCAGTGGTGTTGAATTCTTCAATGAGTCTGTGTAGTGTATGGTGGAGATATTGTAAGAGTTTCTTCATGCAGAACGTTTGGATGAAATTTCTTGATGGTTTGAATTTCGTCAGATGGAGGAATGAAGGAAGGTGTAAGTTCTTGATAGTGATAGTAAAAAAAAATAGTTAACTAACCAATTAAAAAAAAAACCTTTGATTTAAGCCAACCCACGTATTAAAACCGTAATAACACTAACAACAAACACAAATAAATTAATAAACAATAACAATAAAGAATTATATGGAAAAAAAATGTCCCATCTATTATCACTTATAGTTTTATGAAATTAAATAAATTAACAACTCCCAAGGAATGTCAACCCAGTGCCCCCCTTCCCACCTATCTTCCTATTTCTGACAACCGCAACACCAACCTAAACACCAAGCAGCCGACTGGGAGCGAACCATCCCGCACCCCCTACCCTCCTCTCTCACATCCCACTCCTACTTTTATCCTTCAAAAGCTAACCGGACACAACCTACCAGCGACTTACGTGACCTAGAAACACAAAGTCCTCCCACGTAATACATGTCAGCAGGGAAAAAAAAAATAATAATAACAATAAAGACAACAAAATAGACAGAGAACACACAAAATTAAAAAAAAAACTCAAGCTAAAGCAACAAGTTATGAACTAAAAAAAAATAAATAAATAAAAATAAATAAAAATATAAACATGTTAATTACCTAATCAGACCATACACAAATCCCCTCCTCATATTTGCTCCGAGGCCCTACACAGCTATCCAACTTTCGCTCCATCATCTCGCATGCTTTGAATTGATCTGTCACATCTACCATTTAAAAAGGGAATTTTTTCCGAAATTAATAATGGATATTGTCGCAGACATTACAAGTAAGACATTTGTACCTAATACAACTGAATAAATATATGTATATATAGACATATATGTATGTACTTATTGATTTGTAAATTGCCACTTCTTTTCGTCTCCTTTCACCAACAGCGACTATATTTCATTCCTCACATTGTGATAGCCTTCTAAATCTCTACTACATACCTATGCCACACAATGCTTCAAGCAAACTACATATCAATCCTATATATATATATATATATATATATATATATATA
Organism: Euprymna scolopes; assembly: GCF_053919585.1. Lineage (NCBI taxonomy): Eukaryota > Metazoa > Mollusca > Cephalopoda > Sepiida > Sepiolidae > Euprymna > Euprymna scolopes. The sequence continues at coordinate 31,208,444 of NC_136509.1, read as the reverse complement.
TATATATATATATGACACGTCTGATTAGACGCAACAGAGTTATTTCTTTTCTGATCTTTCTGGATATCTTTTCTATTTGCCGAGCGGTCTTTTTAATTTCGGCAGGCATATCATATAGAATGGCGCCCAAAAGTTGTTGTTCAGCCATATTTTTTTCCAAGCGCTTTCTATCGGTGCATCCGATTATCGTCAGGAGCAATTGTTGTTGTTTCCTTTTCCTTTTCTTTTCCTTTGAGGCTTTGTGTATTTATATATTTTTTTTAATTGGCTATAAAGGTGGGTGCAGGAAGGTTGGGAGCGAATTATTTTTAGTTTCGATTTTCCTATTTTATAGTTTATTAATTTAGTTTCATGTTAGTTATTAAATACTATTAGAATATAGAATATTTATCCCTGTGTTAAATGAGATCCGGTTTAAAAAGGGCTGTATTTTTTTATAAGTATGGCTTCTAGTAATTTTAGTCGTCATGTGCAGTTTTAAGATATCGAATTTTAATATTTTTAGTTAAAATATTTCTAATGTCGGACAACAGTAGGTTTTTATCATGGGATGTTAGGTGTTGTTTTATGGTGCTATTGTCAGCTAAATGACAGGTTAGTTGTTGGGAGAGTGTTAGTGTTGTGTGGTCTATGTATGCGTTGTATGAGTTTTTAGAGTGGGTTATATATATATATATATATATATATATATATATATATATATAAATAAATGTTTAGAGGTACAGAATTTATATATAGTTTTGAAAATAATAAGCGGAAGTTTCTCGAGAGCTCTTTCGGCTATCATCTCATCAGGAGAAAATCGATAGCGTACAAAATAATATTGTGTCGAAAATAAAGAACTCTTATTTTCAACACAATATTATTTTGTACGCTATCGATTTTCTCCTGATGAGATGACAGCCGAAAGAGCTCTCGAGAAACTTCGGCTTATTATTTTCAAAACTATATATATATATTACAATTCATCACTTTAGAAAGAATAGACATTCATTTTTTTTGTTCATTTCAAAACGTTAAGTTGTATTGTAACATCTGCATACAATTGTTTCAGCCCGTAGCTGATAGAATATAATCGTTCATTAATTATAATTGTATCCACTAAGCATGATAGACCAAGGAAAATACTGTTTAAAATTTGAGTACAACGGAATAAAGTAAATCCTATTTCAAACTTGGGTGTGACAGACCAATGAAAATTCTATTTTAAATTTTAGCATGACATACTAAAGAAAATGCGATTTTAAACTCAAGCATGACAGACCAATGAAAATATTGTTTATACTTTGAACATGAATGCTATTTCAAATTTGGTCATGACGGACCAATGAAGCCCCTATTTCAAATTTAAGCATGACAGACCGATAAACAGAGCCAACTGTAAAGATGCGAGGATGTATGTAAAAAACATACGCAATATTCCTTATTAAAGGGGAATTGCCGTGGGCTATCTTGAATATCACATTGCCTCAGTAAATCAATCAGGGATTTTACTCCGGAGGAAGGGGATTACAGACTGTTCTCCAGCAGGTGTTTTATTTTTTTTCATGTTATCACTTTCTGCCTACCTCACATGAATCAACACTTCAAGTCAACTCTTAACACCCGCTTCCAAATAAAATAATAAAATAAAAATAAAATTATGCCAAGCACGAGTGATAATCTTATATTCAAATATCCAGGAAATTAGTTGTGTGTGTGTACATACACACACACATATATCCCACATACACACCCCCCCACACACACACACATATATATATATATCCCACATACACACGAACATATATAAATCACACATACATATATATATATCCCACATACACACACACATATCCCACATGCACACACACATATATATCCCACATACACACACACACACATATATCCCACATTCACACACATATATATCCCACATGCACACACATATATCCCACATACACACACATATATATCCCACATACACACACATATATATCCCACATACACGCATACACACACATATATATATCCCACATACACACATATATATCCCACATACACATATATCCCACATACACACACATATATATCCCATATGCACACATATATATCCCACATACACATATATATCCCATATATACACATATATATATCCCACATATACACATATATATATCTCACATACACACACATATATCCCACATATACACATATATATCCCACATACACACACATATATCCTACATATACACACATATATATCCCACATACACACACATATATCCCACATATACACATATATATATCCCACATACACACACATATATATCCCACATATACACACATATATATCCCACATACACACACATATATATCCCACATGCAGACACATATATATCTCACATGCACACACATATATCCCACATACACACATATATATCTCACATACACGCATACACACACATATATATATCCCACATACACACACACATATATATCCCACATGCACACATATATATCCCACATACACGCATGCACACACATATATATATCCCACATACACACACACACACATATATATATATATATATATATATATATATATATATATATTTCTGTAGAAATATATTTTCTTATAATATATACCAATTCTTATTTAAGAAGCTCAATGTAATTACAGAGCAATATAGAGAATAAATGACAAAAAACTATATTCCAAAATTCATGATGTTGACCATCTTATAATTTATTCCTGTTATGCCCTTAACTCATCATCATCTGATGATGAGTTAAGGGCAAAATAGATTTACTGATTGATATAATAATTAAGTGATTGATTTTGTTCTATGAAACAGATACTGTCAAGAATTGTATAAGTTAACTGAATTAAAGGAATAAATTATAAGATGGTCAACATCATGAATTTTGGAATATCGTTTGCTGTCATTTATTCTCTCTCTCTCTCTCTCTCTCTATATATATATATATATATATATATGTTAATAAAATTGGCAGAAGCTCTTAAAGCACCATTTATTATTATATTTTATTAATACTGGATTACCACTCAACACCAGCACATATCCTCGAAATAGCAACACGGGGTGGGGCAAAGATATTCAACTTAACAGAAAAAAAATAACAACAACAAAAAAGGGTCCATTCAGTCTCTGATGATGAATTTTTTCAAGTCCGAAATTAATAAGATACATCTATATATATAAAAGGCCAAACGCGCGTGAGAGTTTTTAAAGGCTTTTTTCTTCTTATATACCCTGTGGATCATAATATGTATGACTTGTGAACGCGCGTTGCGGCTAGATTTATTTACATTGAGTTTTACACAATTCTTGCTATTTCGGCCCCCTCTTGTGTTTTTCGTATAAAACCGAAACTAGTGAAACTAAGGCGCAGTTCTCGGCCTACGGGCCGGTAGCATCCAGAAAGCAATAGACGTTTGGTCAATATCGGTTTTCACCGTCATATCAGACAATTGCTTTCATTTGGACATACTCCCCTAATAAAGGGGGGGGGCTGGTTTTCCTAACACGTTGGGGAAACAAAACCAGACAAAGTTGGGTAAAATAGAACTATCCTGCAGTTAAAATTAAGTGTGGGATTTAATTTCCTTTGACCTAATTACATTCGCCGCGCACTTGCCATTTATAAATGTTTCCTTTTGTCGGTGAGCGAGTAACATCCAGTTTTTTGGCCTCAACGTTCTGGGTTCAATCCTACCTACCAAAACTTTAAAAAAAAATTTTTTATTTTTATTTTTCTTCTTTTTACATCATGTTCGCTGTTTCTTTTTTGTTTTTCCGAGTTTAACATAGGGTTAGGATCTACCCCCCCCCGACACACATGCCTACAAACACCCGGGCAACGCCGGGTACCCCCGCTAGTTTCGATTATAAAAGAGAAAAATAACAACAACAAAAAAAAAGAACTAAAGGAGAAAAAAATCGAATGATTTTCGTTTTGTTTTTTCTCATTCAATAAAATGTTTCACTTTCAACTGGTTTTTGGAACAGTTTATCTCTTCATTTAAAATTTTTATTGTATATCTATAATATAAATCTCACTTGTCTGTTTAAATGTATGTATGTATGTATGTATGTCTCGCAAAACCTTTTGACAGAGGCGACGGATTTTCACGAAATCGGTAGCAATTTGAAGCTCGACCCTTCGGACGACAAATATCAAAAAAATTGGCTAAAAACATTAATTCCTTCACCCTCAACTGGGCACTTTTCTACAGAGAGGGATCGCTTTTTCTGCCGATATTTTAAAAAGTCATCGCCTCTTTTCGATTGTCTAGCCTTAATTTAAAGCTATGTCACTTCTGGTTTGGCGATGGGCGTCACAGCTAACACGTCACATTTTGTTTTCACTTATTTTCCTCTTTCTTGGTACGGGTTCGAGCTTGCCTGCCTACTACAACTTTTCTTTTTGCGCAACACACACCTACAAACACCCGGGTAACGCCGAGCACCCAGGCTAGTATATATATATATAAATAAAACTCTGTGAACTGTCCAGACATCTTTGCTTGAATCTTGTCTTCAATGATCGGACGATTCCATCTTTTCAAAAAGGGATAACTCTCACCTGTCTGTTTAAATGTATGTATGAATGTATCTATGTATGTTTGCGTGCCTGCCTAAAATTTTTGACAGACTCGTCGAAACGTGGTGAAACTGGTATCGTTTTAAACCTTGAACTTTCGGACGACAAATATTGAAAAATTGGCCAAAAACATTGATTCCTTCATCCTCAACTGGGCAGTTTTCTCTAAGGTGGGGTCGCGTTTTTCGCAGATATATTAAAAAATCACAGACTCTTTTCGATTGAGTAGCCTTAATTTTGATGTTTGTCACTTCCGGTTTTGCAATGGATGCAACAGCAAAGACGTCAATTCTTTTTTTCATGTTCTTTTCCTCGTTCGTGGTACGGGTTCAAGCCTGCCTGTTTACTACCACTTTTTTTGTTCATTTTTTTGCTCAACACTCATCTTCAAACATCCGAGCAACGCCGGCACCCAGGGTAGTATATATATATATATATATATATATATATATATATATATATATATATATATATATATAAATTTACGTATTTAAATTTTATGATTTGAAAAATTTAATCTTCAAATACAGAATTTTTTATTGTTTGAAAACAAAGAATACAATTGAATAAATCTATTTCCTTAATCCATGAGTTTTCAATGCTTATTCATCTCTTCAGAGAAAAATATCATCAAATGTTTTTATTAGGTTGCACCTTATTTGCTAAAAGCAATAAACATAGAAAATTAAAGTTTTTAAAACATTTTAGATACATAGAAGACGGGAATTGGATATTGAGGCAGAAAAAGGATATTGTACTTTAAATCCAAAATGAATGTTAAATCTTGAAATGAAAATTCCTGATAGCAAAGAGGCAAAGAGAGCCATTGTGTCTTGTAGTTCTTCCAAGGTATTAGGCTGCAATTCCATATTTCCTTTATTTCACCGTTGGTTATATAAGATATCCGGCAAAGATTTTGTTTATATAAGATTCAAAAATAAAATCCAAGTGTTAAATCCAAGTAGTGAATAAAAATATATTTGTAGGCAAAATAAAAGAATGGTTTATCAAAGCATAAAAGTCATTAAAATATCAGATGCAGCTTTGGTGGGTATATTTATAAACCGCATAAATGAAAATGTTTATACTTTCTACGCCTGAAAAAATCTAAAATTTAAATTCTATTCTATATTCTGAATTAAATTCGATGATAAGAGACAATAGGGTGAGGAAGAAAGAAAGAAAAAAAGAAAGAAATCTTGTGATAGTTGGCACGTGTCATAAGCCTAGACATGCATATTTAAACTATTATAGGTCAAGGTTTTAGTTGTTTGCATAGCAAAATTAGTATAGACAAATGAGAAAAAAGAGAAGACAAAGAAAAGAAAAAAAAGAAAAAGTTGTGTTATAGAAGGGGGATTATGTATCGCTTTTCTTAGAATATCACTGAAAGAAGGCAATATCTATAATATAAAGCTGAATGTGTGTGTGTGTGTGTGTGTGCGTGTGTGTCTGGTCACGAATAGGCTCCTATATGGTTGACTATTTTAAAAAACTGATTACATATAATGATAGAAGATGTATCGAGAAATAGGGATGGGTATGTTTGATCTGGCAGAACGGTGGTTCATTAAAATTGTGGGGTCTGCATTCGCGCCTGGTCCATAAAGTATCGAATTAAAATTATAAAAATTAAAAAAAAAAAAAACCGTTTACAAGTGTTTTTGATATAGATGTACATAAAAATACTTTGATAAGTATGTTTTAACTTAAATAGAGATGGTATAATAAAATTTGGGGTCTGCGTTCGTGCTGGCCTCCATAGAATGGAAATAGGCACAAACTTTAATACAGACTTTTCATATCTATCTGCGTAAGTATACTTTGATAATTATGTTTCAGTTTGAAGAAATATGGTATAATAAAATTATGGGGTGTTCGTTCGCGCCTGACCTCCATAGAATGGAAATATGTCACAAAGTTTAACAAGGTTTTTTAATATAGATCCGCAGAATATTGTGATAAGTGTTTCACTATGAACAGGTATGGTACGATAAATTATGGGGTTTATCTATTTTATTTTTACTTTCATCATATTTTGCTTTGGTTTTGATACCCCCAAATTCGAAGCTATCTCTTTACAACCCTTCCTTTTCATCACCTATAATACTTCCATAAATCAGAGTCCATTTTCTGTAGGCTGTTTTTGAACCCAGTCAACGACGGGTACTTTTGCTAGTATGAATATATAGACAACTCTCTCACCCTCCTCCTGTTAGACACATAACCCCCCCTCGAGTCTGACTTTCTTAAGAAACAAACAAGTAAATGTAAAAATCGGTACAGCTAATTTCATTGACATCATTGATACGTTATATGACATTAATAAAGATGATAATAATCAACAATGGTGCCATCTGGTTCAGGCATGGTAAAGATCGAACACTATATCAGTGATACAAAATCTACTTTAATGTGGCTATGTGATAGAAGGCATTTCTTATTGCCCACTAGGGACATATCTGAATGATATGGCGTAATATATCTGAATTATACAGTTATACAGTGTAGAAGGGAAAGGATGGTCTTCCTATGTTATAGACGATCCTATCCTCATGTGTAGTTAAATGAATTGAATGGTAAGTGATTGAAAAGCAAAAGTTCACATAATTATGATGAAAACATAGTGATATATATTAGTGAAAGAATGTAGATTTATTTACATAAATTTACATGAGAAATAATAAGGATGTAAATAGTAAGAATAAGAGTTCATTGAGAAAAGGAGTAACGTTACTTGTGATTGATGAGAGGCTGACGGGTTAGTCAGGAGCTCTGGTTGGGTGGCCAATGTCAACCAGAGCAGCTCTTCGTTACATGTTGACTGGGCGAGAGTTCAGCAGAAAAGAGGGAGAGATATAAGTAACAAGAAGTGATGTGGCTGTGTTGCTCTTTGGTTATCAGAGTTAAAGGGTGACAATCGAGTTAGCCTAGAGGTTTCAATTCCCACCTTTATATCTTTGAAACCTGGTCGATAAAGGTTGCTGACCAACGGAAACCCAAAGTATCCAATAATGGTTTGCTGTCCTAAGAATACAATTGCGAATTACTTAAAACGTCTACCTGGACATAGCTGACGAAATGAGGACATGTGACTCCAGGAGATTAAATAAAAAGGTCCGATTTGAAATTCTGAGCAGATTCCGGAATTTATTAGAAAGATTCTCGAACTTGACAGAAAAATTCTCAAGCTTGACAGAAAGATTCCCGAGCTTGACAGAAAAATTCTCAAGCTTGACAGAAAAATTCTCAAGCTTGCCAGAAAAATTCTCAAGCTTGCCAGAAAAATTCTCAAGCTTGACAGAAAAATTCTCAAGCTTGACAGAAAAATTCTCAAGCTTGCCAGAAAAATTCTCAAGCTTGACAGAAAAATTCTCAAGCTTGACAGAAAGATTCTTGAACTTGACAGAAAAATTCTCAAGCTTAATAGAAAGATTCCTGAGATTTACAGAAAGATTTTCGAGCTTGATGGAAAAATTCTCAAGCTTGACAGAAAGATCCCTGGACTTGACAGAAAGATTCCTGGACTAGACAGAAAAATTCTCGAAATTGACAGAAAATTTCTCGAAATTGACAGAAAATTTATCGAAATTGACAGAAAAATTCTCAAACTTGACAGAAAAATTCTCGAGCTTGAAAGATTCCTGAGATTGACAGAAAAATTCATAAGTTCGACAAGATACACCCGAAGAAGATCGGAGGTTATATTGGCCCAAAATTGTGAAAATAACAATCAAGATGAGAAAAGTATATTAATTTATTTTTATTTCGGACTATTATTCTCATCTTTATTAGTTGTTGTTTTCATCTTTATTGGTTGTTGTTTTTCATGACGTAAAATAAAAATAAAAATAAAAAAATAAATTAATATATATAATGCTCATCTCAAAAATGAAGTCCAATTAAGGAATAATATATATGAGAAAAGTAGTTTGAATAATACAAATATTTAATTTTTATCTATTTAAAAAGTTTTAAATTTTATTTTTCTTCTCACAAATAAAATTTATCCGCATTCTAATTTGAAAAGCATCCATCATTTTCCCCTGGAGACACTTTAGCAGCTGCAGCATGAAAAGTTCGTTGAACCATACACAGAACTTAATTGGCGTCACAGATCCAGTTAGGTCTCTAACATGGCCGCAACCGAATATTTTGCACTCTTAGAAACCAGAAAGAATAAACAATAAAAGTGACAGTAATTTGTTTTTTAATGATACTTGTGTAGTTTACAAACTGTGCTGAAGCCGATATTTTGTCAACATCTTCCGGCAGTTTACATAAACAACCATAAAGTGCCAAATGATAATTTCATGATCAAAACGAGGACAAGTAATAGCAAAATAGGGATTGTTTTTCTAACAAAGACAGAAATAAGATTTAAATTAAGAAAAAAAAAAAAAATTAATATATGTTAATTTTAATGAAACAAAAATTTTTTTTGTTACAATGAAAATTTAATAAAAGAACTATTAGCAATTTTTTTTGTTTTTTTATATGTTTTTTTTTTTTTTTTTGTTAGTACAGCTTTTGAACCTGATTGAACCTAGGTTAGAGTTGGTGATAAGGTACGTTTTTAGTAGGGCTAATGTTAGGGTGAAAAATAATGTTCTGCAACTTATCTTTTTTCTGATAAAGTTTTTTGACAAAATTCAATAATTCCTTCTGGATACTTATGTATGGGAGTTGTTCCGAGAGTAAAGCCCCCAAAAGTTAAGATGGGTAGAGTACGATTAAAATGAGCAACCTTTGGTGCTCAAGAATTTATTTTTCTACGCAGTCACAACTATTCATAATGAATTGAATAGCGATGAACGATGGACTGTGCATATTGTCATCTCTAGAAAATTTTGTTTTTAATGCAAATGTTATCTCGTTTTGATAAATTTGTTTACCAAAGTGAAATGTTGTCATTTCTTGAAAATGTTGTTTTAAAAAGTGAAATGTTGTCAATTTCTTGAAAATATTGTTTTAAAAAGTGAAATGTCAATTTCTTGAAAATATTGTTTTAAAAATTGAAATGTCGTCAATTTCTTGAAAATGTTGTTTTGAAAAGTGAAATGTTGTCAATTTCTTGAAAATGTTTTGAAAAGTGAAATGTCAATTTCTTGAAAATGTTGTTTTGAAAAGTGAAATGTTGTCAATTTCTTGAAAATGTTGTCAATTTCTTGAAAATGTTGTTTTAAAAAGTGAAATGTCAATTTCTTGAAAATATTGTTTTGAAAAGTGAAATGTTGTCAATTTCCTGAAAATGTTGTCAATTTTCTGAAAATGTGGTCACTTTCTTGAAAACATTGCTTTGAACCGTGTAATGTCAATTTCTTGAAAATTTTGCTTTGAAAAATGAAATGTTGACACTTTCTTGAAAACGTTGTTTTGAAAAGTGAAATATTGTCACTTTCTCAAAAATGTTGTTTTGAAAAGTGAAATGTTGTTAATTTCTGGAAAAATTAGTTTTCCAAAGTGAAATGTTTTTAATTTCTTGAAAATGTTGTTTTGAAAAGATAAATGTTGTTAATTTCTTGAAAATGTTGTTTTAAAAAGTGAAATGTTGTCAATTTCTTGAAAATGTTTTGAAAAGTGAAATGTCACTTTCTTGAAAATGTTGTTTTGAAAAGTGAAATGTCACTTTCTTGAAAATGTTCTTTTGAAAAGTGAAATGTTGTCAATTTCTTGAAAATATTGTTTTAAAAAGTGAAATGTTGTTAATTTCTTGAAAATGTTGTTTTGAAAAGATAAATGTTGTTAATTTCTTGAAAATGTTGTTTTGAAAAGTGAAATGTTGACAATTTCTTGAAAATGTTTTGAAAAGTGAAACGTTGTAAATTTCTTGAAAACGTTGTTTTGAAAAGTGAAATATTGTCACTTTCTCAAAAATGTTGTTTTTAAAAGTGAAATGTTGTTAATTTCTGGAAAAATTAGTTTTCCAAAGTGAAATGTTGTTACTTTCTTGAAAATGTTGTTTTAAAAAGTGAAATGTTGTTATTTTCTTGAAAATGAAAAGAGAAATGTTGTCACTTTGTTAAAGATGTATTTTTCCAAAGTAAAATGTTTAAATCAGGAAGCCAATATATTCAAACAGAAAAGTAGGGGAAAGTAAAAAGGGAGGGTGGAGTACGATTTTTTTTGTTTTGTTTTGGGCTTTGCTGAACATGATTAAGTTTTGCAAAAAGATATATATATATACATATATATATATATATATATATATATATATATATATATATATATATATATATATAAAACTTTAATGTATGGTGTATTTGAGGCAGGAAGCCGATATCTTCAGACAGCCTGATCTAATAGCACCTGCTCTCTTGATGTAAACATCTAATGATTTTTGTGAATGCACATAAAACGATTACTTTCATAATAGTTGATCATTATTTTTTGGCAGGTGCTGAGCTAAGCTTCAATTTCTGATCCCTCTCTCCTATAAAACAGTCATAACAAAAACCTGTCAATAATTTTAATTTCTCCCTCTCTGTATCTAAAGCTCAATGAATCTTCCATGAGCAAGCAAACTTTTTTTTTTAGAACCGCTCGCCTGCAGAACAAAATACCATCGGGCTGCTTCCTAGCTGACTACAACGTTGTCGTTCTCAAGTCCAATGTAAACAAATTTTTGTTAAGCCGTCATAGTTCTGACAAATTTCCACCATCATTACCCATGACCATATTGTTGTCTAACTGTACACTTAACAGTAATCCTTATCCTTGAGTCACATTTCGGCCTTGATTAGTGATGACTGTATAGTAAAAAAAATAAAAATAAAAGATGAAAATTGATCATTCATATTGTTCGGAGTGCTATTCTCATCCTTGTTGTTATTTTTACAGCGCTTCAGCCGATGCAATCCTTGACCTTCAACATAATTAACATGCTCTCAAGTTCCAAAAAATGCAACTGAAGAAGGCTGGTGATTAGATCAGCCGAAATGCTGTGAAAACAAGCCGAACATGCGGGATCCCCTCACCACAAATGAAAAATTTACTTTCACCATGACTAATATTTGTGCGAAAAAAAAAAAAAAAATCCAAGGCATGGTTCCTACTTACTTGCCTCCCTATGAGGGCAGAGTTAGACACAAGGTCGGTTTTTAATCTGGGGAAATCCAGCTTGCCAAAAAGGAGCACTCTGGATAGGAACAAAAAATTAAAATTGTCTCAGTCATGAAGGATTTCTCCTCCACTGACCGAGGACAGAAAAAGTGAAGTGTAGCATCAGAACAGATACTATACTGTGATCCGGTGGACTAATAATAAAGATGAGCACAATAATCTAAATAATACAATATTATAATCTAATAATAATGATATAATCTAATATCATATCTATAATCTTAATAATACAGTATAATTATCTAATAATAATAAATATAATCTAATACAATATCTGTAATCTTAATAATATAATATTATAATCTAATAATAATAATAATAATAATAACAATAAGCTAATACAATATCCATAACCTAAATAATACAATATTACACTTGTTTTGGTTTGACAAAAAACAAGATCGATGTCTATTTTTTTCCTCTTCTTTTGAAAACGTTTTTGCGTTGTTTTTTGTTTTTTTACAAAGGAGTCACCACTTATCAAGGCCCGGAGGTCACTTGAGGATAAGGGTTAATGAGTGTACAATAGTCAATGGGACAATATCATAGTAATCGTTAGTAATGGGAATTGGGTAAATTGGATTACTTAAGGGGACGGCTCATAAAAAACTTGTTCATGTTGGATTTGAAGACAACCATATTGTAGTCAGTTGGAAAGCAGGAAAATGGAACAGAGTTCCACAGTTGTGCAGTTCAAAGAAAGAAGTTTTGCTCATGGAATCTACGTTTAGGTTTAGGCACAGATAAAGGGTGGAGGAAATTATTGACAGTGGTTTCAACTAGACAAAGGTTTTATGTGAAAGTCAGGCCAGAGGGGACCATAGATTGGAGCTCAGACGGGCACTTACCAAGCACATTTTTAATGAAAATTGCTTGAGACAAAATATGAAGCCACTTCATGTAAAGATCTAACAAGAATGAAAGATGACAAAGAGAAGAGATGCATATTGACCTTAGTCTTTTAAAGAAAGACCAAGGCGGTAGGTAGGAGGGAAACAGTCAGCAGGAACAGAGTGCCGCAGCCTTGCAGTTCTGGGAAAGATGCTACTAAAATGATTGACTAAACTGATTTCCCTACTAGTGCCTATAATCTAATGGTTCGCCTCATAGATAACTGTCAATTTATCAGGAATGATTTAAGAATTGCTTATTTTCAAGACTCCAAACACTAAAACGAGACTTTGAGTGTAATAGCTGGCATGCGAAACAAGATCTTGATATATTAGTACAATCACAGAAGCAGGAAACAGGGAGGGATTTCCAAACTCGAGCAGTTCGTGAGAAGAAACGTTTTTTTCTTTTTCTGACAGGGTATTATATAATCTAAGTTCAATCATGCCTCACCTCACAAACACCACCGCTCATTGAGATTTATTCATAATAAAATTTGGAATTAAACGCGGAAATTATGGACAATTTTAATCGAGTGTTCCATTTTTTTTCATCTTTCTTTTTCCATCTTCATCTTCCTGTTAATTAAAAAAATTTTTTTTTTTTTTTTTTGCGAAGAAGGAATTTCTTTTTGCTGATTATTTCAAAGGGTGAGGTCTGGATCAGGTCGTTCGGATCTGAAGGACGCAAAAACGAATTATACTTCACGCTTCCCTCGCACCCTCTCTTTTTTTTTTTAAAAAAGCTTTATTTTATATTTTTCTTCTTCCGACGTTTCTTGCATAATGCACTGGTTAGGATGTCTGCTAGCAATCGATTTTCTGCAATCGTGCCATCAGAAAACAAACAAACAAACAAAAAAATGGTTATCATTTCTGCAATTTGAACGAATCAAAGAATTCCCAGTTGGATATAACAAATCTTTGGCAAAGACAAATATAAAAGAAGTCAACACAAGAGGCGTTCCAAAAGTAAGGCATCCTATTTTCTAACTTAAAAACTAAAACAATGAAGAGCTACGATGACAGGAGTAGTACCATTATAACAAGTGATCTTTTGAGCACCAGAAATTATTTTTCTACATAGTCACTACCATTCTCAATTCACTTTTACCAGCAACGAAGATGTCTCCATCATAAAAGGTGTCACTCATATCTCTATAATTCAACAGGTGTCAGCGAATGTTGATTGGTTTCATTTTTTCTGCATGGCGGAATTTGATGATGCATCTCTGCTTCTCATGCACGTTCATGACAAGGGTTACTTTCTTAGAGTCTCACACCATCAATATTTGCAACAGAGAGATGAAATTTTCAGATTATGAATGCATAAGTTCAGTCATCATAACAATGTAATTTGCAATCCTCTTAGATTCATTCGGACGGAATAAAGAATAGGAGGCATTTACTTTTGGAACGTCCCTCATAGATATCAACATTATCGTTGATGCTGAGAATGCTATTTCAAAAATACACAGGACATACCACTAGCAATGCTATTTCAAAAATACACAAGACAGACCAGCAATGCTATTTCAAAAATACACAGGACATACTACTAGCAATGCTATTTCAAAAATATACGGAACAGACCACTAGTAATGCTATTTCAAAAATATACAGGACAGACCACTAGTAATGCTATTTCAAAAATATATGGGACAGACCACAAGCAATGCTATTTCAAAAATACACAGGACAGACCAGCAGCAATGCTATTTCAAAATCAAACAGGACAGACCACTAGCAATGCTATTTCAAAAATACACATGACAGACCACTGGCAATGCTATTTCAAAAATACACATGACAGACCACTGGTAATGCTATTTCAAGCATACACAGAACAGACCACTAGCAAATCTATCACAAAATAAAGCATACAATATTGGCAAAATATTATTTAAAAAAAAAAAAATGTGTAATAGATCACTGAAAATTATTTCTGCTATATATAACAAACGAATTGAAAATGCTATTTTAAACTTAAATACATAAGATTCACGAAAATACTATTTCTACCATACAGGGTGGAACGATAAAGTTGCCACCCTAAATAAAACAACACTACAGCTTTATTTTAAAACTTTTATTGAAAAAAATCAATTCCTATGCTGTTGTTAGAGAATGGAAAGAGAGAGAGAGAGAAAGAGATGTGTGTAAATTATAGTTAGACACGTTGACGGGAAGTCACGATCAGCTGATCGGATTGCATGTGAGTCACATGATCAGGTTAGCTAATCGTGGAGATTTGGTTTAGACTTAGAAGAGGACGGACGGCTTCACCGTTGTCTCCTCCCCTTCACTGGTGAGAGGGGGGGACGCTGACGTGTGTAGAAACGAGACCAAGAGAACCACACAAGCCAGATTCACTTTCCATCATTCTGCGAGGCATCTGGAAAGTGAAATAAAAACTATAAAACCAATTCATTGTGTTGGAGTGAATGAATATTCGTCTAAAACAAGTACCAGTCTCCCTTCCAAGATGAGATGATTCCAGATGGACCAACATCCAAGACGCAGAAGGTATGTTGAAAAATACATGATATATACCACACACACACACACAATGGCATATGAACATATCATTTAATAGACTGGACCACTAGACGATCACATGAGGTTAATTCTGATTAGACGATCACACACGATCCCCTTTATGATACAACAAATATATAATATACGTCATCTCTTCTAATCCTTTATTAGAGATAACAATGCAACACTATTTCAAACTTAAGCATGACTGAACACTGAAAATGCTATTTCAAACTTAAGCATGACTGACCACTGAAAATGCTATTTCAAACTTAAGCATGACTGATCACTGAAAATGCTATTTCAAACTTAAGCATGACTGACCACTGAAAATGCTATTTCAAACTTAAGCATGACTGACCACTGAAAATGCTATTCCAAACTTAAGCATGACTGATTACTGAAAATGCTATTTCAAACTTAAGCATGACTGACCACTGAAAATGCTATTTCAAACTTAAGCATGACTGACCACTGAAAATGCTATTACAAACTTAAGCATGACTGATCACTGAAAATGCTATTCCAAACTTAAGCATGACTGACCACTGAAAATGCTATTCCAAACTTAAGCATGACTGACCACTGAAAATGCTATTTCAAACTTAAGCATGACTGATCACTGAAAATGCTATTTCAAACTTAAGCATGACTGACCACTGAAAATGCTATTCCAAACTTAAGTATGACTGATCACTGAAAATGCTATTTCAAACTTAAGCATGACTGACCACTGAAAATGCTATTTTTAAATAAAGTGTGACAGATCACCCAAAATTATTTCTAACTTAAGTATGACAAACTTTATTTTTTTAACTCTTATTCACCCAAAACCAAACATATTGCTAATTGGGCAGAAGCGCAACTATTTGGGGTTATGTGTACAGTACCATATTATGTAGAGAGTTGAGCAGTGAGATGTCTGATTACACTAAAGTTTCTTTATGTTAGTACAATCACAGAAGCAGGAAACAGGGCGGGATTTCCAAAGTCTAAAAGTTTGTGGAAAGAAACTATTAGAATAGGAGTCGTTTCGGCATCCAGGGACTTCAACAGTGAAGGGGTGGGATTTTGCTGCTTGTCAAATTAATCAAAGTTATTTTTGCTGAGTAGGCACAAGTGCTACAAGTTCGTTAGAGCACATTCAATTAAAATACTTGTAAAACAGGCACAGGGATGCAACATTGTGGCAATGTGACAGAGGTTGGAGCTTGGTTGCTAGTGCCGGGCCTATTAGATCGGAGACTCTTTTTTGGACTCTGCCTAAGACGGAGAGATTAGTGTTAGATGAACCAGTTTTTTTTTTTTTTTTTTTTTTTTACTCTTGATCACCGTAAACACAACATGTTCATGTAAGGGCCTACTATTTGGAACCATGTTTACAACGGGCTAAGGAGATGAGTGAGATGTTGGTTTGCATTACATTTAGATTTCTGCATGTCAGGGAAGTAGGTAACAGGGAGGGAATTCCAAAGTCTAGCAATTTGAAGGAAGAAACTATTAGAGTAGAAAGCTCTCCAGCATCTAGAGACCTCAACAGTGAAGGGGTGGAATTTTGCTGCTTGTTGTGTTAGTTGGGAGTATGTACTTTGTGGAGGGCACAAATTCTCTGAGTTCATCAGAGCGCATTCCATTAAAGTACTTGTAAAACAGGCACAGGAATCCAACATTGCAGTGATGGGACAGGGGTTGGAGCTTGACTGACAGTGCACGACCTGATAGATTTGAGACTCTTTTTTAAACCCTGTCTAAGAGGGCGGGCATAATAGAGTATTAAGTACGCAAGAATAAACTGAAAATGCTATTTCTAACTTAAGCACAATGAAGCAATGAAAATTTAAATATGACAAAGTGACTGACAGACAGAGCCTCTTTTCGAGATGGTCGGATACATCTAAAATAAGAAAAGTCTATTCAATTCGCGTGCCAGGTGATAAAATGCTATTTCAAACTGAAGCAATACCAACTCCAGAGCCTCTCAAATTTATGCAAGGGCATGCAAAAAAAAAAAAAAGAAAAAAAAAAGGAAACTGCTACAATAATCCATGGTCTAATCAATAAAACGATGCTAGACAAACTTAATCTCTTTCTCTACTCACAGACATTCTCCAAGTCACTCCTGGTGCCAGTAGAGCATTTAATGGTTCACCCCAGAGATCAGTGTCAATTTATCAGGAATAATTTAAGAATCGCTTATTTTTAAAACCCCAAGCAGTAAAACGGGACTTTGAATGCAAAGTTGGCATGCAAAACAAGATCTTGGCATTGTTCATGTCGTACCTGAAAGCCAGGAATGGTTTATGGCGCTAGCGTCTTAAAGAAATACAAAAATGCATTCTTTCTTCTATCGTTGTTGAAATTGAAGCCAATAATAGCGAGGAAAATATCCATGCTCGACAAAAAAAAAATGGTTAGCATCTTCATCTAATTCGGACATTGATTTCCACTAGTTGAAAGAAATGGTTTACAATACTGCCAAAGGACATTAACAAGAGAAAGCTAAAACTGTGGATTTACTGACACACTAGCCTGAGTACCCATCGTTGCCTGGGTGTGTTGAGCAGGCAAAAAAAAAAAAAAGAGTAGTAGGCAAGCAGGCTCGAACCCGCAACACGAAGACGGAAAACAAAGTAAAAGAAAATCTGACGTCTAACCGCTATATCATGACATGACCGGAAGTGTAAAGCGTTCAAATTAAACATAGTCAATCAAAAAGATGATTTGCTTAGAAATGTTGTTGCTTTCAAACCTCCTATGAAAGTTGTTTTAAATGTGGATGAAAACCAGCTCGCTCAAAAAAGGTGGCACTCTGACAGTATAAAAAAAATAGTAATTGTCCCCTACATTGACCAATTACAGAACAGATACTACCTGGCCGGAAGACCAGGCACCAGGGTTTTTTTGTTCGATTAGTTTCACTTTATTTACATGAAAAAGACAAACAAACAGCTGACACGACGGCATGATGGGAATTTTTTTAAAACTTGATCAAAAAAATGCTAGAGACGTCGTCCGTTTCCAAATCTTAGATATTATGAGCTGGGAAATATACGAAAACTTCTCCCAAAATCTGACCGACGCGAGAACCCCCACCCAAAAAGCCTTTCGTGGACACAAACGCTCGTGCCCATTTTGCCCTTTATATAATAGATTTTATAACTTATTCACCCTAAACAAGATTGTTACCAAGTAATAAGGGGTTACTACAATTAGAGATCCAGATTTATAGGGAGTATCCTAAGTGGGGAGCTTTGCATCAAGATGTTTACATTGCATTTAAATTTCTATATAATAGTACGGTCGAGGAAAACAGGAAGAAGGGAAAAAATTCCAAGGATAAACAGTCCGAGGAAAGCAGTTATTAGAGTAGAAAATTTTCTAGCATTTGGGGAACACTGGAATGTAGGGGCGAGATTTTGCTGCTAGTTGGGTTGATCAAGAGTATTTATGTTGAGGAGGTGCAAGTGCAGTAAGTGCATCAAAAATATTTGATGCAGTATGGTGGTGATGGGACATGGGGATCAAGCATTGTAGACAGTGTGGGAGCTATTAGGTTAGAAACTCTTCTTTTGCATCCTGTCCAAGAGGGCAATGCTAAGGGTTGAATATACCAACTATAGCAGGGGACTCATATTAAAGAGATTTGACAGGGGGTTCATATTTGGGCACATATATAACAAGACTCATGTAATACATAACGATAGTGATGAGAGGGAAAGAAGACATTTGCATACATTACAGTTCTGGAAGGCTTGGGACTTCATAGATATACAGACTGGAGATGTATACACGTTTTTAACACAGAGGAGGGGAGATGCATAATCCTCAAAGGGTTACACAATGTTCATTATAGATAATGATAATAACAATTACCTTTTCTGTTGTAACTGAATGACGTCACAAGACAAAACGTACAAAATATGGTGATCACTTTTTTATTTATCAGATCGACTGGTCGAATGACGTCAGGAATTCACTTGTATCTATATGGTTAATCTTCTACCCCTTTGCCTCTAAGGGGACCCTCCTCTGACCATGTCAACTCTTGGCTGATCAACTCTCTCTGACCGACTGATCCTAACAGACGAACCCATAGAATTATATGGAGAATTGTCCTTTGTCTATGACGTCAGAAGTGTGTTTTTCAAACGTGACTAATTTCACGTGCCTATGCATATGTTTGTCCAAAACACACTTCTGCAAACAAAAGAATCCTCTCCTTACCTATTTTTTTAACAAATATATTTTTAATTTTCATTGTTCATTCTTTTACTGACATATTTAATATTCAGATTCCTAAAAGAATGAACAGTCAACTCTTTTTTCCGATATAAACAATATTTAACTATTCTAATAGAATTTTACAATAGAGTAATTTCTCACATTCCATTTCTTAACTTTGCCTACAGGGTTCGATTCTAGGCTTATCCTAATCTCATTTTTACTTATTTAATATTCTTCTTATTTACATGGGAAGGGGGATAGCCTTATTCATGTAACACAAATATCAGCCTCTAATTTTCTACCTTTTCGGAATTTAGGGAATTAACTGATCAACTCTCTAGCTTTCTTGTTCTCTCTCTGACTGACTGACTCTAACTGATGAACCCATAGAACTATATGGAGAATTGTCCTTTGTCTATGACGTCGGAAGTGTGTTTTTCAAACGTGACTAATTTCACGTGCCTCTGCATGTGTTTATCCAAAACACACTTCTGCAAACAAAAGAATCCTCTCCTAACCTATTTTTTTAACAAATATATTTTTAATTTTCATTGTTCATTCTTTTACTGACCTATTTAATATTCAGATTCCTAAAAGAATTAACAAGAGGCTTAATTTCTCACATCCCATTTCTTAACTTTGCCTACAGGGTTCGATTCTAGGCTTATCCTAATCTCATTTTCACTTATCTAATATTCTTCTTATTTACATGGAAAGGGACAGACCTTTTTCCTGTAACACTATTAAATGATAACATCATAGTAATTTTAAGAAACAGTATTATTTTTTTATTGATTTGATTATTCAGACTGCTATTCTCATCTTAGTTCCCACTTAGGTAAATCCCCCACATGGCGATAGTTAGACAAAATGTCGGTTTTTTTACGTGGAAAATACTTAACTCCTCAAGGAAAACGGCACTTTGAATTGAGATAAAAATAAAAATTACTGCAGTCTAGAAGCATTTGACCTTCATTTTGAGAACAGAAACACTGAAGTGTAATATCAGAACATATACTACACTTTGCTTCTAGCCAAAGGTTAATTTATTTAGACAAATAAAATTACAATAAAAGGAAATAATATCACACGTTTTTGGTTTAAGCATGATACCCTATTTGTTTTGGAGGGATGGAGTGAGGTCGAATTTCATTATTTTTAACAGCAAAAACTTTTGCCTACTCTGAACGGGGTACTATCACCAAAATACCACATTCACTCCATGGATTTAATTTTACTCGAAAGACCGCCAATGGTTTTGATGAAATTTTATTTACAAAATAAATATCAATATACATGAGTAATGATGGGAAGATCTACCAACGCCCAAAACGAATGAAAAATAAAGAATCATACAAAATGCTAATGAGGCAGGTTAATAACGCCTTCCTAACTCTCTGCTAAATGCTATTGTTTATTTATTCAACAAAAGAATAAATGAGTCTATAAATGGAAGTGGGAGCTAAGAGGAACAAAAAAAAGTTCAGAACAGAATATGGAAATTGATAGTGTCCTCCAAATAAAAACAACATTTACATGTAGTCAAGGGAAAAATGAATATGGGGAGTATTTAGTACTAAAAAATAAATATGGGGTGTATCTAATACTAAATAATAAATATGGAGAGTATTTGGCACCAAAAAAAAATATGGAGAGCATTTAGTACCAAAAAATATGGGGAGTATTTAATACCAAAAAATAAATATGGCGAGTATTTAATACTAAAAAAAAATATGGGAAGTATCTAGTACGAAAAAAGAAATATGGGGAGTATTTAGTACAAAAATAAAATATGGGGAGTATTTAGTACCAAAAAATAAATATGAGGAGTATTTAAGACCACAAAAAATATGGGGAGTATCTAGCACAAAAAAATGAATATGGGGAGTATCTAGCACCAAAAAATAAATATGGAGAGTATTTAACACCAAAAAATGAATATGGAGAGGATTTAGCACCAAAAAATAAATATGGGGAGAATTTAACAAAAAAAAAAAAATAAATATGGGGAGTATCTAACACGAAAAAATAAAAATAGGAGAGTATTTAAAACCAAAATATAAATATGGGATGTATCTAGTACCAAAAAATAAATAAGGAGAGTATTTCGTACCAAAAAATAAATATGGGGAGTATTTAGAACCAGAAAAAAATATGGGGAGTATCTTGCACCAAAAAATACATATGGGGAGTGTCTAGTACCAAAAATACATATGGGGAGTATCTAGTATCAAAAAATACATATGGGGACTGGGGAGTGTCTAGTACCACAAAATATAATACGGAGAGTATTTAGCACTAAAAATAAATATGGGGAGTATTTAGTACAAAAAAATAAATATGGGAAGTATCTAACACGAAAAAATAAATATAGGAGAGTATTGGACACCAAAAAATTAATATGGGGAGTATTTAACACCAAAAATTAAATATGGGCAATATTTAGTGCCAAAAATGAATATGGGGAGTATCTAGCCCCAAAACAAAAATATGGGAAGTATCTAACGCGAAAAAAATAAATACAGCAAAGTATTTAACACCAAAAAATAAATATGGGATGTATCTAGTACCAAAAAATTAATAAGGAGAGTATTTAGCACAAAAAAATTAATATAGGGGAGTATCTAGCACTAAAACATAAATATAGGGAGTATTTAGCACCAAAAAAAATATGAGGAGTTTTTAGTACCAAAAAATAAATATGGGGAGTATCTAGCACCAAAAAATAAATATGAGGAGTGTCTAGCACAAAAAAATAAATATTGGGAGTATTTAGCACCAAAAAATAAATATGGGATGTATTAGTACGAAAAAATAAATAAGAAGAGTATTTAGCACCAAAAAATAAATATGGGGAGTATCTAACACGAAAAAATAAATATAGGAGAGTATTTAACACCAAAAAATAAATATGGGGAGTATCTAGCAACAAAAAAAATATGAGGAGTTTTTAGTACCAAAAAATAAATATAGGGAGTATCTAGCACCAAAAAATAAATATGTGGAGTATCTAGCACCAAAAAATAAACATGAGGAGTGTCTAGCACAAAAAAATAAATATGGGGAGTATTTAGCACCAAAAAATAAATATGGGATGTATTTATACCAAAAAATAAATAAGGAGAGTATTTAGCACCAAAAACTAAATATGGGGAGTATCTAACATGAAAAAATAAATATAGGAGAGTATTTAGCACCCAAAAATAAATATGGGGAATATTTAGTGCCAAAAAAAATATGGGGAGTATCTAGCACCAAAAAAATATGAGGAGTATCTAGCACCAAAAAATAAATATGGGGAGTATCTAACACAAAAATAATAAATATGGAGAGTATCTAGCACCAAAAAATAAATATGGGATGTATCTAGTACCAAAAAATGGTTGGAGTTGAATGTTATGAAATCAATGAGAAAGGGATCACTAATGCGAGCAATTGAAGAACAAATGGTGGACAAGCAGATATTTTAGGTGGAAATCCTTGATGAATTGCCGGAGGAAGCAACGAGCTTGACAGCCGAACAAATAGAGCTTGAGAAAATCAGGATCCAGACCAAAATCAAATTAGGAATAGAGCAGCATAGAGCGAGAAAGAAATCACAAGGAATTTGACTTGACAAAGTCGGTCATATGGGACTGAAATTTATAGAGTAGAATATAGACGAATATTTCCCTTATTTTGAGATGACAGCAATGAACTTGAAGTGGACTAAGATATTGGGTGATATTGCTGCAAACAGTGTTAACAAACAGAGCACAGAAAGTGTATGCGACACTGAAGGTGGAGAATTGCTCAGACTACGAAGAGGTTAAGGAGGCCATTCTTCAAAATTTCGAATTGGCACCAGAGGCTTATCGGCAAAAATTCAGAACCCAGCAGAAAGAAGAAACCCAATCCTATGTGGAATTCACAAAAAATAAGGAACAAATGCTCGGAAAATTATGCACTACAAAAGAAGCGAAAACAATGCAGAGAAGATCAAGCAACTGATCTTGATCAAAGAAATCCTGAATGGGGTACCAGAGGATTTATGGGTGTATCTGAACACAAAAAAGGTAGATACAGGTTATAAGCAAGCAGCGTTAGTAGACGAGTACGTGATCACACATAAATGCGGGAAACCCAGACTCTACCCCACAGGGTAAGGGAATTATCCAACAAAACCTACCATGAAGGAAGAACACAAAAATGGCAACCGGTCAAGCAGCAAGAACCGAACAACACCAGAAAGAAGTAACCAGATGACAGGTTATAGATGTGGGAAATCAGGTTACATAGCATCCAGATGTCAAACAGGGCAAGGACCAGAGACAAACCAAGCACCGGAGATTAAGCCACAAGAAATGGTAGGGACAAACTCGAAAACAGAAACATACTGACCATTTATCTGGAATAGAATTATTAAGAATGGAAGAACAGAACGAATACTGGTGAAAGTGCTAAGGGACACAAGATCGTCACAGTCCCTATTGTTAAAAGAATAAAAATTGCCACAGGGCGGAGCGAGAGGATCACACGAATATGTGACAATAAAAGGAGTCTGTGGAAAGGCAACGAGAGTACCACTCTGATGGATTACACTGATATCGAACAGCACAACCAAGGCGATCCAAGTTGGCATCGTGAAACAGCTGCCAATTAAAGGAGTATCTTTACTGTTGGGAAACGATGCTGGAGAAGAAGAGTTACCTTTGAGAGAAGGTGCAGTAGGGGTGGCGATAGGGACTAAACAAAAAGCCAACCTAGCCATGAAGCAAGCAATGGTACAAGTTGTGAAGTCAAGCTAAGGAGCGAGAGAGAGAGAGAGAGAAAGAGAGAGAGAGAGAGAGAGAGAGAGGGGGAGTCCTCTCCTGAGAAAGATGAGGAGGCAGTTGGCCCAGAGAGATGATAGTAGCCTGAAGGAGCTGTACAACAGAGCGGAGGGACCGTTCAAGCGAATCATCATGGACTGCATCCTTACTAAGGATGAGGATGGGAAACCAATATATACTGACAATGATGTGCACAAATACCAGGTTCCCAAAGGTCATCCCACTAAGGACTATATCTTCTCGAGGATAGGAATACCAAAAACAATCTAAATAGACCCAGGGTCAAAATTTATGTCGCGACTCTTCAGGAAGGTACTGAACAGTTGGGAATCTGGCATGTCACATCAAGTGCCTATCACCCTCAATCGCAAGGTGCCCTGAAGCGATTTTATGCAACGCCGAAGAGTATAGTGAGTGTGCATTGTGTCGAACAATGAACTGATTGAGACCAAGGGTTGCTGTTTGTGCTATTCACAGCCAGAGACGCGACACAGGAGTCACTGCGGTATGGCTTGTTTGAGCTGATTTATGGGGCACAGAGTACAAGGGCCCTTGCACATGGTAAAGGAGCTGTGGGTACAATCCCAACCAGCAAGAGGAAGTATCAGAATACGTCGAGAGGGTATAACAGAAATTGCAAGCCACGAGGGAGTTAGTCTCATATGACCAAAGTGTAGGCCAAAATGAAGAGACAGTATTTTACCATGAAACACTGTTTTAGGGACTTAATGAAAAAAAAAACAAGTTTCATTATAAATTTATTTCAACCCAGTAGGACCTTTTCAAATGAGACGGTTAGTTAAGATTTGCTGTTCAACTTGACTTACACTCTCATTTGAAAAGGCCGTATTGGGCAGAAATAAATTCATAAGGAGATCAGGCTAAGTTTATAGTTGCTTTTCTTCTCCTAAGTTTTGCTTTGCTAGGCACTGCGCTTCCCCACTTAAAATTTATAACAGAGATTGCTCTACCCTTTATGGATATAACATTCTACACACACACACACACACACACACACACACACACACACACACACACATACTTTAAAGATACCACATTAATAGGGATAGACAAAAGTATTTACTCATTTTCAGAAAGTTTTTCTTTTATTTCTCACAACATTGTTTCAGCTCCCAATTCTTAGATGCCAACACTGGAGGTTGAAACAATTCTTAGAACTGCACGCCTGTGGAACTCTGTTCCGTCTGCCTGCTTTCCAGCTGACTACAACCTGATTGTCTTCAAGTCCAACATAAACAAGTTCTCGATAAACTGTCCCTCTAAGAAATCCAATTTACAAAATCCCCACTACTTATGATTACTACGCTATATAATCCCATAACTAAAGTATACCCATTAACCCTTATCCTTGAGTGGCCTCCGGGCCTTGATAAGTGGTGACTCCTTTGTAAAAAAAAAAAAAAATTGTATGCAATGTTGTGACCAATAAAAGAAAAAACTTTCCGAAAATGAGTAAGTAAGTGTATCTTTCCGTAGTAACGTGCTATCTTTAAAGAATATATTTATAGCTCTAGTATTGCACTATTGAGCTATCTAAATGAGAAGTTTATGCTATTTATTCATATGCAATACTGTCATTAAAATACATATAAACATATTAGCTATATATATATTTTTTTTTACACAGTCGTCACCACTTATCAAGGCCCGGAAGCCACTCAGGGATAAGGGTTATTGCAAGTACATTACGTTAGTGTGGAGATTTGATGAAGTGTTTACTTAAGGGGGCGGTTCATTAGGAATTTTTTAACGTTGGACTTGAAGACATCCAAGTTGTAGTCAGGTGGGAAGCAGGCAGACGGAACAGAGTTCCACAGGCGTGCAGTTCTAAGAAAGAAGCTTTTTTCATGGAATCCACGTTTTGATTTAGGTACAGATAAAGAGTGGGGGAAATTTTTGACAGTGGATTCAACTAGACAGGTGTATTTCGTGAAAGATTGGCGAGGGGGGACCAGAGATTGGAGTTCAGACGAGCACCTGCCATGGAAGTAACGATAAAACAAGGATAGGCTCGCAACGTCTCTTCTGTGGGAGAGAGGTTGCAGGGTAGAGAAAAGAGCATCCCCCACTAAGCCACAAAGTCTATTTTGTACTCTG
Source organism: Euprymna scolopes (assembly GCF_053919585.1). NCBI lineage: Eukaryota > Metazoa > Mollusca > Cephalopoda > Sepiida > Sepiolidae > Euprymna > Euprymna scolopes. The sequence goes on along the minus strand of NC_136509.1, from coordinate 31,182,133 downwards.
TCAAGGCAGGATAGGCTGTTTTTAGCAGCTCCTGCGCAGATATGGCAGCAGTATTCCATTCTTGGACGTACTTGGCTTTTATATATATATATATATATATATATATATATATATATATATATATATATATTCTATTATATAAAAGACACTTTGTGTGCATGAGAGAATATCTTCTTCATAGGTTCCGAAACAGCTGAGCCTATCGTTTGCAAATTTCACATAAAGGTAATATATATGTCTGGCAGTGTTCTTAGATATGTTTTGTACAGAAATGCATCCAATAAGTATCGCAAATCGAAAAAATACAATCTTAAAAATAGCTTTTCTCTTGAATAGACAAAAAAGAATATTTTTTACTCAGGAATATTTTACATTACACCGGCCAACGGGAATAATAAAATTTCAGCGAATCATATCTTCTTAAAAAAAAAACAAATTTATTATAATCTGGAGATATAGTTTAGTGGTAGATCATTCGACTACAGATCGAATGATCCCCTTTTCAAGCCCGAGTATACCCCACCATTTTATTTTAATTTTTTCTCATTAATGAGTTCAATTCACGATAAATGAAGGGGTATCACTTAAAATTACTGCAAATCATTTCTTCGGTGTATAGTTTAAAATTAAACATTAATCAGAAGTGACTTTTCCAGGGCATTCATCATCAAAGCCAAATATCAGCTGATGCGATATTGTAAACAAACACAGATGGAATATGATGAATGGCATTATTATTATTATTTTTTTTTACTTTTGTTATTTTGCGAATTAGTCCACCAGGAAAAAATTATTCCTCGTAATATATATTAATCAATAGAGAGTTGATTCTATAATAATTTATACACTCTGCATGAATTAAAATATCATGTTTAAGTGTATTGTACGACTGGGCAATGCCGGGTTGCCATATATATATATACTAGCATGGGTGCCCGGCGTTGCCCGGGTATTTGGAGGTGTATGTTGAGCAAAAAGAAATAAAAAAGCAGTCAATTTTTTAAACTTTGACCCCTATTATGACCATTTAAAAGTTATTATTTTGGGCTCAAATCAAGTTATTAAGTTAGATCCATGTCCAAGGGGCCTATATCTAAAATTTCAATTGTTTATACCCAAAAGTGGCGGAGAAGTTTGGTAGAGTTCTCAAAAGTTAAATCGTTGAACTTTGACCCCTTAACACCCAAATTTATGGCCGAAAACCAATCACACAGATTTTCCAAAATCTAAGTAACCTGTATATCAAATTTCGAGTCTGTAGTAACTGTAGACTTAAAATTGACAGAGTTATTGCGTAGGGAAATATACACAGACAGACACACACACAGACACGTTCACTTTTATATATATACTAGCATTTACACCCGGCGTTGTCCGGGTGTTTGGAGGGGTATGTTGAGCAAAAAAAAAAAAAAAAAACGCAGGCAATTTTTTTAATTTGACCCCTATTATGAGCCCATAACATTTATTGTTTTGGGCTCAAATCAAGTTATTAAGTTACATCCATGTCCAAGGAACCTATATCTAAAATTTAAAGTGTTTAGACCTAAAATCGTCGGAGGAGTTTGGTAGAGTTCTCAAAGGTTAAATTGTTAGACTTTGACCCCTTAACAACCAAATTTCGAGTCTGTAGATTACAAAATTGACAGAGTTATTGCGTAGGCAAATGTACACAGACAGACAGACAGACACACAGACACATTCACTTTTATAGATATATACTAGCATCGGTGCTCGGCGTTGCCCGGGTGTTTGGAGGTGTATGCTGAGCCAAAAAAAAAAGAAACGGTCATATTTTTTAACCTTTGACCCACCCCTATTATGACCCCTTAACATTTATTGTTTTGGGCTCAAATCAAGTTATTAAGTTAGATCCATGTCCAAGGAACCTATATCTATAATTTTAAGTGTTTAGACCCAACATTGTCGGAGGAGTTTGGTCGAGTTCTCAAAGGTCAAATCGTTGAAGTTTGACTCCTTAACAGCCAAATTTCTGGCCGAAAACCTATCACATCGATTTTTCAAAATCTCAGTACCCTGTACATCTAATTTCGAGTCTGTAGACTTAAAATTGACAGAGTTATTGCGTAGGGAAATATACACAGAGAGACACAAAGACAGACACGTTCACTTTTATAGATATACTAGCATGTGAATTTAACTATGCGTGAATTTAATTTAAGACAACTTAAATTCACTGTAAATTTTGCTCACCCACCCTTTATATATATATATGTGTGTGTGTGTGTGTGTGTGTGTGTATATATATATATACATGCATATATATAAATATATATTTATATACATATATATAAATATATATATAAATAAATATATATATATAAATATATAAATATATATAAATATATATATATAAATATATAAATAAATAAATATATATATATGAATATATATATATATAAATATATAAATAAATATGTAAATAAATAAATAAATGAATATATATATATATATATATAAATATATAACTAAATATGTAAATAAATAAATAAATGAATATATATATATATATATATATATATATATATATATATATATATATATATATATATATATATATATATATATATAAATATATATTCAATTATTACATTTCATGTAATGGCTTATGTAGGTGACATTTCGATCAATGAAATTTTCCTCAGGGTACAGTTAGTTAATTGGAACAAGCCGGAATATTCTATAAAAAAATATTAATCTTATTTTTTAAACAAATTTCTGAAATGAAAAAGCTTGCATGTTATGTGTTCACATTATACCATTTCTGTGTCGTCATATTCCAAGGACACGCAAAAATGGGATTACGTGAAGATTTGGCAATAAAAATTTTTCAGACGTTTTTTTTTTTTTTTCATTCTTTATTTTCCTTAAAAAAATAACATTTTTATACCTTGCAATGCCAGCATTTCAAATCACTCCAATTTACTCTGCTTAAGAAATATCTCACTGACAAAAATGAAACCATTATAGTAAATTATATAGTACTGCTTTTGTATATATATATATATATATATATATATATATATATATATATATATATATATATATATATATATATATATGTATGTATATATATATATATATTAGTTAAAAACATACAGTACCCGTGGAAATTCCACGGTAGTTGAAAATTTTTAAAACATCTTATAAATTAAATGAATAAAAAATAAAATAAAGCCAATAACAAAAAATTTAAAACAATTTTTTAGAAAATTCTTTTCAACCTTTTAAATCTAAAAAGAATTGATTTAAAAAATTTACATTTTTTTTTCAATAAAAATTCAATACACAACATATTTTGTTTTATTATTTTGTCTGAATGATTTTTTTTATATAAATATAAATTATAAAGGGATAGATGTCGATTCACTTGCATATATTTTTTTAATATTAAAAAAGAAATATAATAAACAAAAACTTACAATTTCCTCTCAACATTACCTTTTTTTAATTATAAAATAAAAATAAAAAAATAAATAAAATAGCCAATTTGAAACCGTAAACAGCCATGTTTTATTTTTTTTTAATTTTTGGAAAGGAAATGGTTTTAATGATATTTAACTGCAAAGAGCAACTATAAAAAGGGGTAATTCGTTTCTCATTAATTAATGTTTGCGATAATGGTGGATTTTTTTTGTGACACTAGACGTTAGGACAAGGAAATTAATATTTAGATTATATGTTACATATCTCAAAGATGTACCATAGTTTGATTGACGTGGCTTGATTTTTTTACCATTGAAAATGTTGTTAAAAATCCATTCAAATCATCAATGATTCACAAAATGAAAAAAAATCGCCCGTTTAAATGATAAGAAATCAATCCACCTCAATAAAACCAATGCACATCTTTGAAATATGTTACATATAGTTTTTATATAAATAATTTGTATTTTAGCTCTCGTATTTGCAATCGAATACTTTATTGATTTTTTTCAACATATTCAGGCATAGTTTTAAGTTTATTTGCACCAAATATGGTTGAATTGAAGAAAGGATTCTAAATTTCATTACCAATTTAATGGGTGGCATTTTTAGGTGCCACTCTGTAGTTTTAGTTAAAACTAGCCTGGGTGCCCGGCGTTGCCCAGGTGTTTGGAGGTGTGTGTTGAGCAAAAAAAAAAAGTGTTAGTGGAAAGGCAGGCTCGAACCCGTACCATGAAAGAGGAGAAGAACATGAAAAAAAATGTGATATCCATCGCCAAACCGGAAGTGACGAAGGTTTAATTTAAGGCTAGTCAATTGAAAAGAGGGGATGACTTTTGAAAATATCGGCGAACAAAGCGACCCCTCCTTGTAAAAAAGTGCCCAGTTCAGAGTGAAGGAATTAATGTTTTTAGCCAATTTTTCGATATTTGTCATCCGAAGGGTCGAGCTTCAAAACGATATCAATCTCGTAAAAATCCGTCACCTCTGTCAAAAGTTATAGGCAAACATACATACGTACATACATTTAAACAGACAGGTAAGATTTATATTCTAGATAATAAAATATGTATGGTTAAGAATGCAGCCTAATAATAAAGTCAGAAACTATACCCATCTCGGAGGAGATTGTGTCACATCATGAATGTCTATAAAGTTTTGATCATAAATCTTCAACAGTGCTTTTATTTTTTTTTTATTGCTATTCAAGGGTGTGCTTGAAATGTGCACGTCTATAAGACCAACACACCTCGATATAACCGAGTTTGACTGTAATGGCCATTTTCAGTTCAAAAAGAATCTGAATATTCTTATAGTAGTCTTAATCTTTGAAATGAGCTCATAGATAAAAGTCAGGGTGAGAAGAGGAATTATGATTCAGTGAGTGTGATATCAATTCAACATCTCTTGCTAATGGGGCATAAAGATGTCATACACTTTGAATAGATATATAAAAAAAAAAAATATGATGCACAAAATAAGAAAAAAAAAAAACCAATGCTATGGTATCATCGCTATATCGATGCACAAAGGACTCTTTAGCGATTTTCAAGAATAGCCAACAAATAAAAAAAAATGGGGTAAAAAATAAATACACAACAAATAACTGTTACCAAAGGCAAGCTAGGTTACTCTTCCACCTACCAGAATATTTTTTTGTATTTTAACTCATTTTAATGTGTTTTTACATAAAAATAAAGATAGTATAAAGCCTGTCTAGTTAGAATGAAAACAAAATGGTGGTTTTATTCTAGCCATAGTTGAGCTCTAATAATCGCTCAAAAAACGAAAATTAAACAAAATACAAAGAGAAACAAATCCAATAAATGTCACCGATCATGTGAAAATGTGATTTCAACTCAAGCCTGCCAGACAAATGAAATTATATTTTAAACTTATGCTTGACAGATCAAGGAAAATGTATTTCTAACATAGGCCCGATAGATGAACTAACAGAGACCCTCTTCTTTGGATAGAAGCAAAGTGTAGTACCTGTTTAGATACTATACTTCATTTTTTTTTGTCTGTTCTCAGTTAGTGAAGGAGAAATTCTTCTATACTGAGGCAATTCTTATTCTGTTTCAATCCAGAGTGTTCATTTTTGGGAATATTGATTTTTTTTTCTCACATTAAAAACCGAACTTGTGCCCTCGTGAAGAAGCAAATAAATAAGGATTTACAGAAAATTTTGTATAGATGCTTGAACAACTCAATAAGATATGTTCGTTCAAGCCACAAATTTATCAAGAAAAGTTCTTATTATGAAGTACGTACTTACACACGTTTTGTCGAATAGCAGAAACTCACCAAACAACTAATCAGAGATAACTGTATATTTCTCAAAAGAAGTTGGAGAAGTTTTTGATTATTTGTAATATATATATATATATATATATATATATATATATATATATATATATATATATATATATATATATATATAGAGAGAGAGAGAGAGAGAGAGAGAGAGAGAGAATAAATGACAAAAAGTTATATTCCAAAATTCATGATGTTGACATAAGTCAAATGAATTAAAGGAATAAATTATAAGATGGTCAACATCATGAATTTTGGAATATAACTTTTTGTAATTTATTCTCTGTATAGCTCTGTAATTACATTGAGCTTCTTAAATAAGGATATATATATATATATATATATATATATATATATATATATATATATATATATATATATATATATGTGTGTATAAGGAATGAAAAAAATACCAGCGGTGGTTGACGTTATGTTTTGAGAAAAATAGAAAAAAACCGAATGAAATTATTAAAAAATCAACGTTTCGTCCTTATTTCATATATATATATATATATATATATATATATATATATATATATATATATATATATATATACAGTGGGGAAAATAAGTGTTGGACACATCCCATTATTCTTTATTTAACACATTTCTAATGCAGCAAATGACGCGAAAATTTAACAAGAAATAGCTACTCATTTAAAAATAACAAATAACTTTAGAAATTGGAACCTTTTAATGCATAACCAAAAATTATATAATAAAAACGAGAATAGCCTGGAAAAAAAGTGTTGGACACACTAACACAATTTCATCTAATATTTAGTTGAAAACCCCTTATTGGCTATTACAGCTTTGAGACGTTTTCTATACGACGAAACTAATTTGTGACAACGTTCAGGCGAGATTTTGACCCACTCTTCAACACATACTTTCTTCAAATCCTGAATATTACGTGGATCTCGCTGGTGGACCATGATTTTGAGCTCTCTCCATAGATTTTCTATAGGATTTAAGTCTGGGGACTGACTGGACCACTTAAGAACATCTATTTTGTTCTGTACGAACCAATCGGAGGTTATTTTAGCAGTATGTTTGGGATCATTATCTTGTTGAAAGATCCATCCCTGTCGCATACCTAACACATTGGAAGCAGGCAAGAGATTATTTTCAAGAATTTCCCGATATTTGGCTGAATTCATCTTTCCATCTATAATATGAAGTGGCCCAGTACCATTTGAAGAGAAGCATCCCCAGAGCATGACATTTCCACCACCAAACTTTACAGTGGGGAGGGTGTTCTTGGGATCGTGCGCTGTGCCATCTCTTCTCCATACTCGACGTGCAGAGTTAATGTCGAAAAGTTCAATTTTCGTCTCATCGGACCAGATCACATTCTTCCAGTAATCATCTGTTTTCAATAAGTGGTCTCTTGCAAACTCCAGACGAGCATTAACATGACATTTTTTTAGTAATGGTGTCTTTCGAGGTGTACGCGATTTAAGACCGTTGCGTCAGAGTACATTACTAATCGTTGGTTTCGTTACTACTATCCCTGCTTTTTCCAAATCTTTCTGAAGTTCGCCTCGTGTTGTTCTCGGTTGCGGCTGAACTTTTCGTACAATCTTCCTTACTGCTCGATCCGACATCTTGCGAGGAGCTCCGGTGCATGGACGGTTCACGGTTGAGTCATGCACCTTCCATTTCCTAATAATGTTTCCTATGGTGCTTACAGGGATTTTGAATTGAGCAGATATACGCCGATAACCAATTCCATTCTTGTGCTCGGCAATAATCTTATCACGGACGACTTGAGAGAGTTCTTTACGTTTACTCATCATGAGAACCTTCACGCGTGATGGCTTACTGGTGACTAACGTGTTCCAATACTTTCCAACGACGTAGAGTATGGTTGTGCTGAAAGAAAAGAGAACTATTTAACTTCCGCTTGTACCTTCCGGAAGTGAATTACTTCCCTTGACTTTTTCTTTCCAGCATTATTTATAAAAAATAATAATAAAATATAATTTAAAACAATGTGTCCAACACTTTTTTCCAGGCTATTCTCGTTTTTATTATATAATTTTTGTTATGCATTAAAATGTTCCAATTTTTAAAGTTATTTGTTATTGTTAAATGAGTAACTATTTCTTGTTAAATTTTCGCGTTATGCGCTGCATTAAAAATGTGTTAAATAAAGAATAATGGGATGTGTCCAACACTTATTTTCCCCACTGTATATATATATATATATATATATATATAGAGTCTGTTTATCATACGAACATTATTGGTTACATATGTGCATTTCAGTGGAGTCCCAATTCAGACCAAAAAAGAATCGAAATTGAAATGGGTATCAAGATTACATTGGTTTTTATAAGATATTTGGGTGTGCTCTACATTCCGGAGAAAATTGGTATATATATATATATATATATATATATATATATATATATATATATATATATATATATATATATATATATATATAAATTTAAAGGAGATTAGAACAATAGTCTAAAGAGCGGAGTGTATTTTAATGTAATAGTAAAATTACTAATTTAATTAAAATACAGGGGAAAAAAAAGTGCTCGTTGTAATTTAGATATATAATAAGCTCGATAAGTAAATATCCTAGAGCTAATTTAATATTCAGTAATGTGATTGATAATTTAAAATTCAAATTAGAATTGAATTAAAAATCCGTTTCACAAGAAGGAACAACAACAAAATCAATAATTTGTACGATCGTTTCGGAAAACAATGTTTTATTGTGGTAGACATTAAACCACGGACAATAATTTTTACATATAGTATTTTTAACAAACAAAGTTGCGTCATCAGCAAAGTATTGGGAAGGGTTTTTAATATATGTAGAAGACACCATAAATAAACCTAGCATTAAAAGTAAGGCAGATGTATTTGGAAAAAATTAAAAATACTTTGCTGATGTGGCAACTTTGTTTGTTAAAAATACTATATGTAAAAATTATTTTCTGTGGCTTAATGTCTACCACAATAAAAACATTGTTTTCCGAAACGATCGTACAAATTATTGATTTTGTTGTTGTTCCTTCTTGTGAAACGGATTTTTAATTCAATTCTAATGAATTTTAAATTATCAATCACATTACTGAATATATATATGTATATATATATATATATATATATATATATATGATGATTACAACGTCTTGTCAGACGAGTGCCATTCCCTCAAACGCTTAAAGTCCATGAACCCAAAAATGACTTTCATCGCCACAGGACCATTTTTATAGACAAATGCCTGAGGGAGTATCTATACACAGATGATGTTACAGAGTCTTAGCTTTGTACGACAGCTAAGTCTCTCTCTCGGTTCAAAATGTTGAGATCCAGCAACAAGCAAGAGCAAGATAGCCAGCAACAAGTTAAACTGCAGACCAGTTTAATGCGGGTGTTAGTCTCCCGCTTTATGGTTTTTTAAATCAAAGATTTGCTTCTCCTAGAAAGGTTGCCTTCACCATGGTTTATGGAAGCCCTCTCCACCCCAGCACACACATACATACACACAAACACACACGATGTGTGTGTGTGTGTGTGTATATATATATATATATATATATATATATATATATACATGTAAACGACGAAACATGTGTCCGTGGATAATCAAATTAAAGGTATATATGCATATATGTTGCTCTTTCTCTGGGGGCATCACATTGATGGAGGGAAAGTTGTTCAAAGCTGGCATTAAAGTAAAAATGCACTTTTGTATAGACAATTGAATTTGTTCATAAAGTATTTGCACGCAAAAATAAGCAAATAAATGATATTAATAAAAATGCGACACATTCCAACACTAGCTAGCTTAATGGTAGATCTTCCGGCTTCCAACTCTGGGGTCCTGGGTTCGAATCTCGCTAGTTTCAGCAATGCTGCTGAGCGATAAATGATGAAAGACGTGTGAATGAATAATTAAATTTTCTCTCTCTCTCTCTCTCTCTCTCTCTCTCTCTCTCTCTCTCTCTCTCTCTCTCTTTATATATATATATATGAAATAAAATGGAGGTGAAAGGACCTGAATACTCAATGTTTCGCCTGATTTATGTGGGCTTTTTCAAGAGGGATGGTCATTGACGAGAGAGTCGGAAGATTTGGGGCTATATATAATGATGGGGGAAAGCAGCGTGTTTTCCTTATGTAAATTAGATGTCTATATACATATATACATTTTATGAGAGAAAATAAATTAGAGTAAACTAGCATAGTGGATTACGTCTAAAAGTTAAAATATCGTAGAGATTTAAAAGATTGCGTCTGGAAATATAACCGTGATAGAAAAAGTAAATAAAATGAAACGAGATTACGAAGGGAGTTTTTAAAAATTAGAGATAATTAAATTGGGATAAAATTGCGTAGTAACTGTAGATGTTGTCTAAAAATAAGAATAGGAGGTGATAAAAATGGGTTCTAAAAATAGACACTGATAAAATAAAATACAGTAAATAGGTAAAATAAAAATAATAAAATGAAGTGAAATTACGAATGGATTTTTTTATTTTTATTTTATATATATATATATATATATATATATTTCGAGTTTAACCTGTGTCTAAATTGTTCTCTTTAATAATTATCTTCGACGGATAAGGAGCAATGTGGAAAAAACCTTTTCTTTGTTTAATTATATTGCTGGAATGAGAGATTATAGATGACTCAATTAAACGTCGTGTGGATCTGTTATGTATGTGTTTAAGGAAAGTTGCTTTGTTAAAATTAAAATGGTGATCGTTCTCCATGATGTGACAAAATATGGCGTTGAGTGTATTGTTGTTTTTTATAGCTCTTTTGTGTTCATATATTCTTTTATTTAAATTACGTTGAGTTTCTCCTACGTATATTCTTTCACAATCAAAGCACGGTATGAAATATATTCCAGCTTTAGTGTTAGTGTTGGTATTAGTCATAATTTTACGTGTTAGATCCCTAATTGTTAAAGACTTTAATTTTGTTATTTGAATGCCTGTCTTATTTAGGTTCTTATAGATTGTGTCATCGTTTTTATTAGTTGGTAATGTTAATTGTCTGTCATGTGTCTGGCTATTCAGGAAATTGTCTCGATTTCGGTTATGGTAAATTT
>NC_136509.1:31133784-31166284 GCF_053919585.1 Euprymna scolopes | reverse complement strand
TATATTTGCACATAATGTGTGTATATATATATTATGTCAGGTCACGTAATGTGCTACTGGTACCATGTAACCCAGTACTACCTGCTGCATGGTCGGGTAACCGGCGACTAAACTGGTTCTCCCACTAGCTTGCCTGGTGAGGAGGGTGGCTAGTCTCTCAGAAGGATCAGAAACAAGACCTTACAAAGGGCGGATGAACCCTCCTAGGGTCAACGGTCAACTAGCTCCACATGCACTTATATGCATGTGTATATATGTATGTGTGTATATGTGTATGTACATATATATATATAGCGCGGAATTTGAAATCTCAGGTTGGTGTCTGGCGTGCAATATCTCACTTCATTTAAGTCTGGTTGACAGTCTACCTAAGTGATGGAAAACTCTATTACAAAGCCTGAGATGCAGCTGTTCATTAGTTCCGTGGCATATTTTGCACCAGCTGATGTTATCGGCTTTTTCAAAAAGTGTGAATGGTTCTACACAAGCCATTATCACTTAAATCATTGTGTGCGTAGCCATGAGTTTGCTCACTCTGCTTTCTTACAACAACCAAAAAGGTAAGCAAAAAGTTCCATCAGGCGAAGTCCCCTAGTGATGGGGTGCTGGTGGTGGAGGCAGGTGGAGGATACCACTGGAGGCCTTTAGTCGGTACTCTGCACAGTTGGCGGCGTAGTAGGTGATGGCCGTTCTTGTGTAAAAATTTGTGAACAATTGCACAGTTCGTGTCCTCTACTATGTGGCAAAGCAGATCTTTTCTAGATGTAGCACTGCTTTCCCCAGACATGGAGGGGGCGATAAAAGGAGCCCTAAAAAAAGCTTGTTCACACAAAAGCTTGTCATCTTGCTGCCGTTGACTGGCTATCCAACTGTGCAGTCGAAACAGAAACTCAATTCGAAATACAAAGCATGCATTCAATTTTGGAACGTGGAATGTAAGAACATTGCTTGATAGTGATGAAACTTTCGAGGGGAAGACAGCGCTAGTTGCAAAAGTACTGAAACAATAAAACATTGACATTGCTGCCTTGTCTGAGACACATCTTTTGGGATCAGGTGAATTGAAAGAAATTGGAGGTTACACGTTCTTTTGATCAGGTCGGAAAGAGGGGGAGAGGCATAGTTCCGATGTTGGCTTTGCAATAAAATTAAATATTGCTGACTCTCTGGAGGCTCTTCCTCAGGGCGGGGACGATTGTTTAATGACCCTTAGAATGGGACATAGCTGGAACGGGACTGACACTGGTAAGTTGCTGTGCACCAACTCTAAATGCAGAAGAGGTAGAAGCCACAAACTTCTACGAAAAGCTTGGTGACATAGTAAGAAACGTAAGCTTTCATGACAAGATCTTACTGATGGGAGATTTCAATGGGGAAATGTGATTGGGGCTCATGTTATGGGGAAAATAAATGACAATGGAATTCGCTTGTTGTCATTTTGTAGTGAACATGGGCTCTTCATTACAAATACTATGTTTCAGCAGCCAAATCGTTGTAAAAGCACATGGATGCACCCAAGATCAAAGCATTGGTATCTTATTGACTTTGTTATAACCCGGAAAAGAAACAGGAGAGATATTCTTTTGAGTCGTTCATTTCATGACTCATGTTGGCTGTCGGATCACGCCCTGATTCGATGCAAGATATCACTGAAAGCAAAGCATAATATGATGAAAGTAAAAATAAAATAGATAAACCCCATAATTTATTATACCATACCTGTTCACACTGAAAAACTTATCATAATATTCTGCGGATCTATATCAAAAAACCTTGTTAAACTTTGTGACATATTTACATTCTATGGAGGTCAGGTGCGGACGAACACCCCATAATTTTATTATACCATATTTCTTCAAACTGAAACATAATTATCAAAGTATACTTACGCAGATAGATATGAAAAGTCTTTATTAAAGTTTGTGTCTATTTCCATTCTATGGAGGCCAGGCGCGAATGCAGACCCCACAATTTTATTATACCATCCCTATTTAAGTTAAAACATACTTATCAAAGTATTCTTATGTACATCTATATCAAAAACACTTGTAAACGTTTTTTTTTAATTTTTAAATTTTTTATTTTCATACTTTGTGGTCCAGGTGCGAACGCAGACCCCACAATTTTAATGAACCACCATTCTGCCAGATCAAACATACCCATTCCTGTGTCTCGATACATCTTCTATCATTATATGTAATCAATTTTTTAAAATAGTCAACCATATAGGAGCCTATTCGTGACCAGACACACACACACACACACACACACACACACACACACACACACACACACAGATATTCAGCTTTATATTATATATATATATGTATATATTACGTGCAAAATAACTTTTTTTTTTTTTTGATCAATCAGTATCTTCGTCTAGATGAAGCCATAGCAAGACCAAGGAAATTGATTTATTCAAAAATGTCGAAACCTTCGGGCATGCAAGAACCTGCCAAACTCTATAAGATTCATGTAGGCACAGCTGCTCATAAGCCACTTCTTTTAGAAAGGATAAAGAGAGAATGTATATGGAGAGAGAAAGAGAGAGAGAGAGAGAGAGAGGGGGGATGCAGGAAATCATTACTCCGGAAAGGAGACCAGCTGATTCCTTGGAGATACGAACTAAGGAGGGGGGGGGCAGGTCTTATTGATCTTATTGATCAGAGATGTTGTTCACGGAAGGACTCAGGTGCTTGTAGAAATAAAAAGAATATATGGAAAAAAAAAAAGGTCACGACAAATATCTTTTATGTCTAGAGAGATGAATACCTAGAGGACAGGAAATGTCATCCGAGGGTGGGAGATCGTATGGTGTGTAGTCAGAGATTGTATTGTGCGACAATAGGTTCCTTATACCTATTGAGGGCAAGAATTGATAACTGGAATCGTTCTGTGTGTATTTGTAATCAAGTGACTGTGCTCTGTGAAATTCTATAGAAGGGCAAAACACTGGCAACGACGAAGAGCAGTTGGGTTAGGGTTAGGGTTAGGGTTAATTTTAAAAGTGTATTAATGGGATGTGCTCTGACGAAGTCGTAGAATCGGTGCCGCTTGACATAAATATTCTCAATAACCCGACAAGCAGCAAAATCCCGCCGATTAATTGATTTTTTTTTTTTTACATAGGCGTCACCACTTATCAAGGCCGATAGGCCACTCAAGGATAAGGGTTAAAGAGTGTACAATAGTCAAAAGGACAATATAGTAATCGATAGTAATGGAAGTTCGGTAAATTTGTTAACTTAAGTGGAACGGCTCATCAGAAACTTGTTCACGTTGGACTTGAAGACAACCATATTATAGACAGCCAGAGAGCCTTCTACTTTAACAGTTTCTTCCCTCAAACTATAGAATCACCTCCATACAGTTCCCTGACTGCATCGACATTTACAAATTTAAATATAATGTTAACATCTCACTGCTCAACTCCCTACTTAAAGTGGTCCTGTAGGCATGCTTTTTAATTCACTGTATGCCCTTATGTTTTGGTATTAATCTGCCTTGTTTATCGTGAATATGAGTAAAAAAAAAAGAAGAAATCCTCGTCATCGTTTCAAAATTTATAAGACAAGAGTTAATAATTTGAATTATTCGGACAACTTTTTTTTTTTTTTTACAGTGATCACCACTTATCAAGGCCCGGAAGCCACTCAGGGATAAGGGTTATTGCAAGTACATTACGTTAGTGAGGAGATTTGCTGAAATGTTTACTTAAGGGGGCGGTTCATTAGGAATTTGTTAACGTTGGACTTGAAGACATCCAAGTTGTAGTCCGGAGGGAAGCAGGCAGACGGAACAGAGTTCCACAGGCGTGCAGTTCTAACAAAGAAGCTTTGTTCATGGAATCTGCGTTTTGATTTAGGCACAGATATAGAGTGGGGGAAATTTTTCACAGTGGATTCAGCTAGACGGGTGTTTTTCGTGAAAGATTGGCGAGGGGGGAGGAGTCTAATCTATTTTATTCATTTTTTCAACGTTTCAACTGATTTAACTTAAACCTAAACGTAGATTCCATGAGCAAAGCTTCTTTCTTAGAACTGCACACCTGTGGAACTCTGTTCCGTTTTCCTGCTTTCCAACTGACTACAATATGGTCATCTTCAAGTCCAACGTGGACAAATTCTTGATGAGCCATCACCTTAAGTAATCCAATTTACCAAATTTGTACTACTAAATATGACTACATGTTCCTTTTAACCACTGTACACTCATTAACTCTTGTCCTTGAGTGGCTTCTGGGCTTTGACAAGTGGTGGCTCCTTTGTAAAAAAAAATAAATAAATAAATAAATAACAAAATAATAAACTTTCAAACTCCTTTAGGTGTTGCAATAACGGTGGGCTTCCTCAAACATGCTAGGAACTTACTCACACAAGACAGTATCCTGTATCTTTTCAAAGCCACCATTCATCCATGCATGGAGTATTGTTGCCACATCTGGGTTGATGCATCTACCGCTCTTAAAACAAGATCCAAAAAAAGTCTAAAATCTATTAGATCCTGCATCGTCAACTAAGCTCCAACCTCTGCCCCATCGCCGCAGTGTTGAATCTCTGCGTCTGTTTTATAAGTATTTAAATTGTATGTGCTCTGATGAACTCCTATCTCTCGTGCCCCCTCAATGTACATATACTCACTGTTGAGATTCCGAGATGCAAGAAAGCTTACTACTCTAATAGTTTCTGCCCTCCATTTTCTGCTTCCCTAACTGTACTTACCTGAAGAAGTTTAAATGTAATGCGAACAAACATCTTGCTACTCAACTTCCCAGAATCCTCTGTTAGACATGAGTCCAAATAGTAGTTCCTTACTTCCAATGGCAATATGCCTTGTTCGGCGTGAAAAAAATAAAGTTGAACTTTGAAATCTATACATAATTTCAAACTATATCATTAATTTAATCCACTAGGAGAGATTGTCCCTGTTCCATCAGCCAGCAATAAATAAGACTAGCATAATAATTAATTAACACTTCTTCCTGGTCCTGTCTGACAGAATAGCAATCTTGAAGATGTAACAGCCTTGACAGAGTTCAAAATCGGCCTCAAAACCTAGTAAATGTTGCCCTTTTCTCTTCCCTGCAACCTCTTTCCTGCAGAAGAGACTTTGCACGTCTGTCTCTGCTCTATCCTTAATTTCATGGCAAGTGCTCGACTGAACTCCAAGCTATGGTTCACCCTTGCCAAACTTTTGCAAAAAAAAAACAAAAAAAACACTCGACTAGCTACAACCACTGCATGCAATTTCCCCCACTCTCTAACTGTGCCTAAATCTAAACGCAGATTCCATGAACAAAGCTTCTTTCCCAGAACTATCCGCCTGTAGAACACTGTTCCATTGGCCTGCTTCCCGGTTGCATACAACATGGTAACCTTCAAATTCAATGTAAACTACCCAATTTACACCATTTACGATTACTACACTACCGCCTTTCATTAATCCTTATCCTTGTGTGGCTTTGGGCCTTGATAAATGGTGATTTCCAAGAAGAAAAAAAACTAAAACAATATCTATACACAAACGATTACCCGAGCATAACAGATCTGCGCCACTTCTATGTTCCTTTACCAAGATTAAAATCGAGATATAAAGCTACCGAACCTAATGTTTAGAATCCTTCTTCCAATTTTAGTCAAATTCTATTAAATGATTTTTATTCTAAAAAAAAAAATAGAAAACGTGTAAAATTTAAGGCTTAAGTTTCAAGAATTGTAACAAGAAATTAAATTTCAAAGAGTCTTGCTTAATTGGTGCCCCATGACAATGGATCAAATTTGGGAGGTGATGGTGGTCTAATGGTTAACAATACAGACCAACAACCTGAGTATCTAAAGTTCAAATCCAGTTCATTCCACAAAAATCACTTTCACTTAGAATGTTGGCAACCTTCACACGGTCCCTCCCGTAATTCCCGATATTATTCTAGGAAGATTTCTGACAAGAAAAGTATCGGGGAAACCAATGCCAACAATAGAATCTTCGGATTCATACGATATGATGATGATGATATCAAATTTAATTTTTTTTTTTTTTTTTTACACAGTGGTCACCACTTATCAAGGCCCGGAAGCCACTCAGGGATAAGGGTTATTGCAAGTACATTACGTTAGTGTGGAGATTTGATGAAGTGTTTACTTAAGGGGGCGGTTCATTAAGAATTTGTTAACGGTGGACTTGAAGACATCCAAGTTGTAGTCAGGTGGGAAGCAGGCAGACGGAATAGTTCCACAGGCATGCAGTTCTAAGAAAAAAGCTTTGCTCATGGAATCCACGTTTTGATTTAGGCACAGATAAAGAGTGGGGGAAATTTTTCACAGTGGATTCAGCTAGACGGGTGTTTTTCGTGAAAGATTGGCGAGGGGGGACCAGAGATTGGAGTTCAGATGCAAATGCAAATAAGAAATATTTAAATTTTCAAATGTGGCCATATTCTAACAACCCTTTCAGATATCCTAAAGAAACTGAAATTTGGAGATTATTTATTAACTAGCTGACCCATGTCCTGCCATTGTCCAGAAAAAAATAAACTATTAAATTATTTACTGCTTATGGGTATCTGGCGTAAACAGAGACCACACAATATTGATGTAAAATTGAAACCAGATAGGTATTAAACAAACTTTCGGTTAATATGGTATGAGTCCCCTCTCCCCTCAAATTCCATATGTTTTGTGTTTTTATTTTTTACTTTGTGTGTATATATATATATATATATATATATATATATAACTACTTCATTTACTCACATAAAATTAATATACGAAAGTATAAATTTATGCGTAAACATTAAGTATTTACTTCAAAAGCGCTCAATACGTAGGTAGAGCTAGTTAGTAATTTATAAAATATATATGGCGATTAAGCTACACTGAATATTCCGCGTTTCATCCACTCTAGGACTCTTCAGGCTTATGTGCGAATTCTGTGGTTGTTTATCGTTTTTATATGCTCCTCTTCTATTGAGATTTTAGTTAGCCAATCAGCTTTCTAGTATCCACCGCGCCCTTCCTATCAGTCAATGGGCATGTACTTTTATACAGTTTAACATCATAGACTTTTATCCCTCGATATCCGGAGAACTTTTTAACAGAGTGGATGAAGCGCGGAATATTCAGTGTAGCTTAATCGCCATATATATTTCATAACTTACTGATTACTATATATATATATATATATATATATATATATATATATAGGTTCTCTACAGTGCAATGTATTGTGGATTAATCACTGCGTGTGAAGTTTCCTCTCAGCGCACTGCGGTGGGTCCCCAACTAGAGTAGGCAATCAATTGAATGGATTGAAACATGCATGATTTCACCGATTTCGATGATAATACAAATATAAGAGGGTTAAATATTCGTTGATCCTCATTCAATCTCAGGCAACGTCGGGTCTCATTGCTGGTATCAAATAGATATAACACAGTCCACCCTAATGCAATCCATGCCAGTTTACAGTCAAAGAATGCATATTTGTTTATAAATTTTAAATATTATTCATCCGAAGCAACACCAATAAAGAAAATACAAACTTTGTGAGTGTCTGTTTAGTAGTTTTAGCTGCACAAACACAAACAACTGTCCTGAATATTTTCTTTTTATAAGGGGGTCACCACATGATCAAGGCTCGAAGACCACTCAAGGATAAGGGTTAATGGGTGTACGGTAGTCATCCGCACAAGTATGTAATAATCATTTGTAGTGGAAATTTGGTATAATTTGATTATTTAAGGAGACGACTCAGTAAAAACTTATTTACATTGGACTTCAACACAACTACATTGTAGTCAGCTGGAAAGCAGGCTAGCAGAACAGAGTTCTTTAGGCGGGCAGTTCTAGGAAAGAAGCTTAGTTCATGGAATCCCCGTTTTGATTTAGGCACAGATAGCACAAATAAGAAGGTTCTAAAATAATAAACGATGAAGAAATGAGGAGAGGTGGAGTGAAATACTCGTCATAATGTACCATATTTGATACTCACATAGGAGAAGGAAAACTAATTAAATGGCGTCATTTGAAGAATATAATAGGAGTTATCAAACAGGAGTTTAAAAATCTGAAATAAAAACTAGAATGAATCACTGCATCCCGGCCAACGCCGGGCAGGTACAGCTAGTTCATACAATTTTTAGTTGGACCATTATTCATGGGAGTTTCAGTTGAAAAGGATCACCGAATACATCATCCGTCTAGGCAAACTATTGTCCGATCATCCCCCTTTTCTTTCTTTTTTTTTTTTATGAAATTATAGTTTAAATAAGAAGGTTCTAAAGAAGATATCAATGAAGCACGAAGTGTGGGTGTGGGTGTGGGGAAAAAGATTCTAAGCTTTTGTTCTTTACTTATCATAGTAGACCAGAAAAAGTTGAAAGCCACGGCGAAAGAGGAGCACTTCCGAGAAACAAAGCATTAAAAAAGTCATCAGATGTAAACCTGTCTTAAAACTTATATTACACATCCATCATATCAAAAAGATACAGAATAGTTAATACTTGAGAACTCAAAAAAAATATATATGCATATATATATAGATATATAAAACGCATTCAAATAAAATTGTCTATCGATTCTGGCAGAAAGAATTTGTAAAAAAAAAAAAATTACAAATTGTTTCCATGCTTAAAAAATGGCAGTTTCCACCATTTTTTTTTTTTTTTTATTCATGATTTCAAGTATTAACTTTTCTGTATTTTGACCATTTAAAAAATCTTTCCACACATTAAAACTAGTTGTGTATTGATGTAAAGAATATGAGTACATCCGGGTTCCTCTTTACAAGAATATGATTGGCTCATTAAGCCATGAATACAAAGTGGAAGAGCCGCCTGGAGAGATGTCAAAAGATATGCCGAAAGCCTCCTGTTAAGTATAATACCAGCTCTGAACTCGAATACTCGTTCAATAAAGTGACCTACTTGAGTATTACTCAAATATGGTAGCCAAGACCACTCAGGTACTTCAAACGAATATATCCCTTTTGCTGGACATATCACAAAGTCTAACAGTTTGAGGGAAGAAATAATCAGAATAGCAGGTTCAATGACATCAGAGAATCTCTCCAGTAAAGGGATCAGATTTTGCTGCTTGTTGAGTTAGGTGTTATATACCAAGGCAGCACCAGTTCTACAAGTTCGTTGGAGCATATTCCATTGAAGTACTTGTATAACAAGCACAAAGATGTAACATTGAAGCGATGGAACAGGGGTTGAAGCTTGGTTGACAATGCAGGAACTATTAGATTAGAAACTCTGTTTAAAGTTTAAATAGCATTACCTTGGTCTATGTCATTATTTTACAGACGTAATAAATAAGCGTATATCCGGGTTCTTCTTACAAGAATATGATTGGCTGGTTAAGCCATTAATACTGACTGGTAAAGCAGTTTTGTGTAACAGAATGCAGATGCACGTATGACAGCAGCAGGAGCTATATGCAAATGACCGAGCCATGTGTGAGGTGTCACAGCAAAGAAGAAGGAAAGAAAAGGATTATGAACAGAAAAAAATGTGGTCGAGAAGGGCAGAAATAGATGTGTTACACACATGGGCTGAGAGTGACAAGAAAAGACACATTTTAAACATTATCGGACACAGACAGAGTACCATATGTTTTATACAATAGAGTCTTGTTAAGCACACTGGAGTATGAGAAAACTTTTGAACAAAAGACAGGGTGTCATTCTGGAAAGTATCTCTAAATAAATGTCTGTTTTTTTGCTGAAAAAAAAAAGTCTTGTGAAATTCTTTCCTTGTCTTTGTTCCATTGTGACTGTCTGCATACAACATGTCAGTCCAGAGTGTTGAGATGTAACGATTACATTACATTCAGAGAGATGATGAAAGATACACTAAAAATAGCATGCTTAAGGATATTTCTGTTACATAATCACTGTGGTCGGTTGTCCAGTCTATATAATGTTTACATGTACTTTTGTCGCTGGCACAAAATACATACACACACTAACAGAAAAGTAAAAATCACAACACAGTTGATCTACAAAAACATATATTGTTTTTTTTTATTTTACTCTGACAATCAGCTTTTCTGTGACAAATTGTTATTCTTATTTTGACGTTTACTAAAAGACACGAGGGTGGGGGGCCTGGTTATTTGACTGATGAAGAAACGGTGACACGTGCCGCAGCTCTCTCTCTCTCTCTCTCTCTCTCTCTCTCTCTCTCTCTCTCTCTCTCTCACTGACTGAAAGTTTTCTCTGTGAGGATTTTATTTATAATCAAATTCTTTTCTATAGGAATTTTTAATATTTCCTTTGTCAACTGTCTCAACTTTTGACCGATATCTGCTCACATATGTCTGGGTCAAATTATGCATTCTGTTAGACAATGGTGGAAATACCAAATTCTTAACATTTGAATCCATTTGCGTGTGTGCAACCTATTGAATGTTTTTCTTCTTGGCATTGCCTGCCAATGTCTAACATTACCAGCCCTGATTATGAACATTTGTTCAGTAAGGCAACTTATTAGATTATTAGTCGAATACTGTAACCAAGACCACTCAGTTACTTCAAACAAATATATCCCTTTTGCAGGACATGTGAGGTATCATGGAGAATTTTATTCTAATGCATTTTACATAAATTATTTTTTTTTGTTGTTGTTTATGGGGTTTTGAGTGTTAACGATTCTGGGCTTATATGGAAAATTGAAACAGCCAACCAAAAAATAAAATCCAAAAAGCAATAGGTGATGTTAGAAATATCGTGAAATAATGACAAAGGAGAAAACATCATTAATAAATAATTTGAAGGTTGAAGGTCACATCGACCGAAATGTCGTAGAAACAGAAACATCAACGGAAATGCAAACAGTCGTCCAAAAACAAATAATGTGAACAAACTTCCTCAGATTTTCTCCGTTTATTTTTTTTGCCAGATCATCGGACAATTGATTTTCAATCGGAAACAAGGAAGGAGACATTAAATGAGAATTGCATTTGTAAATTCAATAAATTAATTAGGAAATAATGAAAAACAATGAATTTCTCTTGCACATTGGAGCCAAATATTAAAGTGGGGGGATATGAGGAGTTAGATAGAAGAGCTGAGGGCGTTTACTGTTTGCTCAAGAACACCGGTAAATCAATTATTTGGAAACAAAGAAAATAATGAAAAATAATTAAAAGACCAATCAATTCCTTAACTACTACTACTACTACCACCACTACTACTACTACTACTACTAATAATAATAATAATAATGATATTAATAATAACATAAAAGTTAGAATAAATAAATTGTTAATAAAAGTTTTAAATTTTTTAGATGAGGTATGATTATTTTAATATTTGAATTAATCGGACTAATGTTTTCATCTTGACTGTTTTCTGCACAACGTTTCGGTTGATATAACCTTCGACCTTCTTCAGGTGTAAAAGTCACCATGTTTGGTAAAGGAGAAAAGGGGGTTAACTCTACACTTCAAGGTTTTTGTATTTTTGGATATAGTTGAAAGTACATTTACAAAAAAAAAAAATAGGAATGTGTACATGTTTATACGTTTCTCTGTATAGGATACACTTCTAAATTAATTAACTGATCATTATTAATTTTGCAACACATCTGTTTGATGTAAGGAGCATTATCGTGAACTATATTTGGTATAATTTAGTTTTCTGTAAAATGAGCAAAGAGAAAGTGGAAGGCCTCTGTAAATTACTGGTAAAACAAGATGCAACATTGCAGTGATGAGACAGAGGCTGGAATTTGGTAGACAGTGTGAGACCTATAAAATTAAAGGCTCTTGTTTGAATTCTATCCTAAAGAGGGAGAGACTAGCGGTTCGTGCACCAGCAAAGATGTGACAACAATATTTTATACATGAGGGAATGGTGGCTTTGTAGAGATATAAATTAACAGCAGGCATTAGAAGTTTTGTAGGCTGGTACAGATGTAATGTAGCCGTTAGTTTTTATTGGTGTCGTTACACTCAGACCCACATGCTGTCTAGTACCACTACAAAAGAACAAACAAATCTATATATATAGAAGGCAAAAGTGGCGTGCGCGTTTGTGTATGCCCAGCAAAGGCTTTTTTCGCGGGGGTTCTTGGGGGGGGGGTTCTATGTTTTAGAACTTTTTATATACTCCCTAGATTATAATATCTACGATTTGTGAAGGGATGTCGTCTCTACATTTATTTTGATTGACTTTTATAAAATTCACGCTATTCCATCCTCTCGCGTGTTTTTCGTATAAAAGCGAAACTAATCAAAAGCGAAGGCAGCTTCCCGGCTTTTTCTATCAGGGACGTCCAGAAAGCAATTAGTTTGGATCAATGTGGGGAAAACCTCTCATATCAAACAATTGCTATTAATTTGGATACTCCCATTTTGTGGGGAGCTGGTTTTCCCCAACATCGCGGGGAAATAAATAAATGAAAACTGAACTGGCCTTCAGCCAACCTTCATTTCCGCACCTGCGTATTCACTTAGCAAGTCAATTTTTTGATTGACGTCGCTAAATTTGAATGCTTTTCACTTCCTATGGCCTCCTAGCGTAGCGGTTAAGATATCAGGTTTTCTTTCACTTTCTTTTCCGCCATCGCGTCACGGGTTCGCGACTACTAGCAGTTTTTTTTCTTTTACACCTCCAAACACCCGGGCATCACCGGGTACTTCCGCTAGTCAAATATAAATAGTAAAGAAATAAAAATCCGACTCTGCATTTTTCTAAGTGCAAATGAAATGCATTTATTCATGGTTCCTCGAAAACACTGCATGTCATTATATTTCCAAAGTCTTTTCATACACACACACACACACACACATGCACACATGCTTTTTAAAAGTCTCTGTTGCTGCCACCTCACACTGTCGTTAGCCAGCCATCCCTCATATTTCTTGTGACACAAACTCCTGCACACTTGCTAATTTGCATACATGCTTTAACAGATGCTGCTGTTCATATTTTCGATAGCCAGCTATCCTTCGGCTACTGCCGCTGATTTTCTCACACACGCCCATACACATTCTGTTACACATGGATCCCACCTTACTTGTAGCAGCTTTGGCAATATATTTTACTATGTATTTGTTTCAATATGGTTTTATTAGTCATAGCAATCAGTCGTTGGAAAGTAGTTTTGTCTTAGTAGCATGAAATGTTACCATCCATTTTTAGCCTCATTCCACTACAGACTGGAGATCATTTTCTAAGAATTTAGCCATTACCTTGGATGTGCATGCATTCATTTTGTTCACATGTCGAGAATAGAAAGTATACCCATCTCAAACACAATTTCATCAGTGAGGTTGTTTATAGACATCAAAAAGAAGCCAAATTTGGCCTTAAAAAGGCCAACCTGTCAATTATGACCTTAATTTTATGACCTTAATTATTCCTTTATGTGTCTATTTCTATACAGAGGCAGCCATCTTTAGCCAAGGGAAAGTAACTCTAACCTGACAACATAATATGAGTTCTTCTACCGTCTTTCTTTTATCGTCAATTTAAACTTATTAACAATGACGACAACAACAACGGAACTTGGTAATTAAATAGAGACAAGAAAGACATTAATAACACCAGAAATAAAAGTGACACATTAATAATTGTTTTTTTGTTTTTTTTTTGCGAATAATAATTACAAAAAAGATAAAACCCATCTTTATTAATGAATTCAATATGATGGTTGCAAATAAGAGATGACAATAATAAACGGATGATTACGACAAATTCAATAATAACAAAAGAAGAGAAAAAAAAAACAATGAACGTACATAAAACAGATAAACAAAGAAAGTGCATTATTGCAAAATAATTAACCCTTGCTCTATGTTTTTTATATTTTTTTATTGATTAAAAAAAATTACCAAAAATAAATGTAAAAAAAAAAAAGAAAAATAGAAAAAACTTGCTCACATCTTTGAAAAGATTATTTCAAAAGTTTAATTTTGATATTGGACAAGAATACTAATGTATGTAATCCTAGGTAATTCGCAATTGCATTTTGAGTACCGCCCGCATTGAGGATTGAAACTTCAATCTTAAAAAGAGTGTACAACTGAATTTTACCGAGTACTTTATTCATTTGTGGACAATTCTAGTATGGATTTTAGGAGCCTTAAACATCTTTTTGTTTTTAAATGCATAAGCTTACTATATATATATATATATATATATATATATATATATATATATATATATATACTAGAGGGCCGCCCGGCATTGCCCAGTCATAAAATATGCTTTGCCCAGTCATAAAATATGCTTAAATATGATATTTTTATGAATATAGACTGCATGTAGACGACTATATATATATATATATATATATCTTCTATATATATTTTTTTTTACACTGGACTCACCACTTATCAAGGCGCGAAGGCTACTCGAGGATAAGGGTTAATGGGTATACATTAGTCAGTGTGATTATAGCATAGTAAACATAAGTAGTGGAAATTTTGTAAATTGGATTACATACAGGGGACGGTTCATCAAGAACTTGTTTACGTTGGACTCGAAGACAATCAGATTGTAGTCAGATTGAAAGCAGGCAATTGGAAGAGAGTTCCACAGGCGTGCAGTTCTAAGAAAGACGCTTTGTTCATGGAATCTACATTTAGGTTTAGGCACAGATAAAGAGTGTGGGAAATTATTGATAGTGGTTTTTGGCTAGATGAGTGTTTTTCATGAAAGATTGGTGAGGGGGGAGTCATAGATGAGAGCTCAGACGAGCATTTTCTATGGAAATAACAATAAAGCAGAGACAGGCTCGCAATGTCTCTTCTGTGGGGAAGAGGTTGCAGGGAAGAGAAAAGGGTATTCCTTACTAAGCTACGAAGTCTATGTGAAACTCTGTCAAGGCAGGATAGGCTGCTTCTAGTAGCTCCTGTCCAGATGTGGCAACAGTACTCCATCATTGGTTGTACCTGTCTTTTATATAGGTAGAGAATTGCATCAGGAGTGAGATATCTACTGGAGCAGTAGAAGGATCCTACCATTTTCCAGCGACCTTAGCAATGGATTTGATATATGTGTCCCATTTCAAATCAGGAGTAAAGGTCAAGCCCAGAAGTTTGTTAAAACATGCAGCCTCCCCAAAACAAGAGCCATTCATTTTGATTGATGGCAGATGGGCATTAGAGCGTTGATGATGTAAAGATAGGAGCTTGGTTTTAGATGCATTAAAAGTAACCAGCCACCTCTTCCCCATTGTACCACATGCTCAAGATCAGAGGAGAGAGAATCTGAGAGAACTTGGTCAGTTACGGTCTTTGATGTGCTACCATAGATGGTAGTGTCGTCAGCATAAATGTCTACAAATGATGTAAGGATGTGATTTTGAAGATCATCAATGTAGATCAGGAAGAGAGTTGGGCCCAGGATGGACCCTTGAGGGATTCCAGCATTAATATTGAGAGCTGATTTCTGCTCCTCAACAGCTACTCTTATGAACGTATCAGAGAGAAATGATTTAATAATTGAGAGGACATTTTCAGCGACACCATAGCTGGAGATCTTGTGAAGTAGACCTTTATGCCATACCTTATCAAAGGCCTTTGATATGTGAAGAGTAATTGCCCTAGAGAGGAAGCCTCCATCGAGAGATTTGCTAATCCTATGAGATATAACTGTAAGCACATCTGCTGTAGATCTAACAGAGTGGAAACCATATTGCATGTCACTAAAGTTATTTTTGCTGAAATGGTTGACAACTTCTCTATTTAACACAGATTTCAGCAACTTATTCATACAGGAGACTTATTGGCCTGTACTGAGAGGGAGATGAACGATCACCTGAATTCTTAAATACAGGGCATACTGATGAGATTTTCTAGGGTGTTGGGAAGCATTTCTCCTTAAGACAATGTTTAAATACCTTTGTAAATATGAGCGCTAGTTCTCATTGAAGCTTTTTGAGTACTATAATTGGAATGCCGTCAGGGCCAGTTGCTTTACTGGAATCAAGGTTTTTTATTCTCTTGGCAACATCACGAACAAATATTTGTATGTCGCATAGCATGTTTTCAGACACACGAGGAAATACTGGGGGGGTTGGTGGCCTTGGTCGTAAAGGGTAGAATTAGCTGTAAAGTTCTTGGCAAAGAGTTTGGCTTTGTCTGATGCTGACGAGATTACCTCAGGTCCATTGATGATAGTTGGGATAGAGCACACACTTCTGTTTAGGATTCTGTTTGCTATTTGCCAAACCTGATGGGAACCAAGCCGCTGCTCAGCTACTTTGGACTTGACGGACTGAGCATACAACTCTCTCGCGTTCTTTATTACTATTTTACAGTGGTTGCTGGCGGTCCCGAAAACAGCTTTAGTCTCAATACATCTATTATACCACAAATACACCAAACCATTTCTATTTGATGTTCAGCCATCTTTAATTTTGTAGCGAATCTTTTTGCTTTGATGCTTTAATTTGAGGCTGAAATTTTTTAAATTTGAGCTTTGAAGAGTTTTTTTTTATGTTTTAATTCAAGGTTGAATTTCTATTAATTTGATAGAGAAATTCTTTAACTTGATATTCAGCCTTTTTTTAACTTGATGTTTTTTGAGGACATCTTTGACTGAATCACTGAGATGTCTGCAGATCTATTTATTCAACATGTCTATACAATGCTGAGCTGACTCAAGTCTCGGCACCTTGAGAGTCAGAACTAAATGTTATGAAGATGCACCCGATATTAAAAGATTGCATTTGAAACAAACATCATTGCATACAAATGCGGATAATTTTGATATTAGAAAAGAATGCTAATGTATGGAACGGATGAATAAAACACACACACACATACATACACACACACATGCACACACACACACACACACACACACACAAGTCCTTTTTTGCTTCTGAAATTTTGAGATGAGGATTAATAATTCGTATGATTTGGATTATTCTGAATACTGTTCTCATCTTAAGATGTAACCTTTGACCTTATTCAGGTATATCTTGTCGAACTCTGGAATCTTTCTGCCAAACTCAGAAATCTGAAAGGAACTCTTTGTTTAATCCACGGGTATAGCATGCTACTGTTCCATCAGCCTTAGGAAAGAAACTATTAGAGTAAAAGGCTTTCTGATATCTGGGCATCTCCACTGTGTGGGGGTGGGATTTTGCTGCTTGACGGGTTTGTCGGGGTAATTTACGTCGAGGAATTACAAGGTCTTGTAGTTTATCGGAGCACCTATCATGAAAATACTTATAAAACAGGCAGAGGGATGCAGCATTTCGTCGATGGGGCAGAGCTTGAAGCCTAGCTAAAAATGTTGGACATGTGAAACACTCAGATCAAGCAAAGAGCATGCTAGAAAAAAAAATTTTTTTGTTCTTTTTAACTGTTCGTAAAAGATTGCATTTGTATGTTTTTGGCGTATAACATTTCAGCATCATCCACATCGTTTCTTTTACCTGGTCCCTGGCACAGCATTAAACTGTCCCCGGACACACTTGGTTCAACTAATATTATTATAGGGACGAAAATAGACATAAAATAGATTATGACATTAAAGAAAGAAATGAAGATTACCATAAAAACAATATTCGATCATGTGCTGCCAAAAGACAAAATAAAAAAGTAGAAAATTTTTGAAAACCTAAAAAAAAGGATAAAAATTTAAGAAAACTAAAACGCCAACAGAAAACTTTGATCTCATTAAACAATACTACTACTACTAATCTCGTTGAATAGTACTACTATGACCACCACCACCACTACTACTAATAATAATCTCGTTAAATACTACTACTACTACGGCCACTACTATTACTACTACTACTGACCTCGTTAAATAGTACTACTATGACCACCACTACTACTACTACTAATAATAATAATCTCGTTAAATACTACTACTATGACCACCACTACTACTACTACTAATAATAATAATCTCGTTAAATACTACTACTACGACCACCACTACTACTACTACTACTGATCTCGTTAAATAGTACTACTATGACCACCACTACTACTACTACTAATAATAATAATAATCTCGTTAAATACTACTACTACGACCACTACTACTACTACTACTACTACTGATCTCGTTAAATAGTACTACTTTGACCACCATTACTACTACTACTACTAATAATAATAATCACGTTAAACACTATTACTACGACCACTACTATTACTACTACTACTACTACTATCACTGCCACTGCTATTAATCTTGTTGAATAGTATTACTACTACTACTACAGCTACTACCATTACTGATCTTGTTAACTAGTGCTACTATACTACTACTACTACTGATCTCGTTAAATAGTAGTAGTACTACTACTACCACTACTACTATTCATTCCGTAAGATACTTTATATTGAAAATAGGCATAAAATAAATTAATGATGTTAAAAAAAGGAAACGAAAAAAGAAAATCTGTTCAGTAACTTACACACATCAAATTAGAATCATGGGTAAAATCGTCACTTAAGTGAAATGTCTTCCATCTCTTTAGAAAATTTTCTTGGTCTACCCAGTATTTAAAGATCAGTTTTTTGCATTTCAGTACAGATCAATCAGTATGCATCCTGTACGTCATAAGAAAATCAAAGTTTATGAGTATCCTAGGACCGACTGTCTCGTCTGTCATTTCGAAAATAAAATCTAAACAAACAAGGGAGATAATTCAACAATAATTCATACTTACTAAATTCATGTTGTACTGTCTGCTATTTTCCATTAATCGCTTAAAAATTATTTTCTTTATAAAAATAAAACTACTTGATCAAGTTACGTGATTTTTGGAAAATTATATTTTCATTGCATCACGAGTAAGTACATCATACAAATGTTTATTTATTTATTTAATATATAGGGAATTCTGAACAAGAACTAAAATAGGTTAGTGATTGGAATGTGTCGGGTAAGATTTGGTCACGTTTGGAATTCAAGAAATGGGTCCTGGATATGACTTTAAACTATATCCGATGGTGAGGCCCCAGCTTGCAGGCTTTGGGGAGTGTGGAGCCACCCCATAATTGTCATTGCTCCCAGGCCCACTCTGACCCAGAGTGGTAGTATCTGTTAGGGTCCCAACTATGGGTTAAATAGAAACAGACTTGAAAAAAAAATATTTTATTAAAAAATTTTTCTTCAAAATCACTGGATTCGGCATTAAATAACCTGAAAAGGGTTGATATGCCGTAAAGCAAAAACAACCAGCCAACGCAGAAATGTTTTGACAGGTTGCAATCTATGAAAATCGGTAGTTAATTATTATAATAAATATTTGTGTTTTGTTCTTATGAAAGAAATGTGTAAAAATAATAGCAGATTATAATTAAGGTGGTAAACTGATTAGAAAACAATAGAGAGGAAATTGTATTTTGAGAAGCAAAAGCTTTCTGTGCTCGGATTGCTTAGTAGAGCCGTCATTAGGGAGCCCGTGAGTAAGCAATGAAATTTAAATGTTAAACCTTTTCATTTTGAGCCTTCATTATATTCTAACCATTCTAGAGAAAATACAGGTGGAACTGACGAGACGATCAATCGGCTAACGATACTAAGTGCAGATTCTTCATCTTTTTGGAAATGTGCCATCTTAACAAGTTAGAAGCGAATCGTCTCAACGAATCATCAACTCTTAACCTTTCAGCATTCAAAATAAAAATGCTTAAACCGAATTTGCACGTGCACCCACGTCTCAACGAATCATCAACTCTTAACCTTTCAGCATCCAAAATAAAAATGCTTAAACCGAATTTGCACATGCACCCACGTGAGTTAATAAAAACAAATAACTTCCGGCATTGATACAAACAAAATGTAGCCACGTCCGAGAGCCGTTTAAGCTTCCACATGAATTAATAAAAGCAACGATATTTTCTGAATTTATTCAAAATGACTTTTTTGGATTCATGTCGATCTCAAATAAGGTTAGATTCATCCTTCAATAAACAGTTGAGACAAAAAATACCGAAGACGGTGCTAACATTAATATTATATAGGTTGTCGATTATGCAGCTCTTGCCTTATAATTAAATGCGCAACTATCCTTACAGGGGTTATCTAATGTCATGAGACTGAATGGGGGCGTTTTACATGTTTAATACCTACTAGTCACTATCTTTGAGTGTCTAAGATCTCTCTGTACAGAGGTTTGTCAGGAATGAGGAGACACTGAGTAAATATTCAAAATAACATTAATATTATATGCGTCGTCCATTAATTGCTAAAATTCTTAAACCACACAATCATATGCATACTTATTAGGACAGAACTTTTTTTTTTTTTTTAAACACGGTGGTCACCACTTATCAAGGCCCGGAAGCCACTCAGGGATAAGGGCTATTGCAAGTACAGTACGTTAGTGTGGAGATTTGATGAAGTGTTTACTTAAGGGGGCGGTTCATTAGGAATTTGTTAACATTGGACTTGAAGACATCCAAGTTGTAGTCCGGTGGGAAACAGGCAGACGGAACAGAGTTCCACAGGCGTGCAGTTCTAAGAAAGAAGCTTTGTTCATGGAATCCACGTTTTGATTTAGGCACAGATATAGAGTGGGGGAAATTTTTCACAGTGGATTCAGCTGGACGGGTGTTTTTCGTGAAAGATTGGCAAGGGGGGACCAGAGATTGGAGTTCAGACGAGCACCTGCCATGGAAATAATGATAAAACAAGGATAGGCTTGCAACGTCTCTTCTGTGGGAGAGAGGTTGCAGGGTAGAGAAAAGGTCATCCCCCACTAAGCCACAAAGTCTAGTTTGTACTCTGTCAAGGCAGGATAGGCTGTTTTTAGCAGCTCCTGCCCAGATGTGGCAGCAGTACTCCATCCTTGGACGTACTTCGCTTTTATATAGATAGAGAATTGCATCATTGGATCTCTAGCTAGGAATAACGTTCGTTCTCGACCAAAGTGGTGCATTTTGTATGACTCTTTGACTTCTTCCCCTACACAGCATACCGAGGAGACCTCCTTTCCCTTCTGCAGCCAGGCCTTCTTCACACGTGTCATCGAATCCGCCTTGTTTTTCTCTGACGGGACCAACACAACAGATACTCTCAACTGGAATTCCGCTATCAGGTCGGTGAGCGCTCCGAGTCTGCGCTTGATCAGCATTTCCGCAGCACCCCTGGTCTTAACTCTCTTATCGCCAGTTACTGCCGACCGAATCCACGACGCTACCGTTACCGAATCGGTTTTGACTTCAATTATTTTCAATCCCCATTTCAGGGCCAGATTGATTCCTTTTATAGCGGCATCTAGTTCTGCTACGTTGATATGGGAGAAGTCGTTGTTTTTTCTTAGCCACGCCGCATCCTCCAGTTACACCTCCTATCTCTAGTACGACGCCCAACGCCAGGTTACTGGCATCGCACCAAACCACACCCGCGTCTTCGCCGCTGACATACCATTTCCCTTTCACTGGGTCCTCACTCCTCACTCTCGCAATGACTTCTTGCAGCATGTTAATGACCTCCTTCGTCACACGGCCCTCCCAGCCATCAGTGTCTGTTTGTCGTTTAATAAAGCTGCATGCTATCCTGAGCCAGCCAGCGATAGGATAGTGCCCGACCAGCCTCCCGCAGACTGAGAAGAGTTCTCGCCTCGTCAGCTCAGATCCGACTTCGGGTATTGCATTCCCTCGTTCGAAGACAAGGCTTTCTTTTCCATCTCGCCTTAGTTTCAACCCCAGCACCGCTCCTCCATCTAGGGCCTCCGCCGGTTTTGCAGTCAACCCATACTTCTCGACATGGCTTCTTACTTTCTCTGCTGTCACCTCTGCCTCCTCCACCAGGATGTCGTCAATGTACGAACTAGTGGCCTCCTCCACTGTACAGTCTTTGCTCAGCACTGTCTTCAGCACGGCAGTCATAATTTTGGGGGCTGAACTCAGCCCAAAGCCTAACCTCGTCAGACAATACACCCGCTCCTTGTACCGGACCAGTTGGTACTGCCAGAGTTTTTCATCTACATGGATCTGCAGATATGCCGATTTCAGATCGACAATCTTAGTGGCCCACCCCATTCTTCTCCATTTCCTCATGACATCCTCACATACGTCGATCCCCGTTCCAGTGTGGCAGGCTACGTGTCTGTTCAATTCCCTAAAATCCAGCACGGGCCTAATCTTGTTTTTGGTAGGCTGAACAACCGCCAGTAGTGGCAACACTCCTTTTTCTTCCCCTGTCCACGGTTTCAGAATTCCTTCTTTTATCCACCTCTCCACTTCTTCCTCGAATCCTTTTCTTATTTCTCCTCGCAGGGTGTTTTCGTAGCAGCCCACCTTATTCTGTAGTTCTGGGGGCCTGGAGATCCATTTCCATTCCACCGTCCACCTCACGCCATCAAACTTCGCCAGGAAATCTTTGTCCTCAATGCAGCAAACCTCTGGTTTTGGGGTTCTGACGGTTCTATCACCTTCCACTCCTGCCATCCCCACTGCGCCGAGACGTCCAAACGTCACTTGGCCCCCTCTTAACGTAGCGCCCCCCAGTCGGTTAATTGCACTCATACCTATAATCACGTCGACACCACCCACCAGATGATTCAACACTAGGGCTTGCAGTCCAATGGGCACCCCTTGCACCATTACTTCCGCTGTCGTCTCTCCTAGGCATTTCACATCCCTGCCATCCACGGTCCTAATAATCCTGGTTCCGCTCCATGACCTCGCAACATTCCTCGCTAACAACGTTGTAGTACAGCCTGTGTCGACAAGGGCTATGGCTCTCTTCCCATTGACTACCACCGGTAACCGAGGCAATGTTCCATCATGCGCCATTTCCACACAGAAGGGGTAACCACTGGCGCAATAGCTCCCCTTCACTCGTTTTCCTGGTCCCGTGTAGCAACACAATAGCGGCTAATATGCCCCACTTGTCCACATCGGTAGCACATGATCCCCGGTCTCAGCTCTTTGTAGTCCTTGATCAGATGAGGACCCTGGCACTGGAAACACTTGATGGCAGGTCTCCCCTCCTGTCACCTCGCCGGCTGCCTCTCATTCAAGTGAGGCCTCATGCACATATTTCCACTCACAGCTGCAGCCACGATTGGGCTTTTAACATTTTTCACTAGGACTCTGGCGTGGACCAAGAGATCGTCCACTTCCATAGAATGGATCCCCGTGATTCTCTGCATGTTCGCAGAGATTTCCTCTGGAAAGCCGTTCACTAGGTACAGCTTTACCGTCATCTCCAGGCTCCTCCCCACGTAACCAGCCAACCCTGCCAGTCTCCTGATCTCTGCCGCAAAGACGTCAAAGGACTCGCCGGTCCACCTCAAACTTGACAGCTTGCCAAGTGCTTCAAATGGGCCCTCAGCGAAGGCCAATTTCAGCCTTTGCTCCACTAAGGCAAGGTCTTCCTTGTCTTCATCTTGCATCTGCTGGTAAATCGTGAGGGCTTCCCCCTCTAAGTATAGCGGCAGCAGGGTGACCACATCTTCTATCTTTTGCAGCTTCGCCACCATTTTTAATTTCTCCAGCCACTTAATCAGGTCACCCTCTCCAGTAAAGGGTCTCAACATCTGAGTGCTCAGTCTCCACTCAGCCATGTTAATTTGCTTGATGTGCCGAAATAGCTTGTCGGTTGCGTGACACTGCTGTCCGAACTTTCACTTTCTGGTTACCACTTGACGCGTCTTCTCTCCA
Source organism: Euprymna scolopes (assembly GCF_053919585.1). NCBI lineage: Eukaryota > Metazoa > Mollusca > Cephalopoda > Sepiida > Sepiolidae > Euprymna > Euprymna scolopes. Next base: position 31,142,684 of record NC_136509.1, on the reverse strand, counting down.
CTCCAAAACGAACTTCTGCAACTTTAGCTGTTCTCTCCCCGAATCCGACTTTTCTCTTCTACAAATACAACTTCTCTGCTCACAATCTAACTTCAGAATGCCTTCCTTCCCCAAATCACTCCTCTTTTATCTCCAATCAGGAGCATCTCATTTGCATACCTCGTGGTCACCCTGTAGGCATATAAAGAAACAGGGCAGCCATTTTTGTTTCTTTCTTCTTCATTATGAACACGAGGTAAGCCACACAAAAACGCGGTCGGTCGTTCTTGTTTCTTTTTTCTTCATTTACACCACAGTATTTGCAGCCCAAATATATCTCCTTAGTATGCAACACAAAACTGGATTCTCCACCAGATGCATTGTGGTTCTTGAATCTACTAATAGTAAGGACCTATAAGAAAGATCTACTATAATATATTTAAATGGTCAATTTGGAGAGGGGAGAATTATGTTCTCAACTTCTTTACTAACTCAGTATTTGAGAGGTAAAGGAGAACTTTAATGGAATATTCAAATATCTATGTATCTCATATAGAGATCAAGTGTAAGCTCCAGGAAGGGGGCCCCTTGATTCCTGAGAACTTCAATTGAAGTAAGATGAAACACAAAGCACAACACATGCACACTTCTTGAATCCCTTCATTGTCGTCTGCTGAATTATGCTGGCTGTAAACAAGGTATAAATTTTAAAGTTTATAACATTTCTCACATTTTGAAATAAAAAAAAAAGAAAAAAGTCAAAAACATTGTTAACATTAATATATATCAGCCATTATTTGCTACAATTCTCAACTTACTCAATCACAGTCACACACCTATGCACACTTACAAAACGTGACACACACAGTTTTTGAATTTTTTCATTGTCGTCTGCTGATTTACACTAATTGTAAACAAATGTATAAACGTATGCATTTTAACGCTCATAACATTTCTAGCTAAACTTTTCTTCAACAAAAACCACATCAAACAAACATTTCTTTCATTAAGAACTTTTAATCAAATGTAACTTTTTTAATTGAGTGAGGAATTTTTGATTACGATTTTTCAAACTCGTGAATAATTCACAGTGCTTACATTATCAACTCAGACTTCTTCAATATCTCAGCTCAGCATATAAAGCCTCATTACTCTTCAAAGACTTTGAAAATATTAACAAACCTATCTACATCTATGCAGACTTCAACCTTCCTATTTATATAAAATATCTCTTTTCCAGAATCTACAAAGATTGCTACAAAAGTAAAGCCTCCTATTTTTTTTTCTGCATAGTCGCCACCATTCTCAATTTTTTAATGCACTTTTGCCAATGATGAACAATGACTGTGCATGGGTGTCCAGAGCACACGTTGTCAAAAGAGGGTCATTCCAAAAGTAAAGCGTCCTATTTTTTTAATCCCAAAAGTTGAAGAGTTACAAAGAAGGGAGTGGTACCATTAAAACAAACAACCTTTTGCACTCCAGAATTTATTTTTCTACATAGTCACTACCATTCTCAATGCACTTTTGCCAGGAATTAAATGACTCAACTCTGCTTCTGACACACATGCATGACAAGGGTTGCTTTCTTAGAGTCTCACGCAGTCAATATCCTGCAACAGAGAGATGAAACTTTCAGGTCATGAATGCATAAATTCAGTCATCACAACAATCCAATTTGCAATCCCCTCTGATCCATTCGGGTGGAATAAAATAGGAGGTATTATTTTTGGAACGCTCCTTGTATGTTTTTAAATGCATCATTTTTTTTTTTTTTTTTTTTTACACAGTGATCACCACTTATCAAGGCCCGGAAGCCACTCAGGGATAAGGGTTATTGCAAGTACATTACGTTAGTGTGGAGATTTGATGAAGTGTTTACTTAAGGGGGGGGGCGGTTCATTAGGAATTTGTTAACATTAGACTTGAAGACATCCAAGTTGTAGTCCGGAGGGAAACAGGCAGACGGAACAGAGTTCCACAGGCGTGCAATTCTAAGAAAGAAGCTTTGTTCATGGAATCCGCGTTTTGATTTAGGCACAGATATAGAGTGGGGGAAATTTTTCACAGTGGATTCAGCTAGACGGGTGTTTTTCGTGAAAGATTGGCGAGGGGGGGACCAGGGATTGGAGTTCAGACGAGCACCTGCCATGAAAATAACGATAAAACAAGGATAGGCTCGCAACGTCTCTTCTGTGGGAGAGGGGTTGCAGGGTAGAGAAAAGGGCATCCCCCACTAAGCCACGAAGTCTATTTTGTACTCTGTCAAGGCATGATAGGCTGTTTTTGGCAGCTCCTGCCCAGATATGGCAACAGTATTCCATCCTTGGACGTACTTGGCTTTTATATAGATAGAGAATTGCATCAGTATTGAGATATCTTCTGGAGCGGTAGAAGGATCCCACCATCTTTCCAGCGACCTTGGCAACAGACTTGATGTACGTGTTCCATTTCAGATCAGGAGTAAAGGTCAAACCCAGAAGCTTGTCAAAACACGGGGCCTCACCCAGACGAGAGCCATCCATCACAATTGATGCCAGCTGGGGATCAGAGCATTGATGATGTAAGGATAGGAGTTTGGTTTTGGATGCATTAAAGGTAACTAGCCACATCTTCCCCCACTGAACCACGCGCTCGAGATCAGAGGAGAGAGAATCAGAGAGAACTTCGTCATTTACAGCCTTTGATGTGTTGCCGTAGATGGTCGTGTCATCAGCATAGATGTCAACGAATGATTTAAGTATGTGTTTAGGGAGGTCATTGATGTAGATCAGGAAGAGAGTTGGGCCCAGGATTGACCTCTGAGGGACTCCAGCATTTATATTGCAGGCCTCCGATTTTTGTCCATCTACCACTACTCTTATGAGCCTATCGGAGAGAAATGATTTAATGATTGAGAAAACATTTCCAGTCATACCGTAGCTGGAAATCTTGTGAAGTAGACCCTTATGCCATACCTTGTCGAAGGCCTTTGATATGTCAAGAGCAATTGCCCTAGAAAGGAAGCCTTTGTCAAGAGATTCACTAATCCTGTGGGATATAACCGTTAGCACATCTGCGGTAGATCTTGCAGAGCGGAAACCATATTGTGTGTCACTAAGAAGGTTATTCCTGCTGAGGTGGTTGACTATTTCTCTATTTAATATTGATTCCAGCAACTTACTCATAACACAGAGAAGACTTATTGGTCTGTACTGAGAGGGAGATGACTTATCACCTGAATTCTTAAATACAGGGCAAACTGATGAGGTCTTCCAGGGGGTCGGAAAGCACTTCTCCTTAAGGCAGCGCTTAAATAGTTTCGTAAGTATGGGAGCAAGTTCTGGTTGAAGCTTTTTTAACACTATAATTGGGATGCCATCAGGGCCAGTTGCTTTACTGGAATCTAGGTTTTTTATAAGCTTGGCGACCTCATGCACGGATATTTGTATGTTACCTAGCTTGTTCTGTGTTATAGGAGGAAATATGGGGAGTTGATGGCCTTCGTCGCATAGGGTAGAATTAGCTGCAAAGTTCTTTGCAAATAGTTTGGCCTTGTCTGACGCTGACGAGATGACCTCTGGTCCATTGATAATGGTTGGGATAGAACGCACACTTCTGTTCAGGATCCTATTTGTTATTTGCCAAAACTGGTGGGAACCAAGCCGCTGATCAGCTACCTTGGATTTAACAGACTGGGCATATAGCTCTCTTGCATTTTTTATTACTCTTTTACAGTGGTTGCTGGCAGTCCTAAAAGCAGCTTTAGTCTCAGTGCATCTATTACGTTGGTAGCTATGGAAAAAGTGATTTCTGTGCGCGATAACAGCAGCACATTCTGGGGAGAACCATGGCTGGCTGTTAGGTTTTTGTTGGAATTTTTTAGATGGTATGAATTGGTCTATGCCTACAATTAACTATTCGGTCAGATCTGATACTATAGAGGACACTTCCTTTTTAAACATGGAGTGCAGAGGTAAATCAGATATGAATGTACGGAAGCTATCCCAGTCAGCCATAGAGTATCGGTATACAGTACGGTGGAGGGGTACGTCTGGGAGCTTCTTACATTTCGTTTTTATCTTAACTGATTAAATCATTTGTGTAAATCATTTGTGTAAATCATTTGTGTAAATCATTTGTGTAAATCATCTCTTATTTCCCGTGCTCTTTCACATTTTATTGTACACATGAAAACAATTTTCTATAAAAATGATTCTTTACAATCAGCTATCTTCTTCCCAAATTAGAAGCCCCTCAAAAGAACTTCCGGAAAGATAATAGTTACATGACACATAATGATAAGAAGCAATGTCATGCATAATCATTTATATACATATTTGGAACTCTCTTACGAAAGAAATGAAGGATGGTTACGTTACAAGTAGAAGGCAAAGACAAATTTATTTAGTGACTAGTCTCTCTCTTTTAGACAGGGTTAAAAAAAAATTTAACAGGTCCCAGACTATTATCCAAGCTCAAATCTTTGCTCCTTCATTACAATGTTGCATTCCTGTGTCTGTTTTATTAATTTATTGAAATGTGCTCTGATGAACTCATAGCACTTGTGCCCACTAGATGTGTATACCCTCAATTAACTCGATAAGCAGCAAAATTCCACCCTTACATTGTTGAGGTTCCTAGATACTGGAAAGCCTTTCACTCGAATAGTATCTTTCCATAGAGTGCTAGACTTTGGAATTCCCTTCCTGTTTCTTGCTTCCCTGACTGTACTAACAAGTTTAAATGTAATGCGTACAAACATCTTGCAGCTCATCTCCTTAAATTGTCTTCTGTAGACATGCTCTCAATTAGTAGCTTGTCACGTCCAATTGGCAATATATCTTATTTGAGGTTAAAAAAAAGTACATAGACAAAATAAATTTTAAAATAGTTTAAAAAATGCAGAAAATGAACATTTTTATTTTTTATTTGGATGCCCGGCGTTGCCCGGGTGTTTGGAGGTGTGTGTTGACCAAAAAAAGTGGTAGTAGGCAGGCAGGCAGGCTCAAATTTGTACTGCAGAGGAAAAGAATGTGAAAAAAAAACTAAAAAAAAACGTGACGTCTTTGCTGTTGCATCCATTGCCAAACCGGAAGTGACGTAGGTTTAAATTAAGGCTAGTCAATCGCAATGAAGACGATGGCTTTCGAAAATATCGGTGAAAACAGCGACCCCTCCCTGTAGAAAAGTGCCCGGTTGAGGGCGAAGAAATTAATGTTTTTAGCCAATTTTTCGATATTTGTCGTCTAAAGGTTCGAGCATAAAAATGATATCAATCTCGTGAAAATCCATGGCCTCTGTCGAAAATTTGAGGCAGACATACAAATATACATACATCCATACATATATTCATACATTTAAACAGGCAGGTGAGATTTATATTATAGATGGTATTAATTCATGGTTTCACATTTCAGAAACAATTGAACAAAAAAAAAACTATTTTTTAAAAAATTGATTCAATTAGACACATGCATATAATTTTTCATTAGCATTCAAACAAAAAAAAATTGTGGTGCTACTTCGTGATTAGAACAAAATTCGAAAATAGAAAACATATAATTTCGAGTAAAACAAATAATATCCACTTAATCCTCCTCATGTCACAGTAGTGAACATATCCCAAAATAACAAAAAATGCTAAAGTAGAAAATTAATTATTAAATGAAAATAGTTCTCAAAAACAATTCGTGCAAACTGAGTTTTGTTAAAAAAAAAAGAAGCTGGAAAGATCGACCCGTAATAAGGGAGGTAAGTATTTTCTGAAAACTGAAAAGTTAACAAAACTCAATTTTCGCTAACTGCCTTTGAAAATTGTTTTCATTATTAATTAAATTTCCACCTGATCGTTTTTCATAATTTTTGGATATCTTTATTATCCAACAACAGATAATTAAGTAGATATTGGTTTCATTTACAATTCAATATTTCAGTTTTCGAATTTTGCTCTAATGAAGAAATAACAAAATTTTAAACAAAATTGTTTTTTTTTGTTTTTTTTTTTTTCATGAAAAATTAATTTGAAAATAATAGCTCTTATGATGTACTTACTATTTTCTTCGAGCAGGATCTGGTTGAAAGCCGAGTCATAAAACTGCAATCCGTTAAGTCCGACATAGTAAGGATCACCCCAGGTACAGAACAACTGTAGTTGATAGATAACTAACAAGAAGTTAAGGAAATAAAAAAAATGAAACATTCAGTAAAAAAAAAAAAACATTAATATTTAAATTTACTTGTTATACTCACCATATTTACCCAGCACTGCCAGAATGGGGACATATTGTCGACTAGAAGGCTTAGAGAGAGAGAGAAAAAAAAAGATCTTTCTTCATTATAATAGCGAAATTCAAAAATTAAATACTGAATTTCAAGTGAAACCAATGGTATCTACTTAATTTTTATGTCACAGTAATGAACATATCCCAAAATTATGAAAAACGATAAGGTAGAAAATTAATTATTAATGAAAATAGTTTTTGATGGTAATTAGCAAAAATTGAGTTTTACAAAAAAAAAAAAAAAAAAAAAAAAGAAACCGGAGAGTTCAAATCATAACGAAAGGGAGGTAAATATTTTCTGAAAACTGAAAATCTTTGGTCAATTTAGCAAAACCTAATTTTGATGGATAACAAGGGAAGTAAGTATTTCCTGAAAAACTGAGAATTTAGCAAAACTCAATTTTCAATGATAGTCTTTGAAAAGTTTTTTCATTTATAATTAATTTTGTATCTTATCGTTTTTCATAATTTTTGGATATGTTTATTACTGCAACATGACTATTAAGTAGACACCATTGGTCTTACTTGAAATTCAATATTTCAATTTTCAAATTTCGCTATTATAACAAAGAAAAACCAAAAACAATTCCAAATATTAAGATGAAAACAAAATCGAATTTATTTAATTATTGGAATTCTTTTGGGATGAATAATTTTTTTTTTTATTTATTTATTTATTTGTTGACTATTATCCTCATCTTTTATAGTTGTTGTTTTTTAACGACGTTTCGGCTAACTATTCCGTGGTGCAGTGGATAGAAATGATGAATCTCTACAGTTGCAGGCGAGCATTGATAGCGGTTTCAATCCTACCCAAAGCCGGCCTGAGGATTAGTCGGCCAAAAACGTGGTGAGACGACAACAATTATGAAAGGCAGTAATTGCTTAAAATACAGTTTTAAGATTCGCCATTCCTGTCCCGTCGCGGTTAACAACCTGAGGAACAGTTGGCTGAAACGTTGTTAAAAAACAACAAATATAAAAATAAGGATAATAGTCCGCAAATAAATAAATAAAAATTAAAAAAAAACAAAATTTTTCAGAAGAAATGAGGATACTTTTCCCTAGAAGTAAACCTTGACTAAATATTCAAAATCACATTCATGGTTCAAATAAGATATCCTTAGTATGAATAACTCACTAATAAGACTAAGTGACAACAAGACAGACATATGAAAACATATTAAAATGATCGATTGGAGAGAGAGAAAAATTATGTTCTCAGATTCTTTATGAAATCGGTGTTTAAGGTAAAGAAGAGATGAATAGAGATCAAGTGTTAGCCCCAGGAAGGGTGCTCCTTCATTTTTGAGAACTTCGACTGTAGTCAAATAAAATATATAAAAAAAAAAAAAAAAAAAAGGAGAACAGTAAATTTTTAATTTGCTATTGTGATACAAGATAGAAACTTACATAAATTTAATACAAGTAAAAGCGAAAACTGAACTGAGAAAAATGTAGAATTAATAAATGGAATCTCGTGTGATTCAATAAATCTATTGAAATCATTTTGATATTTCATTGGTCAAAGAAAGCCTTGGTCACGCTTGTCTGCCTCGTGATATGACTTTGAAACCATGTCTGTTTATTACGACGAATACAAAAGGAATCGCACCAATGAATTTAATATCGAGTTTGTTCGACTCATTCTTTTAACGTCTGCAACTAAATTGGTCTCAGGGTTTGGGATTGATCAAATATCGCTCGCTCGTTTCAGTGGACAAAAATCAAATTGTGCTCAACAATGAAAAGTTAATCTTTCCATAATCTAATTGAACTTTTTGCAAGAAGACGATTTTGCCCACATCTGTGTTTTACCAACGATAAAACCGTCGGGCCGTTTAGTATAGATAGGTTATTTTTAAGTCAAGAGTTTTTTTGTTTGTTTGTTTTGTTTTGTTTTTTAGTGTTGAAGGTAAGCTTGTTGGATACAGAATTAGACAGAAAAGAAATATAGAGTTTTCTGGTGTTTTTTTTTTTTTTCCTTTTTTTTTTTTTTTCTTTTTAGAACAACGTTTGTTTGGAGGAGAAAGCAACACGGGTTTGCCCCTATGATGTTAAACAAAGGCTGATAATATATAAGATTCTGAAGAATCAACAGTAAAAATGGATGAATTTTATAGATATTTCATTTTCACGATCGTCTCTTTTTAAGAGTCAATCGTGAAGATGAAATATCCTTCTCTCTTCATCATCAGTGAGAAGATAACTAACAAGCAAACAAGGTCCATATAGTTTTAGTGTGAATATATATATATATATATATATATATATATATATATATATATACTCATACACATTACACATATATACATTATATATACATATACATATTATATATTCACATTTTACACATGCACACACACACATATGTGCAAGTTCGTTCCCTATGAACTCCAAAATGCCAATAGAAATATAGTGTGGAACATACGTTGATCCTCAATCAATCGCAGGCAACGTTGGTCTACCTGCTAATATATATATATATATAATCTGAAGTTATTTCTTTCCAAAGGTTAAGTAACCAATGAAGGTTAACGAGGTTAATACAAAGAGTGCTCAATGCCGAAGTAGAACGGGGAATACTTTTTATTTGTTTTTACATAAGCAGTAATATGTTGCTACACAGTCATGAGCATGTTTCGGTCAACCAGTTAC
>NC_136509.1:31063784-31128784 GCF_053919585.1 Euprymna scolopes | reverse complement strand
TTTTAGTCATCGACATACAGTTCTGTTTCGTTGTTTCACAACTCATCAGTGCCGCTAGACTAACACCTATCTCAAGCCGAGGATCGAACCTAGAACCGATATATATATATATATATATATATATATATATATATATATACACGCACAAGTATAAAGTTGAGATTTTTCTTGCTCTGACATTGACACTGAAATCTTACATTTTCTTTTTAAAAATTATTAATACAAACGTTTTAATACAGTAATTGACATGCGAGCGACTTCATGAAGTTAACTAATTTGCTTATTCGTTTGAAAAACAAGTGTTCATTGATTACTTATTCATTTTTATGATTTCTTATTAAACTAGCAGGGCTACCCGGCGTTGCTCGGGACCGTATAAACAATGAAAAAACAAAAGCAGATATTGAACATATGTTTTATTCTTAGGGGAGAGGAATCTTTCATCTCAAGTTTTAGCGTTACAAACAAACATTTGTCTTTTATATATATAGATAATGACAGGTTTTTTTGGGGCCCCCCCTCGAAGATAACTGATCAGTTGACCAACTTCTAGTGGTCCGTTTGACGTGAAATTTCGATATTTGTCATCCGGGTGATGGGGCTTCGATATGATACCAAATTTGTCAAGTTTGGTTCCGTCTTTCAAAAGTTTTAGCGTTACAAACAAACATACATACATACACACAGACGTTTGGCTTTTATATATATAGAAGATGATTGGTTTCATTTCATTATTACACTTAATTCTTTTTATGCATGGTGTCTACATGTTCTTATCTATATATAAGTGACCTTGTCAGTGTGTGTGTGAAACGTCTCTACCAAAGTCCTCTCTTAATATTCGGTCTACAGACTTGAAACTTAATATATAAGGTATTTGCAGGTATTTGGGTATACCTTCGATTTGGTTTTTAACCAGTAAAAATACTTGCTAATATTGCAGATATTTTACATGATTTATACTTGCATAATATTTGCGTAAAAAGGTTATAGTAAACACAACCTCTTTCTATATATATTTATGTATGCGTATTTATATTTCTTTTAAAACATTTTGCCTACTAAACTCCTCTGTCAGTTTTTGGTCTACAAACATGAAACTTCATATACAGGGTATTCGAACCCATATGAAACTTTATATTTGGGTTTTACCAGGTGAAAATCGGTGCAAAAGTGTGAAAATTAAAAAAAAATCAAATTTGCCAGTGAAGGTTGGACATTGGCATTACGAATCTGCATGCATAACGAAATAGCTATTGGTTCATGTTTTAATTTTTAACTTTGCTGTAAACATGTCTCCATAGTACAGTCATTAAAGTCAAAGGAAAAAGTAAATCGTAAGTTAAACGTTTGCGTTTCAATTCTTGGTGGTGCCGCATGAGTCATTTCTTTTTAAAATTTTTTATATCGTTATAATATATTGGGTCCAATATAATATAATGATGAATACGAAATATGCATTAATCAAAATATCATATTTAAGCATACTTTAGAACCAGGCAATGCCGGGCGGCCTGCTAATATCTATATTATATCTATAAAAGTGAACGTGTCTGTCTGTCTGACTGTCTGTGTACATTTCCCTATGCAATAACTCTGTCAATTTTTAGTCTATAGACTCGAAATTTGAAATACCGGGTACTGAGATTTGGGAAAATCGATGTGACGGGTGTCAGCCAGAAATTTGGCTGTTAAGGGATCAAATTTCAACGATTTGACCTTTAAGAACTCTACCAAACTCCTCCGACAATTTTGGGTCTAGACACTTGAAATTTTAGATATAGATTCCTTGAACCTGGATCTAACTTAATAAAGTGATTTGAGCCCGAAACTACAAATTTTAAGGGGTCATAATAGGGGTCAAAGTTTTAAAAAATTAACCATTTTTTTTGCTTTTTTGCTTTTTTTGCACAGCATACACCTCCAAACACCCGAGCAACGCCGGGCACCCCTGCTAGTATATATATATATACTAGCATTTCAGCCCGGCGTTGCCCAGGTGTTTGGATGGGTGTGTTGAGCAAAAAGAAAAAAAAATGGTAGCAGGAAGGCAGGCTCGAACCCGTACCACAAAGGAGGAAAAGGACAGGAAAAAACCTGACGTCTTTACTGTTACGACCACCATCAAACCGGAAGTGACATAGGTTTTAATTAAGGCTAGACAACCGAAAGGAGAGGATGACTTTAAAAAATATCGGCGAAAAAAGCACCCTCCCCTGTAGAAAACTGCCCAGTTGAAGATGAAGATATTAATGTTTTTAGCCAATTTTTCGATATTTGTCGTCTGAAAGGTCGAACTTCAAAACGATGCTGATCTTGTGAAAATCTGTCGCCTCTGTCAAAAGTTTTAGGCAGACATGCAAACATATATACATACACACATTTATATATTGATAATTGAAAATTTTCGACCCAAACGGAGTAAAAAGCTTGCCCTATCTCTGAATACCCTTTATGTAAAATTTCAAATGTTTAGACCAGAAATTGTCTGAGTAATTTAGTAGAGACCGCAGAGGTCAAATTTTAAAAAACTTTGACCCCTATTATGACCCCTTAACATTTATTGTTTTGGGCTCAAATCAAGTTATTAAGTTAGATCTCTGTCCAAGGAACCCTTATCTAAAATTTCAATTGTTTTTACCCAAAATTGTCGGAGGAGTTTGGTAGAGTTCTCAAAGGTCAAATTGTGGAATTTTGACCCCTTAACAGCCAAATTTCTGGCCGAAAATGGAACACAAAGATTTTCCCAAATCTCAGTACCCTGCATATCAAATTTTGAGTCTGTAGACTTTAAATTGAGAGAGTTATTGCGTAGGGAAATGTACACAGACAGACACACAGATACGTTCATTTATATATATATATATATATATATATATATATATATATATATATATATATATATATATATAGCTTGATTTAATAGGCTGATGCTATTTTCATTTTCTTTGTTCCGACGCAGTATCTATGTATAATCTCCTGCCATACATCAAGGTTTAAACCTATTCTGGCGTTGAAATCGCTGAGGAGGATTAGTTTTGTCATTTTGGGAAACTGCAGTTAAGGTATATATATATATTATTCCTTAATTGGAATTTTTTATTTTTGAGATGAGCATTTTTTATGTTAATTTTATTTTTATTTCGGACTATTAGTCTCATCTTTATTAGTTGTTGTTTGTTTGTTTTTATTGGTTCACAACGTTTCGGCCAATTTCCTCTGGATGCAGTTAAGGTGTTGTCGAGCTGTGTGTGGAACTGCTCTTTTATTTCTTCAAGTGAAGGGAGAGAAGGTGAAAAGCATCTGACGATGGAATCGTTATTGAGCAGTGGATTACGCAGGGACGTGCAGCATGCATTTATCCATGGAAAGACGCGATAAATCTTGCTTAAGGGGAACGATTTAACCAGCAAAGCCTACCCTGTGAACATGTACAGTATTAAGGATTCTGAAAAGCGCTCTAACTTGTACTGACTTGAACGAGTGAGGCCTCATCGGAGAATCAGACCTTGCGTTTACTTTCGGCAGCTTCGTAACTCGCACTTCCCTTACTTTGTCCTTTAGTCCTCACATTCTATAAGCAATGTTTCTGACAAAGGGGAGAGAACTACCGTTTTCTGGCTCAGAATATATCCATTTAATACTTACTTTTGATTAGTTTCTGACCTTTTTTTTTTTTCTTAGCTTCTTACATCAAGTGACTTCATGCCTCGTCTGGAGCGATTTCCATAAAAAAGAAAATTGGATCTCCTTGAAAACAGCAATATCAGTAATATATTTTATTTCTGGTTACTAATGAATCACGATTTATCAAGACTACAAGCTATTCAAGGATATTTGATGATTTGTACTGATTTTCAATAGTGACCGAAAGAAATGGAAAATACTGACTCAGCTCAAAATGTTACCAAGAATATCGTGTTGCATTGAAAATCATGCAAGCCTAATGCAGATTCGTCCATGCCAACAAACTTCAAGAGGGACGGGGGATGTTACATGAAACAGAACATATAAAAAGGAAAATAACTCTTTGCCTAGTTTATCTTGCCTGCCTCAACGGGATTTGGAGAGTAGAGTTATGCCCCTTGCACATTTTCAGAAAAGTTTGGATTAACACGTTACAGACCTCTCTCTAAAAAGGACGTATTTTGAAGGAAGAAGTAAATCTTTTCTTCAGTTGCAGTGAGCAATAAATGTAAATGATTTACACAATTTTCTTTTTTTTTATTTATATCACAAATACCCCCCCCCCCGCCCCTACACATCACTTTTCAAATGGAAACTCAATTAACTATTTCATTTTTACAGACTCTTTAGATAAAGATAAGATATAATCTTTCTAGTTTGGATCATCGTTGCCCCCCTCCCCCATGCAAAGCTCATTTTTGATACTTAACACCATTCAGGAATACATCAGAGTTCAGAATAGACTTCGTAGCCTAGTTGGGGATGCCCTTTTCTCTTCCCTGCAACCTCTTTCTCACAGAAGAGACATTGTGAGCCTTCCTCTGTTTTATCATTATTTTTATGGCAAGTGCTCATCTGAGCTCCAATCTATGGTCCCCCTTCCCCAATCATTCACAAGAAACACTCGTTTGGCTGTAAACACTATCAATAATTTCCCCCACTCTTTATCTGTGCCTAAACCTAAACATGGATTCCATGAACAAAGCTTCTTTCTAAGAACTGCACACCTGTGGAACTCTTTCCAGCTAACTACAATATGGCCGTCTTCAAGTCCAATGTAAACAAGTTCTTGATGAGCCGTTCCCCTTAAGTAATCTAATTTACCAAATTTACACTTCTAATGATTACTATGATATTGTCCTTTTGACCACTGTACGTGCTTTAACTCTTATCCTCGAGTGGCCTCTGGGCCTTGATAAGTGGTGATTCCTTTGTACAAAAAAAAAAAAAAATCAGTCCAACGAAATGCGGCGCTGTGTCACTAGCTACCCTGCTTTTTGTGAGGCTTACACATGGTTCTCCATAGAATACTCGAACTCCAGGGAACACTGTTTTTACCGGTGAGCGATCACTGGCAATTGTAGTATTCCTGCTGTGTTTAAAAAAAGATGACAGCACATTGATATGTGGAAATATAATGAGATATCTTTATTGTCGGTGACGGCGAAGGAGGATGGGTTTTTGAATTGCCTTCACTTAACGTACATCCCCTTTCTGTGCCAAGTGAACCTACTTCTGTCAAATGGCGTTTTTCATATACCTGGCCATGTATTAGAACATCTAGCAAATAAAAACTTTTTTAGAATTAATACAAAAAAAAAAAAAAAAAAAAGGATACATCCTGATGGCATTGGAACGCTTTCATAGCATAAGTTAGGCTGGTCTGTAGATATTGATCTGAAAAAAAAAAAGATACAGAAAAATGATTAAATATTACTAGCAAAATATAATATGAAAAATTATAGGTTATGAGTGTAAAATAGTATGTTGAGCATTTAATATTTTGACTAGTGTTGGGACGATTAATCGGAATCGAAAAATCGGAACTTTTTTGGAGTATTGGAATCGGGAAAATTTGTGCCTATTTTCCGATGCCTAAAAACGATTCCTTTAATTATCTGTTTTAAATTGATTTCATTAAAAACAATCTTCCACTGCTCGTTGTAATGATAAAATAATAAATATTTATTAATTTTGAACTACCGGTAAAACTAAAATCTTTAGATCACCCCCCCCCATACACACACATAAGCCTGTTTTTACCTTTTAGAAAATACATGCACATTTAGCATGCGTTTTTACGGTAATCAGGAAAAATAGCTACTTTGTAATTAAATATTTAGAAATTTATAAAGAATTGGAATCGGTAATTGTATTGGAATCGGGAAAAATATTGAAATCGTCCCATCACTAATTTTGACTCAACACCAGTAACTCCCCCAGCAATATTATACTAACCAACACGTTACGTTGCAGGTATTAACTTATTTTTTCTTGGATACTTTGGTAATAGTCTTATCAGTAGGAGGTGTGATCCTGAATGGGCTGAAAACTGACTGGAATTTTCTCCAGGCCTATCTATGTGGTGCTACTCAACCAAGCTGCCTGAAGATATTGGCTTCCTTACTTAAAAAGCACCAAACATTGATGCTATTGTTGTTTTTCTTTCCCTTTTGCAAAACTCAATAATGTTCTGCAAAGCCAAAAAGCAAAAACAATTTTCTTCTACAAAACAACCAAGAAAAACCAAACACCATGAATGGATATTTGAAAATACAAAGAACTTGAACGATAAAATTTTTTTCCAAATGACTGGATTTAGCATTAAATATGTGACACAACGGTTCTCGCCAGATCACAAAAGTTAAGCAATGTTGAGCCTGGCCAGTACCAGATGGGTGATGTATGTACCGCAAGGTAAAATACCAGGTTGAGAAACTGGTGCGGCCTATCCTAGATGGGACTCTCCTAAGCCGTGGTAGGCATCCCATCTAGTAATGGCGTAACGAAAAAATACCCTTGATAGACCTGGCGAAGCATCAAGTATTCAGCTACCAACAAAATTTGAATTACACTACAAACTCATGTAGTAAGTTCAATCTCAGCTACGGCTGTGCTGGGTAATCTTAAAAGTGTTCATATGCCATAAAACAAAACAACCAAACCAAACACCATGCATAAATATTTAAAAATATAAAGAACCTGAAGTATCAAAATTTAATACAAAAATTATTGGATCCGAAATTAAATAACTCGAAACAAAAAATAAAGGTAAAAAAAAAAACCCCTGCATACCAAACAAATTTTCTTAAAGCAATGTCTATTAAAAAAATCTACAAATTATTCTTGAACAGAAGAGAGGCATCATAACAAAAAAAAAAAAAAAATCAGGACACTGCCCAGAGCAGTGCATGTCAGAATGGTATTTTAGGAGAATAGACATTTACTTCAATGGTTCAAGTGTTCTTATTTCATTTTACTGTATTTATAGAGTAGTATGTCAGATTCGTGTTTTATGTGTAGACGTTCTTTGATCCAGCACTAGTAACATCCTAATAATATTGGACTAACTAATCCATCGCTGCAACACTACATAGAAGATAAATGAAACTAATATAAGCCTCTCTAAGACACTATTATCTTACCTTCAAAAACAGGAACATGTTATACTCATCGTTCTGACAATTTATTAATGATCCGGTGATGTTTGGGGAATTGTTTGTTTGTTTTTTGAATTTTGCTCGGGCTCTATGTACTGTTCATAACGCTATGTGCATATATATATATATATATATATATATATATATATATATATATATATATATATATATATATATTATAATGTTTGACTCATGTCTAGGTAACCTACATCTAAAATTTCAAATGTATAGACCCAAAATTGGCCGGGGAGTTTGGTAGAGTCTGCAAATGCCAATTCTTTCAACTTTGACCTCATGGCAGTGTAATTTTTTGCCAAAACCCGATTAAAAAGCTTGCCCTATGTCTGAATACACTTTATGTAAAATTTCAAATGTTCAGATCAAAAATTGGCCGAGTGATTTGATAGAGACCGCAGAGGTCAAATTTTAAAAACATTTGACACCAATTTTGACCCCGTTACCTTTATTGTTTTGGGCTCAAATCGAATTAAAAAGTTTGACCCATGTCCAAGTAACTTACATCTAAAAGTGTTTAGACCCAAAACTGGCGGAGGAGTTTGGTAGCGTTTTCAAAGATCAAATCGTTTCACTTTCACCCCTTGACAGTCAGAAACCGATTAAAACGATTTTCCCAAATCTCAATACCCGTTATACCAAATCTCGTGTCTGTAAACTGAAAATTGACAGAGTAGTTTGGTAGGGAAATGTACACACACACAGACACATACACACAATTTCACTTATATATATACTAGCAGTTCAGCCCGGCTTTGCTTGAGCCCTATGTACTGTAAAAGTTTGACTCCTGTCCAGGTAACCTACATCTAAAATTTCAAGTGTTTAGACCAAAAATTGGCGGATGAGTTTGGTAGAGTCTGCAAAGATTAACTCTTTCATCTTTTATCTCTTGGCAGCCAAGTTTTCACCCAAAAACTGATGAAAAAGCTTGCTGCATGTCTGAATACCCTTTATGTCAAATTTCAAATGTTTAGACTCAAAATTGACTGAATAGTTTGCAAGAGACATCAAAGATCAAATCTTTGGAACTTTGACCCTTTGCCAGCCAAATTTTCGCCCAAAAATTAATTAAAAAGCTTGCCCTATGTCTGAATACACTTTATGTAAAATTTCAAATGTTTAGACCAAAATTTGGCTGAGAGGTAAATGTTTTTTAAATTTGACCCCAATTTTGACTCCTTAATATTTATTGTTTTGGGCTCAAATCAAATTAAAAAGTTTGATCCATGTCCAACTAACCTACATCTAAAATTTCAAGTGTTTAGACCCAAAATTGGCGGAGGAATTTAGTAGAGTTTTCAAAGGTTAAATCGTTGAACTTTGACCCGTTGACAGCCAAATTTCTGGCCAGAAACCGATTAAAAAGATTTTCCCAAATCTCAATACCGCTCATGTCCTAAAAGTTGACAGAGTAATTTGGTAGGGAAATGTACACACACACACAGACAGAGCATTTCAAGTCTTACAAAATATTCTTGGGGGGGGGTAATATTTTTCTTCAACCAATTTGGAACCGAATAACATCGTCCTATTCTATTCAAAGATTACTATTCCATTCGGATACCAAAATCTCATATCTTTTTTTGTTTCAACTCTTATTTTCTTGCTCCATGTCTTTTAAAAAACTTTAATCTTTGATATATTTACTAAGTATGTGCTAAAGAGCAAAATTATTTCAAACTAGAATTAATATTTTGCTAATGACTCTCCTCTGGGCGTACATCGAAAATCCATGGATTAAAGAAATTACTTTGAATTGTATTCTTTGTTCAAATAATAAATTTTTGTTTTGAAAAAATTATATGTTTCGGAATGAAATTCAAATATAAAAAACTATAAATTTTATATATATATATATATATATATATATATATATATATATATATATATATATATATATATATATATATATATATATTATATACCGTACTTTGGAGTAATTGCGCCAAGTCTGGAGTAATTGAGCCAACTAGGTAAAAGTGCTCTTTTGGCAACCATGCATATAAAGAGCCTTTTTTTAGTTGGCGTAATTACCCTTGGATTTGGCGCAATTACCCCAAAGTACACTGTATATATATATATATATATATGTGTGTGTGTGTGTGTGTATATATATATATATATATATATATATATATATATATATATATATATATGCATGTATATATGTATATGTGTACATATATATATATGTTTAAATATATATACGTATATATATATGTATATATATATATATATATATATATATATATATATATATATATATGTACACATACATGCACACAGACAAACATGGAGAGCGACTTTTCACTAAAAATAGGATAAATGGAAGATTAATACAGATAAAAGAAGCAATATTAATTATATCTTACAAACAATAATCATATTTGGAAAATAATAAATTTTGTTAAATGAGATTTGCAATGTGAGACGAGTCAAAATTTGAAAGAATATTTGCTGATACATGTGAAAAGCCGAGAGAAAAATACATTTATTATTTTAATCTAATAACAAAGAAACTAGTAAACAGCATAATTCAATGTATACATATGTATAGCAAACACGCGTACATATATAAACAAAAATATATATATATATATATATATATATATATATATATACATACATACAATTAGATAAATGCAACTTTGTCTGCGTGTGTGTGTGGTAGAATTTGCAAAGGTCAAATCTTTCAACTTTGACCTTTTGGCAGCCAAATTATCGCCCCAAAACTGATTAAAATGCTTGCTGCATGTCTGAATACCCTTTATGTCAAATTTCAAATGTTTAGACCAGAAATTGGCTGAGTAATTTAATAGAGACTGCAGAGGTCAAATTTTTTTTTAAACTTTGACCCCAATTTTGACCTGCTGACATTTATTTTTTGGGCTCAAATCAAATCAAAAGGTTTGATTCATGTCCAAGTAACCTACATTTAAAATTTGAAGTGTTTAAACTGACGTTAAATTTGAACTCAACCTCAGATCAAAAGTCTCAAACTCAAACCCAACTGTTCTATTCTCTCTGCACTTTCCACACTGACGCCCAAAATAAAGAAGACGGCTCTTTTATAGAGAGACCCAACCACATCTCATTTGCATACCCCTCCCCCCTCTCGTCACATCACGTGATTTTCAGTCCATAAATACCATTTTTATTTTCTCTTTTTTTTCTTTCCTAACACGAGCCGCACGATGCATGAGGTAAGGTTCTTTACTTTTAACCACATAGACTCAAAATTGGCAGAAGAGTTTGGTAAAGTTTTCAAAGGTCAAATCGTTCAACTTTGACAACCAAATTTCTGGCCGAAAACCGATTAAAACGATTTTCCGAAATCTCACTACTCCTTATGTCAAATCTCGAGTCTCTAGAACATGGCAGCTTCAGTAACTATTATCAATCAGATACGACTCGAGCTAAGAGTAAGAAAACGATATGATATCGACAATTTACGGGATCATCTTCTTTCTTATTTTATTTATTTTTAAATAAATTTAAATACATTTTATTTTTTTACACTCTTAGTTATTTGGGAGGGAAATGCACACACACATTTTCACTTATATATATATATATATATATATATATATATATATATATATATATATATATATATATATATAAAACTCATCCATATGTTCGATTCGATACTTATATACACATGGTTATTCATACGTGAAGCCGTATATATGCCCCCTATCTTCGACCCTGGCTTGAGGCAGTTGTCTTTCTAGCTGCACTGGTGAGCTGTGAAACAGCGAAACAGTACTGTATGTGGATGACTATAATGCTCCCCATCTTGAGTGGCAGCATATTGGGAAGTGATATACAAACTGCCATTAGCGTATTAAGCAATGTTCTTTGTGTAAACAAATCGAACGGAGGCATTTGGACGATGTCAAAACATCATTAATTCATTACCCTCACAACAGCAGCCGTATAGCGTAATGGTGAGAAACCTTGACTGTCATTTGGGCGGCCGGGTTTCGATCCTGACTTGAGGCAGTTGCCTGTCTAGCCGCACTGATGAGCTGTGAAACAGTGAAACAGTACTGTATATATATATATATATATATATATATATATATATATATATATATATATATAAAATTTTGAAATACTTACAGATTACAAATTGTATAATACTCTAAAATCAAAGTTCATATAATATTAATATCAATATTTCTAAGACAATCCCAACCAGATAAAGAAGCTCAATATACAAGACAAAGCAATAGTATAAGTACAAATTTGGAATTAAACTCACTAGATTAAAAAAATTTACAAATTTATTCCTCAACACAAAAATTTAAAGTTCATTTCTTAATCCATGGATTTTCAATAAATTGCTTATCTCATCAGAGAAAATGTTTTTAGTAAAATAATATTTGTACACAGTCATAAATTTTGCTATTTAGTTTTGGTTTTGGTTTCGATTATAGCTGATGGCCCTCAAGTTACTTATTTTTTATCAATAATTTTATCAAGAATTCTTCATAAGTTTTCGTTTCGGTTTCGATTCAAGCTCATGCACCCAAATCATATGGACATATTTTTTTTATTTTTGAAATCGCAACTTTATAACATATAAGAATCGATAGAACATTTACTCTATAATAATATATACGAAATCTGCAAGAATTAAAATATCATATTTAAGCCTTCTTTATTACCAGCCTACACCAGGCGTCACAAGTGTAGTATCTGTTCTTCAGATGCTGCACTTCTATTTCTTGTTCTCTTTCGGTGGAGGAGAAATCCTTCACGACTGAGACAATTTTTATTTTTGTACCTTGTCTCCACGTTAAAAAACGACCCTGGTGTCTAACTCTGTCCCGTGGGGAGGCATAGTAAATAGGTACACCAGGCGTCACCGCTAGCAGTTTTTACAAAAGAGCTACAATGATATCAGAGTATCTTCATTTACGCTGAACATCTACAGAATGCCAACATCAATATATTACATATGAATGCGTCCGCTGTGGAATTTTCACAGGTGCCGCTAGTTTTAAATTAATATATTATAAAGTATTGAAAATATTAAAATTATAATAGAATCTAGGCTCATTATGGGAGAGAAAAAAAAAATTCCATAGGGTCCCTTCGAATATTAAAATATAAATGAAATATACAATATATTTTCTTGACTAATTAGTCATGGTAATTGCATGCAGTTGGAAATTGGTACCTTGATTAATGTAGGAATGACACCAATAGGTGTGGGAGTTGAAATTCGCCTGAGCTCTATTAAATTTGTGGGGAATAAGAGTGATGTAGATATTTAAGTTGGGGTGATTTTAATTGGTATTTTCTAATGTACCAGATTCTGAACTTACATGGTTTGTGGCACAATGAAGAGCGCCCCTTTTGGGGGAGCTAGGGCTTCTACATTAATAAACCTTACACCTAATTTGTGACTGACTGTGCTCGTGGGCGGGCGAGAAAGAAAGACGTTATTATTGAAAAACATGGCAGCTTCAGTAACTATTATCAATCAGATACGACTCGAGCTAAGAGTAAGAAAACGATATGAGACCCTTGAATTCGAAAGGTCAAACGCACACAAAAACAAAACAATGTTCAAACTTCATGAATATATCTCTTTCTCTCGTTTTATGTCTTTCTATCTATCTATATATCTCTCTCTCTCTCTCTCTCTCTTTCGTTCATTCTCTTTACCTCTCTTGCAATGAAGAAGAGGGAAATTGAATTGTAATTCTACTGTTTTAAACAGTTGAAGCTTGCACCTTGTACGGAGCGGATGCACAAATATAGCAGTTTTGTTGCACGCATTCGTCAACGGCAAAAATATGCTCCTCCATTATTAACCATAAAATAAATTTTATATTTTTATAAAAATGCATTTGTTCGCTATTTCTATACAAGCGTTAAATTTCAGCATTTGGTCCCTGCCATGCTGGTAACGCTATCTCCACGCAATGAAGATTCAAGAAGTGACCCATGCTAGCCGGTTATAGCCGACGACATTGATGTTTCCATGTGCCTATCGTTTGATATCGCTTATTCTCCTGGGGAGCTGGTTGTGTTCCCAGGACGTTCCTCAACCAAGGAACAATCCCTGGAAACGAGGGTGTCATAGTTAATAGTTGTGGAATGTCATAGTGATTGCTATTATTAGATTAAATATGTTTAGTCATCAAAAATATTGTTAAATATTATTAATCTATATTATTACTAGTAAAGTCTCGACCTTAACATTTGACCTTGACCTTGAAAAATAGTGTGCACCATCCCTAGGTCAGAGACCATCATGTAAGGTTTGGTTATGATCAGTCCAGTGGTGTGGGCTGTAGGAGAGTGTATATATATATATATATATATATATATATATATATATATATATATATATATATATATATATATATAAATAGGCTATGACCTTGACCTTTAAAAATGTTATACATACACACACACACACACGCTACTACTTTATATACATAGAGATTATTAATAGATATTATTAAATGGGGAATCATTTCAAATAAATTTGAGTTATGTTTTTTGACAAACACGACATCAGGTCAAATTTGGTGACCATTTTTTTTTTTTTATTTAGCTTACTCACATAGTATTGATGCATTTCAAGCGTGCTTTTCTCAACTTTACATGCGTAACACTGAGTTTTGAATGGAAATGATTCTTCATCTGGTTAATACAGAACAAAAACAACATAAAACTATTTTAAAACATATATTTTCTAGCGTTCTTCTCTGACAGCAACCTTTAACTTTTACCGATAGTGGCTATAAATTACAAAACATAAAAGAACCAAATGAAATTCAAGCAAATAAGGGCATTCTTTGTCGACTCAGATATTTTCCGTATTTTCCCAAACATGAAGAACAATGGGTTTGTCAATAAAAAAAATTCTTATAAAAACGGGGTTATCTGTAATCACGTCCCCAATCATTAAACACAGACAACTCATATATATATATATATATATATATATATATATATATATATATATATATATATACATATATAAGTTGGATACTGTACATAGCAATCGCAGTGAAACTCTCTTGTGATTTGAGAATATCGATAAACAGGAGTCCATACTAGGATGATGTTACGGGGTAGGAGAGTGAGATAGTTATTGTTGCATATTATCTGAGTTTCTCCCCTTTCTTTCCCCGAGGGGACATGGCATTAGTTTGTTGGGGTTGGGTTAGAATTTGTAGAGATGGTGAAGAGGAAGCATAGTCTTTGATGGAGATCTGCCAAGGACACAGTTCCGAAGATGAAGGGAGAATTCTTTATAATGAATGCAGTGCTCGTTCTATGGTCAGCAGGGAGGGGGGGGAGAAGGAAAGAAAGAAGAAAATATAGAGAGAAAAAAGAGAGAGGAAAAGATCGAAGAGATAAAGAAAGCAATATAGGAGGAGAGAGGAGGAAATAGAGGAAGAGATAGGAGAAATAGAGAAGAAGATGGGAGAAGAGGAGGTAGTGCAGGTGATAGGAGATAGAGGAGGAGATAGAAGACAGAGGAAGAGGTAGAGAAGAAGATAAATGTGGGGATAGAGGAAAAGAAATGGCAAGAAGAAAAGACAGAGAAAGAGAAAAAAAACGCAGAAAATACAAAAATAGAGGAAAGGAAAGAGAAAGAAGAAAAGACAGAAAAAAGAAAGAAACCCAGAAAAATATGAAAAATAGAGGAAAAGAAAGAGGAAGAAGAAAAAACAGAGAAAGAGATAAAAAAAAACAGAAAAATATGAAAAATAGAGGAAAAGAAAGAGAAAGAAGAAAAGATAAAAAAAAACCCAGAAAAATATGAAAAATAGAGGAAAAGAAAGGGAAAGGAGAAAAGAATAAAAAAAAACCAGAAAAATATGAAAAATAGAGGAAAAGAAAGAGAAAGGAGAAAAGATTTAAAAAAAAACAGAAAAATGGAGGAAAAGAAAGAGAAAGGAGAAAAGATTTTAAAAAAAAAAGAAAAATAGAGGAAAAGAAAGAGAAAGGAGAAAAGATTTAAAAAAAAAAGCAGAAAAACAGAAAAATATGAAAAATAGAGGAAAAGAAAGAGAAAGGAGAAAAGATTAAAAAAAAAACAGAAAAATAGAAAAATATGAAAAATAGAGGAAAAGAAAAAGGGAAAACAGAAAAAAAGAAAAGTAACGTTTGCAGACAAAAAGATGTAAAAAATACAAATAAAATGTGCGTAAAAAAAAAGAGTATTAGTATGCAAACCACTGTAACAGATTCCAAAGAGTTTACAGCTGATTCCATAGTTTGTAACAACATCCATTAGGCAAATAACATACACCTAGGTATGAAAGAAAATAGAACACAAGAATGGTATTCAGTAAACATTCCTTACATTTGTATTTGTGGTGGCATCAATTTTGATCGGGTTGAGT
Source organism: Euprymna scolopes (assembly GCF_053919585.1). Lineage (NCBI taxonomy): Eukaryota > Metazoa > Mollusca > Cephalopoda > Sepiida > Sepiolidae > Euprymna > Euprymna scolopes. The sequence goes on along the minus strand of NC_136509.1, from coordinate 31,113,258 downwards.
GAGTTGCCTTTATGATGTGCAGAATATATCGAACTCCAGAGACTCACACGCAATGGTTCTGTTACAGGGCGCATGAGATATCTAATCAATAGGGCTAGGACAACAGCATATTCTTTCCATTGTTTTGACTCTCGAGTGTGTATCCGTTGATATCTTACATCATTTATATACAGTGATGTGGTTCTCGGTTGATTAACTGTGTCGGATATATTCTTGAAAGTCAAAACAATGAAAAGAATATGCTACTGTCACAGCCCTACTAATCACTCATGATTCTACTGCGAGAGACCGACCACTGGTGGCCCAGAAAGCATTATATTTGCTATGGAAAAAGTTTCTTTGAGCTTTGTTCAAGGAAAGAAACTCAAATGGAGAGCTCCACTAGCACTAAAAACAGAAGACCCTTAGGTTATTCCCCTTGTCTATAGTGTCAATAGATTATCTCCCCTTGGCTTCAAAGAAATGTAACATTTTCAACAACAAAATAAAGTTCTTTATACATAAAGGTGGGTTGTTTACATAGGAGTCTTTTGACTTTCTTACTCGTTGTCATTTCGTCTAGTGGTTTCTATAGAAATAAACTATTTTTCATATAGAAAAAAGGACACAAAGAGACGTTCATTGAGTTTTCCTTAAGGTTTTATTAGAACAGAACGGACTTGGAAGGGATAGATTAAAGTTATCTTAGCTAATTGTTTACTTCTTAACTTAATGATGATGAATACTATGAGATTATTGAAAACTGGAAGATGAACCCGGTGTTACCCGGTCGTAAAATATGCATAAATATTATATTTTAATTCATACAGAAACTGAGACATATGCATGCAAGTATTATGTTCTGTCTAAACTGTTCACTTTCTGTAATTAATAAAAAAAAAAAATACTTGTGCTGAGATCGAAACCAAAACTTAAAGATGGTGTGTCAAGTGCAATAACCATTAGGCTAGCATGACACCATCTTTAAAAAAATATTATGTTTTGTCTAAACTGTTCACTTCTTGTAATTAACAAAAAAAAAACTTGTGCTGAGATCGAAACCAAAACTTAAAGATGGTGTGTCAAGTACAATAACCATTAGGCTAGCATGACACCATCTTTAAAAAATATATGGTACGTTTTGTTTAAACTGTTTACTTTATGAGTAAAAAAAGAAAAAAGAAAATACTCAGACAGATCAAAATTAAAACCTAAAGACAATGTCATTTGTCAGACTATTGCATGGAATGGATGTTACTACAGCTTTATATGTATTATTAGGTACGTGCAAAATGAATGCCGATGCTCAAAGTGTATAAACATTTTGACCCCTCCCTTTACTTCAAAATTCACCAAAAATCAGGAAATTAATCACAATACTGAAATTTTCAGTATTTATCAAATAATGATCACGGAATATATTAAACTCATTATTTTTATTTAAATCTTTTTGGAAATGTATTATTTTGTTTAAACAAAAATACCTTTACTAAAGTTATAGTTTTATGTAGTAAAAAAAAAATGAATTTACTTTTGTTTTTTTTTATTAAAATAAAGCATCGTAAATTATAACAATTAAAAAAAAAAATTATTTAATTTTTACAGGAACATTACAAAACGCCCCTAAAGTCTGTATTAATGAATTCGATATAACTTAAAGAAAAATTAATTTCTCGGACTACCGATATTATCATTGAATTAAGCATTGTTTATTTAATGTTTTCACACAAAAAATTATAATAGTAAAAAATATTTCTACTTTTTTTTTAACTACAGGTTTTGCATAATTTTTATATCTAAGATTTTAATATTTTTCTTGCTTGCATGAATGTGAAACTTTCGGTGTAACGTAATTTTTATATAATCTTGAACAATGATAAAAAAAAATTAATTTAAAAACAGGAACATAGAAAAATACTTAAATTAAAAAATGGTAAAAATGATACAAACGTTCAGGATAGGAATGTACGGATGCACGTCTGGGGGAAAAAAAATGAAACTAGCACCCTCCCCTTCCTCCATTTTAAATACATGACGTCATTTTCACAGTCTTTTACTTGGCTGACATTTTGGGCTTCCGTATATTCCATGTTTACAAAACTTCCGTTTGTTGCTCTTCGCAAAATCGTCTTTTAGGCTAATAAAGTTATTTTTTTGTACAAATAAGGTGTTTCTTTTTTTGATTTAATTCGATCTCTTAGGACTTTACTAATTATCTTTGAAATAGACCCAGGAAACTAATATTTATCTTTTAAAGGATCTTTACAATGAACTTATTTAACTTCAAAATTTAGCTGAATTGGTTAGCTCGCCATGAAAACATTTTTTCATAACATTTTTTTTCACGTGTACAAATATTTTTTTCACGTGTGGGAAATCAACTTTTAGTCTTTAATCTTTCAAATACAATTAAAAAATAGTCGGGAACCTATAAAACAATTATGATAAATTGGCTTTCAAAACTATCTTTATCCACCCATTTTTGCCCGTACCTAATACCTGCACTTTGCTCGGTGGGACTTTGCCATATGCTTGGGTATCCGAGCGTACCACAAAGTCTTGACCTTAACATTTGACCTAGACCTTGAAAAATAGTATGCACCAATCGTAGGTCGGAGACTATCATGCCAGGTTTTGTCATGATCGCTCCAATGGTGTGAGCTGTAGGAGAGTATATATACATAGACTATGACCTTGACCTTAATGTTGAAATATGGTGTGCACTATCCTTAGGTGGGGGACTATCATCATACCAGGTTTGGTCATGATCTGTCCAGTAGTTTGGGCTGTAGGAGACTTATACACACAGACACACACATACATGAACGCTACTACTTTATATATGTAGACTGTACGGAAGTTTTTGTTTTGTAAAAATGATTGGTATAAAAGTGTATAAAATCTTCGTCTTTGCAATTTAGCCAAATGTTGTTTAGTTATGTATGCTCTGTTGTTATATGCTGGCAATCATCGAGCTTTCAATTTGAACATTTTAGTATATATAAAAATAGAAAGTATATACAAAAACATCTTCACCCTCTCTCTCTCTCTCTCTCTCTCTCTCTCTCTCTATATATATATATATATATATATATATATATATATATATATATATATATATATATATATACAGAAGAGACGTTGCGAGCCTATCCTTGTTTTATTGTTATTTCCATGGCAGGTGCTCGTCTGAACTCCAATCTCTGGTCCCCCCTCGCCAATCTTTCACGAAAAACACCCGTCTAGCTGAATCCACTGTGAAAAATTTTCCCCCACTCTATATCTGTGCTTAAATCAAAACGTGGATTCCATGAACAAAGCTTCTTTCTTAGAACTGCACGCCTGTGGAACTCTGTTCCGTCTGCCTGCTTCCCTCCGGACTACAACTTGGATGTCTTCAAGTCCAATGTTAACAAATTCCTAATGAACCGCCCCCTTAATTAAACACTTCATCAAATCTCCAGACTAACGTAATGTACCTGCAATAACCGTTACCCCTGAGTGGCTTCCGGGCCTTGATAAGTGGTGATCACTGTGTAAAAAAAATAAAAACAAAAAAATATATATATATACACACACGCCGCTTGTCTTTAAAAATATACTCACACTTCAAATAACGATGAAATCTTTATTCATGAACATAGAATGAAATGGAATAGCTTTGAATACAGAAAACATGTAATTAAAGAATCATGTTTGCAAATGTTTAAATTGATAACCATAACAGACAATGCTGATAAAGTGCGAACACACTTTTGCATTTTCTGAGACCCTCTGTAGATATATGCATATACATGTGTGCTGCGTTTAGTGTATTCGTACAAGTCCGATGCGATATGCTTTAATAAGTCTGCTTGTTAGTACAAGAATTAGTTGGAAAGAAAAAAAAAGGACAAACAAATTAAGCGAAGAGTTATTGATCAGCCTGCACCCCAAAATAAATCAACACAATCAATTCGATCTTCAAAGGAGTCCAAATCAATGTTTCTTTTTCGTTGTGAAACTCCACTTACATTTTGGAACAAAATTGTATCACAGAACGCGTTTATTGACAGAAAACATTGGCATGAAATGAAACGTTTGAAAATATTCTTCATGACGATTTACTCATTTTACTTACGGTCTTTAAACTTTCTATCTACCTTTTGGAAGTGGGTGTGGGGCAACAGCAATACTCTCCCCTTCTTCCCTTAAAAAAAAAAACAAAAAAACAGAAAGCTTTGAAGTATTTCTTTTCCACTGCGTTCATCAAAATATTACAAAATATTGGGTTTAGATCAGAAATTATATTCTTATACATACACGTATGTACATATATTTTACATACGTACATATACTTATATTTACATACATACACACACGCATGTACATATATCTACATACATACATACATACATGCATACATACATACATACATACATACATACATGTACATATATTTACATAAATACACACATGTGCATATATTTGCATACATGTATATATATTTACATACACACATATACTTATATTTACACACATACACATGTACATATATTTATATACATGTACATATATTTACATACATACACATGTACACATATTCACATACACACATGTACATATACACAACTACTTATATTTACATACATGTACACACATCTACTTATATTTACACACACACACACACACACACACACACACATATAGGCCCAAGATTTGCTAAAAAGATTCCATCACTATGATCAGGAGAGGATTATTGTTGTGGGGGCATACGCACCCTTATAACTGCTAAGATGGACTTGTCCATTAGGCATATAACCAGCAAGTCTAGACCGCTCAATGAGAGCTATCCCGGATGTCGTACAGAGACAACTCCACACGGACTTATTAACCTTTTCTGTTCCACTAACCCTTGCTTGATGTAAATCTTCCTCTTATTCTTACCAAGTCGTCATGTTCCTACTTTCACCCTTTCCGACTCCACTACAATTATAATGGCTGCCCAAGATCAAAGATTGCTGACAAAAAGACGAGTGGTCTCAGCAATAACAACAAGTGTCGGTTCTCCCACACAGAAAGAGAGAGTGTGAACCAGCTGACATGCAAGTCCTGGGAACATGTTTACCAGAAAGAACGGTTGGAAATAAGTTATACACCATTCACTATGACTACGTAATCCGTACATACCTTGAAAACGTAGCTAATCAAAGTGAAATAGCGACAGTGGGTTTAAAAAAAAAAAGCAACTTTAGTGTCCCAAATGATGCTTGCTTAAACAGAGCTGAGACATAAAAGATAACGAAATACTTGGTATTTCGTTATCTTTTATGTACGACATGAAAAGAAACTGGAATCATAGGAAGATCTTTATCATTCCAGTGATTACAGAAGCAACTGGACTCATGAAAAAGAATTTTAAAAAGTACCTGGCAAATATACTTGGTGAACCAGGTGCAAGAGAGATTCAAACAATAGTACTCGAAGGGACAGTCAGAATCTTAAAAAGATTTCTTGATTAGAATATATACGATAGTGAGTGGATGTTTGGCATCTGGTAGGATGCCCCATCCTCAGCTTGAACAAACTCATAAGAAAATTTTTATATATATATATATATATTTATATATATATATATATATATATATATATATATATATATATATACACACACTATCAGGCCAACAGCATTGCCAGGTCATAAAATACGCTTAAATATGATATTTTGATTAATGCAGATTTCATATTTATTATTATATTATATGGGACCCAATATATAGTAAAGATTTAAAGTGTTTAGGAGAAAATGACTTGTGTGCCATCATAGAGAATCGAAATCAAAACGTTTAGCTTACGATTTACTTTTTCCTTTGACGTTAATGACTGTACTATAAAGACATGTTTACTGCAAAGGTAAAAATAAAAACATGAACTAATAGCTATTTCGTTATGCATGCAGATTCGTAATCCCGTTGTTCTACCTTCACCTGGCAAATTTCATTTTTTTAATTTTCACACTTTTGCACAGATTTTCCCCTGGTAAAACACAGATATAAAGTTTTGCATGGATTCAAATACCTTATATATAAAGTTTCATGTCTGTAGACCAAAAACTCTAGGAGTTTGTTAGGCAAAATTTACTAAACAAAAATATATACGCATACATAAATATATATATAGAAGGAGTTTTGTGCTACATATAAACTTTTTTATGCAACTATTATGCAAGTATAAATCATGTAGAATATCTGCATGAATATAATTACATGTAATAGTTAACTAAAGATAATCATCATATAAGAAAACCGAAAAAACTAATAGGGAATTAATTAAAATTAAAAGAATATGCAAATTAGTTAGATTTTTTTTAGATAAATGTAATTCAACGATCTATTTATGACAAAGTTGTATTTTCTTTTTAAATAAATAGAAAAAGGGCTTTTTAATATGAATATCAATACACAAAAAAACAATTCATAGGGGTAATACATATACACTATATATATATATATATATATATATATATATATATATATATATATATATATATATAATACATATATTATATATACATTATATATATACATAATATATATAAATAATACATATATACACATATAATACATATACTACATATATTATATATATACATAATATATATAATACACATATATTATATATATATATACATAATATATATATAATACACATACATATATATATATATACATAATATATATAATACACATATATTATATATATACATAATATATATAATACACATAATAAACATATATTATATATATAGTATAAATTACATACATATATATATAAATATATATACATACATAATATATATATATGTATATACACAACAAAAATATATATATACACACATAATATATACATACATAATACATAGATATACATAATATATACACATAATATATATATATATATATACATATATATACATACACATAATATATATATATTTATATATATATGTATGCAAATAATATATACATGCATAATATATACATATACATAATATATATATGCATACACAATATATATATATATATGTATATACATAATATATATATGCATACACAATATATATATATATATGTATACACATAATATATACATATACATAATATATATATATATACATACACATAATATATACATATACATAATATATATACATACACATTATATATATATATATATATAAATATATATATATATATATATATATATATATATACAAGCAAATCACCAAGAATTTTGCTTTATAACCCTATTTATATTCATTTTTTCCTTTCTAATATTTTATTTGTCTACGTTAAAAGAATTAATGATTGAATTGTTTCATGATTTATGGTTGTTTGAATATCGGAACATTTGTCAACTCTTTCAACAATAACAATAGAAGAATTGTTTGCAAGATACAAAGGAAAACTGAATATAAAATGCTACAAAGCAAAATAATCAAATATGAAAAGATGCTTTCAAAAAATCTGTTCACACCGATGCCGTGTAGACATCGTAAAATAGGCAAATATTCGTGGCATCAAAAAAACAACTGTCATAAACTAAGCTGAATTGTATGTCCAGCCGGTTGCTCTAAGCTCCATTTTGGATTCTGCATACTATTCCCTCTCTAATTTTCCACTATGAATGAAAATTGCATTAGATGATCAACTTGGTTCACCCCCACCTTCCAATGGTCAGGCTACCATATTGTTCTGTGGTAGTAAACACCTCTATATCTATGAACAATATGGAGTCGTCTGGCTTATATAATGCCAGACATTTCCTCCTTCAAACAAAGAGTACACTCGCTCGGCCTTCACTCTAGTTCAATTGTTCTAAGTCAATGGAGGGAGAAGCCCTTCTATACTATAAAGCAATTTTATTTTTGCATACTGCCAGAGTTCCCCCTTTATTTAGGTTAGTAAACACTTCCTCAGGGCTGGGTAGCAAATGATGACGATCCATTAGTGCTGCATCCAACCCAGTCGAGAAGTCTGCACCAACTGATATTCTTAAATTTCTTCTTTATAAACACGGTGAGGGCTGCTCATTTGCTGTAGTCGACTGTAATAAAAATTCCTGGTTTGACGAGTCTATCCAGTTCTCCATTGATTTTTTGAATAGAAGCAAATGGTATGCTCCGTTTCTTTTCCCCCTACATTAAAAATAAGCTTGCCTTACATTTTGTTTTCGTGGGGAAGCGAATAGATACCGAGAGTATACTTGTCGATTAACTGTTATTTCACCTTATAACTGTGATCCTGTAAACTGGACCATAACATTAGCGATGAAAAGATTAAAAAAAATGACCCACAAGGATCTCTTTTGGATAAACGATCAACTTTCATCCAACAAACTCATACTTTTTTTCTACCTTCTTTGAGAATACAAAGATTGGCTCTACAACGTTTTTTCAACAAGATGCAAAACGACTTTGAAAAAGTTTCTTTTTCAAAACTGTGAGTAGAAAAAGAAATTTAACTACTTAAAAATCTTTTGTCGATAATCTGTATGACTTTTTTTTCTCAGTAAAACAACGAGAAAAAGAAAAAAACGTATATTAACCCTACGAAGGATTGAAACCATATTCACTCCATTACATAAGTTCAGGAGAACAACTCGAATGCTATGAAAAGGGATTTCAATTCGTTTTTATTCCAGATTTTTCTGGGCTCAAAATTTTTGTGCTAAAAGAAATTCCTACTTGACTGTTGTTCTCCATGTACGCGACTTTTTTGTGGGGAAATGTGAAGATTAAGTTTGCCTATCTTTTCCGTGACATTATTGTTTTTCCATTTATTTAAAATGTACAGACTTTAGCAGCAGGTAGCAGGAAGGTAATTCCAGAGTCTAGCTGTTCAAGGGAAGAAGCAATTAAAGTAGAAAGCTTTTTGGCATTTAAGGACTTCAACAGTGAAGAGGTGTGATTTTGTTGCTAAGCAGATTTGTCGAGGATATGTGCGTGGAGGAAGTAAAGGTGTAATAAGTTCATCAGAGCACATTTCACTAAAATACTTGTAAAACACAGGGATGCAACATTACAACAATGGAGTATAGTCCGGTCAATCTAACTTCATTTTTTAGACTTGGTTGGTTGGTTGTTTTACGGCATATCAACCCTTTTCAGGTTATTTAATGCCGAATTCAGTGATTTTGAAGAAAATTTTTTTAATAGAATATATTTGGGTTTTTTTCAAGTCGGTTTCTATTTAACCCATAGTTGGGACCCTAACAAGTACTACCACTCTGGGTCAGAGTGGACCTGGAAGCAATAGCAATTAAGGAGTGGCTTTAGACTCCCCAAAGCCTGCAAGCTGGGGCCTCACCATCGGATATAGTTTAAGGTCATATCCAGGACCTTTTTTAGACCTGGATTTGTCTTGTGATTCTATTTATTTTTCAAAATAGAAGAGTGTTTGAGGCAATTTGTTGAAATAATGCGTCTACAGCAAGCTCAGACGTTACAGTTGTAGAAACAAAATATGGAGAAGCAGAAAGAAAATGATGAAAGCCAACTGCAGCGGACAAAGTTCATTGAAGAAAAAGCAGAGTAAGATAAGGAGTTAAATAGACAATGAGAAATGGAGAGAAAAATGAAACTAATAACTCAAGTAATAGCAAATAAAAACAATAACTAGTTAAACGATCTGATCAGCAGTAGAAACATTTCATTATGTTCCTGAAGAGGAGTTGACTTTTGAAGTCTATTTTCACAGATTTGGTGACGTATTCAGGATAGATTGCAAGTCATGGGACGAGCAGATGCAGGTTCATCTTTTATTACAAAAATTGGGAGCTGCAAAGCATAACGAGTTGATGGACTACATCATCCCGAAACAGACGAGTGAATTGTCCTTTGACAAGGTAGTAAAATCTTTGATGTAATTATACTGTCCAAAAACTAATTTATTTCATAAAAGACAGAAATGTATCACCCTGCCCCATAAAAAAGACCAAGATTACACCACATTTGCTTCAGTTGTAAATAGACACTGTGACGACTTTGGACTATCCTCATTGACAGCTGATGACTTTAAAGTCTTGATTTTAATTCAACATTCAGACATTGGGCACTAAACAGATTGGAAAGGGCGCCAAACATTCAACAATTGGCAGAGGATTGTCTTGGAGAAGCAAGACTCCAAAAATATAGAAGACGCAGGAGTAGCACACAGTAGAAAGGTATGAAGTAACAAACAATCTTACTCTCTTAACAGTCAAGCAAAAGCCAAACATAACTTTCTGGAAAAATCTTAAAAGAAGCCGGATTTGCCTGTTACCCATACAAAAGATGTTGAGAACTTAACTGGCAGAATGATTGTCCATATCAGTTCTGGAAATGTGATCTGTGCAGACACAACGAACACAAAAGGATCCCACAGTAGCTACATAAAAGCAACGAGAACTCAAGCGGAGATCTGCTTCCCCCATCTTGTTTCTTCGGTGTCTCAAATCAAACTCACTAAACTTAACTCAGCTTATTCAAACCAGAATACCTGACACGTCACGTCCGATCTCCATTCACATACTTCTGGTGCAAACTGATCAGTCAACCAGTTTGATACCTATCACAACATTACCTTTTGACCCTTTCTGCACCTGCATGCTCGCTAAACTCGTTGTTTCCCACAATTCAATCTATTGTTTACTTTGCTAGATAGATAGACAATTAGATAGACAGATAAATAAACAGATAGACAATTAAATGATTCTACCCAGCGTTGCCCGGCATTTACCTAACATCAGTTTGACAGTTATGTCGCTGCTGTCAGGCTGAGATATGGCTCTTTTCAGTCCTAGGAAATTCACTCACCCAGGCATTAACTTCTCTCTGCGAAGAGGGTAGTTTTAAGTTAATTGTTTGACGTACCCCTACTGGGGAATGCTAACAGGACTGATCAGGCAGTTTTTGCAGGTCAAAATGCACTTCACCTAGTGCACTGGCTTTTCAGACCTCCATTAGAGGGGATGTAAATAAACATGCATGAAATCATTCTGAAGTTGTATTTCAAAAGTAATGCCTCCTATTTTTCATTCTGCTCAAATGGATCAGAAGGGATTGCAAATTGCATTGTTATGATGACAGCGTTCATGACCTGAAAGTTTCATCTGTCTGTTGCAGATATTGACGTTGTAAGCCTCTAAGAAAGAAATCCCTGTCATGGACGTGCGTCAGAGACAGAGGTGTGTTATTCAATTCTTCCATGCGGAAAAATAATGGAACCGATCAATATTCATCAATGTGTGTTCAACGTTTACGAAGTTGATGCAGTTGATGAGATGTATTCTTTGATTGCAGAGTGGTAACAGAGATTTAATTGACAAAGCACACTCCGGATTTTGACGACTGAGGCATCAAAAGAGGATGGCAAAAGTGTATTGAGAATGGTGGTATAAATGCTGGAGCACAAAAAGTTGCTCTTTTTAATGGTACCACTCTCGTTTTCGTAGCTCTTTCATAGTTTATTTTTTTAATTAAAAATAGGAGGGCTTACTTCTGGAATGACTCTCGTATGACTAAAAAAGCTGTAAATGTCTTGACAAGCTTCTGGGATTGACCTGTACTCCTGATCTGAAATGGAACACATACATCAAATCTGTTGCCAAGATCGTTGGAAAAATGGTTAGATCACTCTATTAATCCAGTAGGTATCTCACTGCCGATGCATTCCTCTATCTGTATAAGAGCTAAGTACATTCTAAAATGGAGTACTGTTGCCAAATCTGGGAAAGAGCTGCTCAGCACACCTTATTCTGCTTTGATAAAGTTCAAAACCAGCTTTGAAACCTAGTAAGTGATTCCCTTTTCTCTTCCCTGCAATCTCTTTCCCACGGAAGAGACATTGCAAGCCTATTTCTGTTCTATCTTTAGTTTCATAGCAGGTGCTCGTCTGAGCTCCAATCTATGGTTCTCCCTTGCCGGACTTTCACAAAAAACACTGAACTAGCCACATCCACTATCAATAATTTTCCCCACTCCCTATCTGTGCTTAACTCTAAACACAGATTCCATGAACTGTTCGCCTGTATAACGCTGTTCCGTTGGCCTGCTCTCTGGCAAACTACAATATCATAGCATTCAAGTCCAATGTAAATGACTTCTTGTTGAACCGTTCCCTTAAATAATCAAATTTTACCCAACTTACATCACTAATGATTACTACACTACCACCTTACATTCATTAAATTTTATCCTCGAGTAGACTCCAGGTCTTGATAACTGGTGATTCCCTTGTCAATAATAAAAACAAACTTAAAACCTTTGAGTATAGTTTTTATTTAGAATATGATTTGACAATAATTTAAATTGTTTAAAATACGTGTCTGTGCGTGATTATATATATATATATATATATATATATATATAAAGAGAGAGAGAGAGAGAGAGAGAGAGAGACATGAACAAAGAGAGAGAGAGAGAGACCAATTAAGCATAAACGAGAGAGAGTGAAAAAGAGAGACAGATTGAAACTGAGGTTAAAGAAAAAAAAACTCTCTGGATTTTAATATAGAGTTATGAATGAGGCACTTATTAAATGATTTTGTCATCTCCTGATTAAAAAAAAAAAGAAAAAAAAAAGAAAAACCTCCTTGAATTACATCATATTTCCTCGTTTTTTTTGTTTGCTTTTTTCTTTGTTTCTTGTTTTCATTTTTTTTTTTTTTTTGCATATTCTGATTGTTGATTCAAGTGGCACTCGAAGGTCTGTCAGCAGAGATGCTGTTTCTGCCAAGAACAAAGTGTTCTTGAAAGGAGACAAATAAGATGCAAAGCCATCGAGAAGTTTCTGCCTTCAGTTACAACTGATGCCACTGACGCGATTCCAGAAAGAAAACAAATAAACAAAGACACACACACATATATATATATATATATATATATATATATATATATATATATATATATATATATATATATTAATCCACTGGTTTTTGCATAAAAACAGATATTTCATTTCACGAACTAGAGCAGATTAGGAGAAGAAAAAAAATAATAATAATAAAAACGAAACGTATAATATACGGAAAGAAAAAAAATGCAAGGGAGATAATCCTAGATATAAAAAATGATACCATGAAAATGACCTCCCTTCTAAACAGAAGGATCGGGTAATAATACGAATTCAAACACCAAGCAAAAAAAAAAAGAACATTGAAATAAACACGTATAATTATAAAAATAAAATTATGTAAAATTATATGATGATTGAAAAAGGGAAAAAAATTATGAAACTACGGGTTAAAACGGAAAACTATCTTCACATAACACCAAAAGATGGAGGAAGTGAGGAGGCATGGCTTTGGAAATCTTTTTACCCAAATACGATGTTCAGCATGTTAAAAATATACCTTTCGTTGTAAAAATTAAATAGATAAGCATCTGAACAAGTTTATGGGGACAGGATATTTTTTATGGAAACATAAATCGTAAAATTGCCTACTCATCAATGAAACAGCTGTAATGGAAAAAAATCCAGGAAATAAATGAAGGTTATAAAAAGAAAACGTGAGTCTTTGAATTTTCAACAACATTTTACACTATATATATATATATATATATATATATATATATATATATATAATTATTTTTTTGCTATAATAATTAAATACTTACAGACACTAGTGTTTCATCCTTTCTGGAATCTTCAGTGCAGGGTGTCACAATTAACACCAGTCAACAGATTCGAACTCTGCAACACGAGCCATCGCTGGCTCGATTAGCAAAGACCATATCCATTCGGCTACCATTAACCGTGTGAAATAATGTTGAATTTAAACATTTTAATTTTTTAAATGTTCTTTATGTCAGTTAAACAATGATCTAATCGTTATACAATGATCTATGCATAAGAGCTAAATTGACCGACTTTAATTCAACTGAAAATGGTCTACGATGAGAAACGAGTCTCTTAAAGGGGCTGTCATAATTAATTTTTGCTATAATAACTAAATACCTACAGGCACTAGTGTTTCATCCTTTCGGGAATCTTCAGTGCAGAGTGTCACGATTAATACCAGTTGACAAATTCGAACTCAGCAACATGAGCCATCTCTGGCTCAATTAGCAAAAACCGTATCCATTTGGCTACCTTTAACCACGTGAAAAAATGTTGAATTTAAACATTTTTATTTTATGTTCTTTACGTCAGTCAGACAGTGATTTAATCGTTATACTGTGATCTATGCATAATATATATAGAGAGAGAGAAGGAGGGGAAGATAGAGAGAGACTAGACTACTCATGACCTTGTTGGGTCAGTATATGTTATAGCTAGCTATGGAATAATGAGTATATTAATTATGCCAATAATATGCGTGTTTGCGCATACAACAATGGCCACCACTTTTAACACAAGGAATGACATTGCTTAATATCCGGAAAACTACTCATTCGCGGTAAATTTAAATGCGATATTCGCTTTCAGCATATCCGAAAATAATCATTTTAAAGGAAAATGTTAAGGCAGAAACCAAGTAAAAATTTACCGATATTTTTTTTTTTCATTTGTAACAAAAAGTAATTTTTTTAAAATTTATTTTCGGTTTTATTTATTTATATTGTTAGGAATGTAAAAAAATAAAATGCATTTAGATTTAAAAATAAGAAGATGACCCCGTAAATTGTTGATTTTTACTAAAGAGAAATTAATGTTAACAAAAAAAGAATAGGGGAATATATATATATATATATATATATATATATATATATATATATATATATATAAAAGTGAAATTATCTGTTTCTCTGTGTATGTCTGTGTGTGTACATTTCCCTACCAAACTACTCTGTCAATTTTTAGTCTACAGACTCGAGATTTTACATAAGGGATATTAAGATTAGGAAAAGTCTTTTTAATCAGTTTTCGACCAGAAATTTATCTGTCAAGGAGGTCAAAGTTCAATGATTTAACCTTTGAATTCTCTGCCAAACTTCTCTGTCAATTTTAAGTCTAAACACTTGAAATTTTAGATGTAGGTTACTTGGACATAGATCAAATTTTTTAACTTGATCTGAGCCCAAAACAATAAATGTTAAAGGGTCAAAATTTAAAATATTTGACCACTCAGCCAATTTTTAGTCTGAACATTTGAAATTTTACATAAAGTGTATTCAGAGATAGAGCAAGCTTTTTAATCAGTTTTTGGCCGAAAATTTAGCTGCCAAGGGGTCAAAGTCCAAAAGATTTGAGCTTTGCGGTATCTAGCAAATTATTCAGCAAATTTTGCATCTAAACACTTGAAATTTTACATAAAGGGTATTCAGACATTCAGCAAGCTTTTAATCAGTTTTGGGGCGAAAATGTGGCTGCCAAGAAGTCAAAGTTGAAAGAGTTGACCTTTGCAGACTCTACCAAACTTCTCCGCTTATTTTGAGTCTTAACAATTGAAATTTTAGATGTAGGTTACCTGGACATGAGTCAAACTTTTAATATATATATATATATATATATATATATATATATATATATATATGCACATAAAGTTATGAACAGTACATAAATATTAAAGGATATTTTGATTAATTCATAACGAGTTTTGTTCTCTGTATTCAAAATGATTAAATCTTTTAAAAACATTTATAGCTCTAGTCTTGCACTATTGAGCTAGTGTAGTGACGAGCTAAATCAAATCGCTCGTCACGTAATCAGAGGAATGTATTCGGCTGGAATTTTTTTTATTCAATTTTCACCTCCAAACAAGGCACAGTACCACTTTGAAGTAGGGGGCTACTATTGGGGACATAAGTTGCAGGGAGATTATGAAGGGAGACGAGCAGCAAGATGTCTGTTCACATTACACGAACTTCTGCATGTCAGCACAGTTGGGAAAGCAGAATCCAGGAAGGGAGTTCCAAAGTCTAGCAATTCTGGGGAAGAAACTTTTGGAGTAGAAGGTCTCCTTACACCTAGGGATCTACTGTGTAGGGGTAGGATTAAGCCGCTTGTTGAGTTTGTCTGGGGTATTTACGTTGAGGGGTGCAAGTGCTTGTAGTTCATCAGAGCATTTACCATTTGGTTTTGTCACAGTTCACTCGTGCAATTCTATCAGCGCATAGAATTATGGTTTTGATGCAACTGTTTTACACACAAATCCATGGAACTATATTTTTGTCTATTCGTGCATGTAGACAGTGAACAAGCTGGAACATTCTAGAAAATCAGTATAAAAGGCCTGATGCGCCAAAAACAAACCAGTTCCAGACAAAATTTTTGCAAGTTAATTCACCGCTGCCCATGATTATCACATGTGTCTGATTCCGTCTAAAAAACATAAAACTGCATCGCGAAGAAGACCAAGCTCCCAAGCGGCAACGGACAAATTATTCAATCCTTTACCCATGAAACTCATGCAAACAACAAAGAATGAATATTTTTCCTTGCAAAACTCCTACCCTTCTTTTTTTCCTCACAAAGGAGTCACCACTTATCAAAGCCCAGAGGCCACTCGAGAATAAGACTTAATATGTGTACAATAAATATTCAATGGGAAAATGTCGTAGTAATCGTTAGTAGTGGAAATTTGATAAATTGGATTACCTAAGGGGATAGCTCATCAGGGACTTGTTTACATTGAACTTGAAGATGACCAAATTGTAGTCAGTTGAGAAGCAAGCAATCGGAAGAGATTTCTACAGGCGTGCAGTACTATGAAAGAAGCATTGTTCATGAAATCTACGTTTGGGTTTAGGCACAGATAAAGAGTGGGGGGAATTTATTGATAGTGGTTTCAGTTAGACGAGTGTTTCTCATGAAAGTTGTACACTTTCATTTGCTGTGTTTCTTTATATAATATGTAGACAATAACAATTCCCTCAGCCGCAAAAGACTTTCTCAGTTACAAAAGATTTCCAGCCAATACCCTTACGATCACACGAATATTATTTTTTCACCTAGTCTTATAAAAAAATGAACATTTCTCCGCTTTAGTCATGGACTTTAATCTAAGGATATGGCTTAAGAAGAATTTGTTAACATTGGATTTAAAAACAACCGTGCTGTAGTCAGCTAGGAAGTTTCTTGGTGTCATTACATTCCACAAACGAGAAGTTCTCGAAAAGAAACTCTGCCCATGGAAATTTTGTTTAGCTCCAGATATGCAGAGGGATAAAGGAACATTTCTAAAGTGATTTTTTTACAGGAGGTAACCAAAGATTAGAGCTCAGTCGAGCAGGGAAGGAATTTCAAAGGAAAGTACTTCAAAGAAAAGACGTTATTGCAGTAGAAAACCTTCCAGCATCTATGGACCCCTACAGTGAAAAGGTGTGATTTTGCCGCTTGTTGGTTTTGTCAAGGGCTATTCACATTGAAGGGCACAAGTGCAGTAAGTCTGTTGGAGCATATTCCATTAAAATACTTGAAAAAAATGCACAAAGATGAAACATTGTGGTGATGGGACAGGCTTGAGCTTGATAAACAATGTGGGCTTATTAGGTTATGGATTCTTTTTTTTTTGGGGGGGTTGTCTAAGAGGAAGTTACTAGTAATTTATGTACCAGCCCAAATACAAGAACGAATTGTGGCTCTGTAGAGATATGGGATACTGGCAGATTTGAGTTTTCTAACCCAGTAAAGGGAGCCCACTGTCTTCTACTAGAAATGCTATGCTATAAAATTCGTTAAATTAGTTATTAACAAATCAGTATCTCTAGACAGACATCGTTTAGTTATTAAATTATTAACTGAACCAAATTCTTATAAAACTATAATTTTTTTTAAAGCAATGTTATTTTAATCTCTATTTAGAAGATTATTGGATGTAAACAGCTTCCAAACTTTCAATCTTTTAATAAGTGAGGATTTGCTAATAATTTTAAAGCCTGAAATGACTTTCTCTCAGACATTTGGCTGTGAATTTTTTTTTCAAATTTTTCACATGGTCAAAAAGGGAATAAATTCTTTTTTTTTTCTTTCTTTTATTTTTTTTTTTAACTATTAAGAAAAGATTAAAATGACTGAATTGTTAATGAAGAAACTGAAATGTATTCTGCTAAATTTATTTTTGTAAATAAACTTTACTTTTCTGAATTTTTGAGATGAGGATTAGTTGTTCATATTATTTGGATTCTTCGGACTACTGTTCTCATCTTGAGGGTAATGTTTTTTCACAACTTTTTTGTGGATGTAACCGCTGACCATCTTCAAGTGTATCTTGTCAAACTTGAGAATGCTTCTGTCGAACTCTGGAATTTGGACACAGTTTCGAGCGGAACCCTTTATTTACTTCACGGGTGTAGCATGCTCTTGTTCCATCAGCCATGACTGGATAGAGGTTCTAAGTAATTCACAATTGTATTTTTCGGCCGCCCACACTGAGACTTGAACCTTCAACCTTCAGAAGAATATTACTTTTACAGTTGATTCTTACAAGTACTCTAGCCACTGCATCACAGGTCTGAAGAAGGTAGGAGGTTATGTAGACCGAAATGTGAAAATAATACTGAAAATTAGAACAGTAGTCTGAAAAATCCAAATAATATAAATAAAATTTCTTTTTCAATAGGAATTTTTCAAATTTCATTTTATTTTATATACTTTTTTCTTTAACTCACCTTTACCCAGAATAAGGCATATCGCCACTTGGACGTAAGGTGCTACTAATTAGGACCATGCCTAAGAAAGATTAACAAGATGTTCGTTTACGTTACATTTGAACTTCTGCATATCAGTACAGTCAGGGAAGCAGGTAGCAAGAAGAGAATTCCAAAGTTTAGCTATTCTAGAGAAGAAGCTATTTGAGTAGAAAACTTTCTGTTATTTAGGGACCTCAACAGTGAAGGGGTGTGATTTTGTTGCCAAATGGGTTTGTCAAGGATATGTATGTCGAGGGGGCACAACTGCAATGCGTTCATCAGTGCACACTCCATTAAAATACTTGTAAAATAGGCACAGGAATGCAACATTGCGGTGATGGGACAGAGGTTGGAGCTTAGTTGACAGAGTCGGACCTATTAGATTGCAGACCCTTTTTGGACCCTATCCAAGAGGGAGAGACTAGTGGTAGATGCATTAGTCCAGATGTGGCAGCAATACTCCATACATGAGTAAATGATGGTCTTGTAGGGGTGCAGGATACTCTCAGGTGTGAGCAGTTTTCTAGCACGGTAAAAGGAACCCATCTTCCTTGCAGCAGCCTTTGCAATGTCCTCAATGTATTTATTTCAGTTCATATTTCCTGTGAATGTTAAGCTGAGGAGTTTGAAGGAATAATTCTCAGATAGGAAGTTATTTGTCATTGATATCGGTGGTTGGAGAGGCTTCTTGTAATTGTTAAAGGAGAGTAGCTTAGTCTTATTGGCATTAAATGTTACCATCCATTTATGTCCCCATTCAACTATGGTCTGTAGGTCATTTTCTAATGATTCAGTCATTTTCTAAGGATTCAGCCATTGTCTTGGATTTGTGTACATCCATTCTTCCTTCATGCATGTTATACAGCAAATATATCCATCTCGAGCTGAATATTACTAGGGAGATCATTGATGAATATCAGTAATAATAGTGGTCTTAGTTATAAGAAAGGGAAAAATGGAAACAACAGAAGGCATGGAACTACTCAACCAAACAGAAATGATGACACTAGGGGAACAAGACGACTATAAATACTTGGGAATTCTAGAAGCGGACACCTTCAGCGCAACAGAAATGAAAGAAAAAATTGGAAAGGAATACCTCAGGAGAACAAGAAAACTCCTGGAAACGAAATTATATAGCAGAAACCTAATAAAAGGTATAAATACATGGGCAGTATCACTAGTAAGATACTCTGGACCGTTTATAGGGTGGAGAAAAGAAGAACTGAGACAGATCGACCAGAAAACAAGGAAGCTCATGACCATGCATAATGCACTACACCCAAAGGATGATATTGATAGACTCTACGTGAAAAGGAAAGACGGCAGGAGAGGACTGATCTGTATAGAAGACTGTGTGAAGGACACGAAAAAAGAACTAGATAAATACATAATGCAAAACACTGAAAGGATAATTATGGCAACGAGAGACACTGAAAAAAACAACAAAACAGAAAACAGAGAGACAAATGACAAAACAAGAAAAGAGAAGTGGGAAGAGAAACAACTCCACGGAAGATTCATAAGAATGAAAAAAGATGAGAATAACGAAAACACCTGGACATGGATTCGAAAGGGACATATAAACCGAGAAACTGAATCTCTAATAACTGCAGCACAAGATAACTCGATAAGAACCAACCATACCAAAGCAAGTATCGATAAAACACAAGAAAACAGCAAATGCAAACTACGTGGATAAAGAGACGAAACAATAAACCATATAGTAAGTGAATGCAGCAAACTGGCCCAAAAGGAATACAAAAACAGGCATGACCAAGTGGGGAGGGCGGTGCACTGGGAATTGTGCAAACAGACAAATTTTGAGCATACAGACAAATGGTACAAGCATAAACCCGCAACACCACTCGAAAACGAGAACCACAAAATCCTATGGGACATGGACATACAGATGGACAAACCCATCCAAGCAAGAAGACCAGATGTAATAATTAACAAGAAAGAAAAATCCTGTGAAATTGTAGACTTTGCTGTCCCAGCTGACCACAGAGTATGAAAGAAAAGGAGAAACAAAGCAAATACACAGAGCTAGCCAGAAAGTTATAAGGGATTTGGATTATGAAGAAAATCAAAATAGTACCGATAATAGTAGGAGCACTAGGAACAATTCCGAAAAACTTTGAAAAAAGAATGTCAGAAATTGGAATCAGAGGAATAACTGCAAAAATACGACTAACGATAATGAAAATGGCTGAAATATTAAGGAAAACCCTTGAATGCGGAGAATAATACAAGAAGACAATATAACGAATAAGCATTACAGGGAATGAAGAACACCGAAGCTGCATATCTACAAGTTCTACACCTCCATCATGCATTCTCCCCCCCCCCCATTGTTTCATCACTGTTCCTCCCAATAGAAAAGTGATAGCAAAGAGCCGAGAAGGATCAAGAAGGATTGAAAGACAGAGGAGAGAGCGCTGGGCAGACCTTGGCTGGACAAGTGCAAAGAGAACTGGGACCTTGGGGAGGCTTAGTGCCACTCAAATTCCAGTAGAAACCAATGGCCACTGCCAGCGAGACATCAATGGTAAGAGGCTGTTGTGATGATGCAAATTCATTTGCAAATGCTATCGAAGGAGGTGGAGAGAGCTGGACGTCTGGGGAGACTTGTTGTCACTCAGCTTCCAGAGAACACCACAGGTTTCCAATCAGATTGTTTGTTGACTTGTGTGAAAGCTCCATGTGAGCCAATAATAATAATAATAATAAGCTGATTGATGAAACAACTGAACTTCGTTGGTCTTCTGAAGCTACACTTCATCTTTTTTTGTCCTTAATCAGCGAATGAGAAATCCCTCTAGACTGTGCCAATTTTTTTTATTTTTGTCCCAATCCAGAGTGCCATTTTTGGAAAGCAGAATGCTCCCCCACATTACAAATCGACCAAATTCTACCCTTGTGGGGAGAAAAGTAAATAGAGACTGCTGTTTGATCTAATCTTCAGTAACAAGGATAAAAAAAAAAAAAAAAAAATTTTTATTATCCCCACCCCAACCCCGGATTAATTTGGTTCTTGTTGACCTCAATGAGATTGAATATTACAGTATTCTTTTTTTATCATAATTGTATCCAATAATTTAACGTTTGTAAGCGTATCTCATGTAGTTTCTGACTTTAGCTAAATACACATGCTCACAGACAGACTTACGACTTTTCTTTACATAATAGACAAGCATAATCTTTGAGAAGAAGAATCTTTCGTTCTGCCATTTGCGCACTTAATCGAGTCCTTGAAAGATGCAATGGACTTTACAAGGGAGACTATTTAATGCAAGATGATTGGACGAGGGTCAGCGGATGAAGAAAGTATGATAATAAACTGGCTAAGTGTCCATTAGCAGTGGTCAGTGCAGCACTGTCCTGGTTGGATCAAGCAGTCATTTTCTTTAATGATACATGTAGAGACCTGTGACCAATTTTGCAAAAAAAAAAAAAAAAAATTGAATTCCACGCTTTCCTTGTTGGGTTAATTACAGGCTGAAAAGGGGCAATCAGTTCTATTTAGAGAGAGTTACCTTAGAATGAACTATTTTGACATGTACACAACCGGGTTCAAGTTGATTTTGAAAGGACACATGTGTGGATAAATGCAAGTGATTGCATGTCCATTTATCATTACATATATATATATATATATATATATATATATATATACATATACATATATATATATATATATATATATATATATATATATATACTAGCATATGTACCCAGCATTGCTCGGTATTAAAAGTAGTGTTAAATTACTTTTAAAAAAATGAAGTAAAAACCAAACGGAAAGAAACTGAGTCATGTATATGCAAGTATTATGTTTTTTATAAACAATTTACTTTTTGTAAGTAAAAAAAAAAAAAAAAATACTCGAGCTGAGATCGAAACCAAAACCTAAAGACAGTGAGTCAAGTACGATAACTGTTAGGCTAGCTTGCCACAATCTTTAAAAAGTGTTCACAAACCTACTTATTCTTAACCTAAGAAAACTGTCATGTGAACGATTCATGCATGCTCAGTCATGAAACAGTTGACAAACAGATAAAAATCTGATAAGCTCCACATACCAATTTTTCAATTTTGATCCCTAAGTAGTCTTTTATTTCTGGATGAAAACTAATTAAAATGTCTTTCACATGTCTACATACCAAATTTCAAATCTGTAGATCAAAACATCATTGAGTATATCAATTGAGAGTTGTCCTCACAGACACACACACACACATTCTCACTTATATATATATATATATATATATATATATATATATATATATATATATATATATATACAGGCTCATTCAGTCTTTGACAGACTACGGATAGCCACGAAAGGAGTGCCTGTGCATGAAATTATTGTGGTAGGAGGCAC
This sequence comes from Euprymna scolopes, assembly GCF_053919585.1. Classification (NCBI taxonomy): domain Eukaryota; kingdom Metazoa; phylum Mollusca; class Cephalopoda; order Sepiida; family Sepiolidae; genus Euprymna; species Euprymna scolopes. The sequence continues at coordinate 31,090,300 of NC_136509.1, read as the reverse complement.
GCAATCTGCAACCACACCTCTCCTGAGTCAACATTGTTAAATGGCATGTAATATGTATGTACAAGACGACTGGAAACAAATGCCGAGATAAGCAGAGAGCACATACAGCACCTAGAATTCCCAAATGGTTACCCATCTTGTACTAACCAGGCTCAATATTGCTTAACTTCAGTGATCTGATGAAAACTCGTGTGTCAACACGATTATGCCATATATATATATATATATATATATATATATATATATATATATATATATAGTGCCCCCCGCAAAAGTTAACAATACACACTTGAAACAGTCAGTTTTTGTATTTCCAGCTTCCAAATGATAATGAAATGTTTTATAAACATAGAAAATGTATTGAAACTAAGATAGGAACAGTAGGGAAAAATAAAAAAATAATAATTTAACACAACGCAAAGAGAAAATTCAATAATTAGCAACGCAAAGTTTACAACACATATCAAATTAATTAGATTTATCAATAATTTTATGACGGTTTATCATGGTAAAATGCTTAGAAGTTTCTAGAATGTTCAGGAATATGCAATAGTGTTGTGAGACCGGATCTCACCCCATAATGGACTCGTCCAGATCCTATATAATCAGCTCCTAAGGCTGGTACAGTGGAGCGAGATCTCAATGGATATTATACCTCAGGGAGCGAGATCTTACTGATACTTGCAACTACTACTATTCTCTTTATCTTTCTCTATATCCTTGTACCTTTCCTTAATACACTTGTAAACCACCTACTACATGTTTTTCCGTGTCGTTCTTGTGGACCCAACTGAGCCCAACAGCAAATAGACATTAAAGTAAGCAATTAGTAAAAGTATTGCGTCATTCTTTATCTAATAACCGTATTGTAAGCAACCACATGATGAGAAAGAATAAACAGATTGGTCAAGAGCTCAGAAAACGAATTGTAAGTCTTCATCAAAGTGGATTGGAATATAGAACAATATCCAAACAGTTAATAGTTCCATTGAATTCTGTTGGAACAGTAATTCGGCACTAGAATTCACGCAAATCGACCCTTCCTTTGGCCAGATCAGGTTGTCCTCGAAAAATAACCAAATGTGCTGAAAGGTTATTAACAAGGAAGGTTATGAATTCGCCTAGAATTACTCTTGGAGATCTGCAGAAGGACTTAAAAAACAGCGAAATTAAAGTTAGCAAGAACACAATCAGTAGAACCGTCCACCTTAAAGACATCTTCTCTAGATCAGCAAGGAAAACTTGTTACATTGTTTTTATCAATTTTTTCCCTTACTTTTGGACATTCCTATTTTGAAAATAAATAATTGTTATAATTCTTTTTCTATCCTTTGCAAATGATTCACATTTTAGTATGATATTATGGATGATCAGGACTACCAGTTGTCAAAATTTTAGCTTTTCACAGTCGTTATTTTTAACAAATATTAGGTTTTAAAATGTTGTCCCTTAATATAATGCTTAGCGTAATACAAATTTTATTAATTCTGGCACACAGAATTTAGTTTGTTAACATCTCCCTTGATATTCTCCTGGCATTTGTCTACAAACATTTATTCCGCAGCTGCTTTTTGTTCATTTTTTACCTAATGATGATTTGACAAAGAATCGAAAACGTTTGTGACACATATGGAATTTATATTAATTTTTTTTTTGATTTTTAACACAAAAAGATCATAAGAAAAAATAAAATATAAATAAAAAGCATAATTAATCAGAAGCTCTCTGTTATTTTAAACAATGTACTGAAATGAAAAATACTGCCTTTATACACGCAAATCAAATATATACATGATTTACCCTCCCATCGATTTCGACATTTGAGCTTCGCTACAACTAAGGTGTTCGGAAATCCACACAGATGATTTGTTTATAGCGGTGAAGGCTTTGTGCAGAACCAACCACACTTTTTGTTAGAACTGCTTATCCCAGTCGGTGCTATGGCTGCCACAAGACAGGGCAGACAGTAGACTTCAGGTTTTTATATCAGAGTTTTTCTTCATCTAGATGCATGTCTTAAAGAAGACTGCGAGGGAATATCTCCCAGTGGATTAAACCTTCAGATACCAACCTAGAAATTTCTATATCCAGCGCGACACATAGTGTCTAGCATTCCCAAATGGTCAACCATGTGATACTGGCCAGACTCATTATTGCTTAACCTATGATCTGACGAGAACTGGTGTTTCAATGTGATTAATTGCCGTATACGATGAGTATCGACTGAAGAGAGCTTAATATGGATATCTAAAACGGTCCCCTATTATCAGGTTTGAAACCGACGGTACCGATAACTTATCTCATCTAAACTTTCTGTAAATAAAAATATAAATAATACGCTCTTATTTTCGGAATTTTTCCTTATAATAGAGCACTGCTGGAATCCTATTTTCCCCAGAAATATAACTGAGTATATATATGGAGAGAGAGAGAGAGAGAGAGAGAGAGAGAGAGAGAGAGAGAGAGAGATTAATATAAAAACATGCACATAAGTGCACACATAAATATATATATATAAGACACAGATATATATATATATATATATATATATATATATATATATATATATATATATATATATATATTGATACGAATATATTTTTCTTACTCCTCATCCCAACAGCTTTTTAGTATATTTATATGCCACAAAATAAAAAAAATAAAAATCTCCAATAAGGTTTCTTAAAGAAAAAAAAAAAAAAAATGGATGTAGATGATTCCAAAATAAAATCTATACAAGTCTTTCAAGGCGCATCCGATAGAATGAACAGTAAAATCAGACCCCCGCCCCCACCCCCACCTTTTTCTTCTTTAGATTACATTCATTCATGGTCTAACGAAGAGTATTCAGAGAGAAAACGAAGACAGAAAAATACAAAGTTTTTTTTTTTTTTTTCGCATCACTAAATAATCTTTCAGAATATATTTGTTTACGCGAGTCGAACACAACAAGGATACCATGATTGAAGAAATGGTCTACGACAAAGTACAATTCCACAAGGTTTCGATGGAGTTTTGGAATGGTGTAGTGTGTTTTCATGGTGAGATCTTTACCATAGTCCCTTGATCGCTGGACTCGCTACGTTGTTAATGTGATGAAAATTCAAATTCACAAAAAGATGGAGTACTGTTGCCACATCTGGGCAGGGGCTGCTAGAACACCTTATCCTGCCTTGAGTTCAAAATAGACTTTGTAACCTAATGAGGGATGCCCTTTTCTCTTCCCTGGATCCTCTTTACCACAGAAGAGACGTTGCGAGCCTGTCTCTGCTTTATCGTTATTTTCATGGCAGGTGCTCATCTGAGCTCCAATCTATGGTCCCCCCTGGCCTAACTTTCACGAAAAACACTCATCGAACTGAAAGAGAGTCTTGTTCAAAATGTCTGGCCAATTTCATGATGAAGGTTGTTTCTGCTCTTGTTTCTTCATGTTAATATACCATCATGAGCTTTGGATTCTGGGAGCTCATAATAATGCTCGTCTGAGCTGCAATCTATGGTCGCCCCCCCCTCGCCAAGCGTTTACAAGAAACACTTATTTGGCTGAAAACACTATCAATAATTTCCCCCACTCTTTATCAGTGCCTAAACCTAAACCTAGATTCCATGAGCAAAGCTTCTTTCTTAGAACTGCACATCAGTGGAATTCTGTTACGTTTTCCTGTTTTCCAACTGACTACAATATGGTTGTCTTCAAGTCCCACGTGAACAAATTCTTGATGAGCCATCCTCTTATGTAATCCAATTTACCAAATTTCCACTACTAACGATGACTGACATGTTCCCCTTGACCACTGTACACTCATTAACCCTTATCGTCGAGTGGCCTCCAGGCCTTGATAAGTGGGGACTCCTTTGTAAAATAAAAAAAAGAGGGCATTTTGGACGAGAAAAAAGTAATTTGCTCAATCTAGAAGGTGTAATATTTTTTTTATTAAATCAAGACGGCCATGTTGAAGTCTGCAGGGAAGCAGTTCCATGATAACATGTGTTGTAATATTTTTTTATTAAATGAGAGTATGATTAAAATAATTGGAGGGTTCTACTTATAAACACTGGCGATAGGAACTGACCAATCAAATAGATCCACGTTCTACTAACAACCAATCAGAAACAGGAACTGCTCCATAAAAATATTGGATATTTTAGAATTCACATGCATAATCTTTTTGCGTCCACACGAGAAAGACTTTTGCTCCTTTGATTGCAAAATTTTGAAATCCAAGAATTATACAGATCAGCTACCCAACGAAAACGCTTCATTTCCAGGACTTGTACAGATCAGCTACCCATCAGAAACGCTTTTGAAATTAAACATGGTTTTCAATTCAAAAGAAGGATTACTTCTTTACCGACTGAGAACAGAAATGAAGTGTAGAACAAATACTACACTTTGCTTCCCCACGAAAGCAAAATGTGGCACAAGGTCATTTTTAATGTGGGGGGGGGCAGTTAACCAAAAAGGGGCACTCTAGCAGTAAGCAAAAATATAAATTGCCTTAGTATAGAAGGATTACCTCTACATTGACTAAGAACAAATTATCTTAAGTGTAGCATCAGAACAGATACTACATTTTGCTCTTAGCCAAAAGATCAAGGATATTAACTAGCCAGTGTTGTATGTTTTTAGTTAAGATCAATGACCATCCAGTATATCTGTAACATTACACAAAAGTATTTTCTAGTAAATCAAATTGAGAGCATATGGGGGGTGGGGGGGTGTATTCAATAAGTAATGCCCTTGATCTACTTCTAGCTGTTTGATTTAGCCAAAATTTTGCATGTGGAATGATTTATATCTCTATGCGTTATGTGGAAAATTACAGCTCTGAACTAACTGTAGTTTCTGATTTCCAGATGTTTGAACAGAGTCAGCTGTAAAATGGAGTCTGTTGAGTGTCAGAGAGTGATCTGGTTTTTGTGTTTGAAAGAGCACATATCACAGCGTGTTTATTTTTGTTTTTTTTTTTGATGAAATGAAAGAAACATATAGTAATGCTGCCCCATCCTATGAACTTGTAAAATACTGGCATTATAAATTCAAACATGGCCGGAAATCTGTGGAAACAACTTCCAGACCTGGTCATCCCTCTTCTACCATTGATGAGGCATCTGTTAGTAAAGTTGAGGCTGCCATTTTGGAAGATCGGTATGTGACTATTTACCAAATATCCGAAAAGGAAAAGATTAGTACAAGGTCTGCGAAAACTAGCATTCATGATCATTTGCATATTCGCCAAATAGCCCAAGATGTCAAGATTAGTACAGGGTCTGTGGAAACTATCATTCATGACCATTTGCATATGCATAAGGTGTCTGTGAGATGGATTCCCAGGTTGCTGACATATTTCCAGAAAGGAAAAAGCATTGGTTAGGATGAATTTGGAGATGTACGAAGATAATAATGTTATGTTGTGGTAGGTGTATATATATATGTGTACGTGTGTCTTATATAAATGTCTGAATTTGTGTATCGTCTTGTAGCATAAAATGTTCTTCTATTGTTGTATCTATGTAAAATGTTTGTTGTGTGTATGGCCATTTTTTCACAAATACATGTAGTTAACAAATACGATACATAAGCTTTTACAGACAGTTTTTTGCAATCAAATGATAACAATGTCTGCTTATCTCAGACCAAAGGAATCACATACCTTCTTATTTGTCCAAAGCCCAAAAAGAGTGCCATAACAAATGGTTATATTTTACATGGATTTTATTTGTTTAATGTTGGACTTTGGCACGCTGAGTCTCTTTCTACATGATCACTCTTTACCCTGCCTGCCTTCAGCAGAGTTGTCTGCATGTCTGTTCACAAACGCATTTCTTGCCAACTCATTAGTTTGATCTCTGCTAAGTAACTATCACCTCAACAAAGCGGACCAGATCATGTGTCGTTCACGTAAGCTAAAATATTGTTTAATTCTAAGCAAATTCTGATCTACTCCGTAAATTCCTAAATCGACTTTATTTAATTTCTGTTTAAATTCACGACTAAACATTCCAAGCTGTAAATACACATTTTCCCAAATATAATTGTTTTATTTTTTTAATAATAATAATCGACCAGGTTACCCGGAGTTGTCCAGTCAATATCTAACAATAAGTCAAGTTTTTTTTCAAAAAATTAATTACACAGGATAAAACTTGGTCTATCACTGTGACCCAGAGAACAAAGGTCAGTCAATGCGTTTGAAACACTTGAACTCACCACCTCCAAAGTAGGCAAGAGTATGGCCCTTGATTAGCAAAGTCATGCTTACAGTCTTCTGGGACCAGGACAGAATAGTGATGACAGATTTACTAGTAAGTTATATAAGCGTATTATGCTTCATGTTTGAAGAGATTAAAGCAAAAGAGGGACGTATTTCAAGAGTCATTATTGCCATAAATTAAATGGCAATTTGAGAATAGGGTGTTTTTTTTTTGTAGTCAGATACTAAGTTTATGTTAACTAAAACTAAGCCTAAAAATTTCATTTCAACATATCTATATGCATGACTGGAAGAGGAATATCTTTTCTTTTTTTTTTTTTTTTTAAAACTTTTTTCATCCCAAACAAAACATATTGCCACTTGGATTAAAGAGCTACTATTTGAGATCATGTTTAACAGTGGACTATGGGGAGTTGAACGGCGAGATGTCTGTTCACATTGCATTTACACTTCTGCTGGCTAGTACAGACATGGAGGCAGGAAACAGGGAGGTTATTCCGAAGTCTAGCAGTCAAAGGGAAGAAGCTATTAGAGTAGAAGGCTTTTTTGGCATCAGTGATCTCAACAGTGAAAGGGTGGAATTTTGCTGCTTCTTGGGTTAGGAGTAAGTATGCCAAGAGGGCACAAGTGCTATTAAGTTCATCAGAGCACATTCCATTAAAGTACTTGTAAAACAGGCACAGGGATATAACATTGCAGTGATGCGACAGAGGTCAGAGCTTGGCCGATAGTTCAGGACCTATTAAAGTTGAGAATTTGGGGGTGGGGGCTCTAAAAATGAGAGACTAGTGGTGAATATACCAGCCTAGATGTGGCAACAATACACCATGTATGGGCGAATCTATTTACAGCATCAAATTAATTTTTGACGATCTAAATTCAAATGGGTGAAGAACATTTACATGGCATCATCCTATTTGTGTTTGTTCATCATTTTTAGCAGTTTTTTTTTTGTGCTAGATTTTAATATGCAATTGTTTGCCAGATAGAGGAACATTTACAACATTAAAAACACATTCGATAATTGAAAAGAAACAAAACCTTGGCAAAGTTCATCGCCATAATGAATTCAAAATGGCTTCACAATTGGCACATTTTTTTCCATCAATAAGCGCCGAATTTGAATCCATTTATAATCAAGGATGTGGGTAGCCAATGGCAAAAAAAAAAAAAAAAAAAAAGATAAAATTAAGATGAATTCCAAGGCCCCCTGGTTTGGTTGTTTTTTTGTTTTTTTTTACTGCATATTAACCCTTTTTGGGTTATTTAATTTTGAATCCAGTAATTTTGGAAAAAAGGTTTTATCCTTCAAGTTCTTTATATCTTCAAATATTTATTCATTGTGTTTGGTTTGGTTGTTTTGTAGAGAGAAACTGTTTTTGCAGAACAGGATTACAGTTTTGAAAGGGAAAGGTAAAAATCAATGACATCAATGTTTGGTGTATTTTAGGTCAGGAAGTCGATAGTTTCAGATCACCTGATTTGGTAGCACCAGTGCAACCCCCCTGATGTTTGTGTGTGGAGAAAGCAGCTAAAAAAACTCTTTTAAATTAAACCAAGTTTCAATTAAAAAAGTAAAAAACACAAAGTCCACATGTAACATCGTACATATGAGCGCGGGGGGGGGGGAATATCAGCAGCAGCGAAGGATGACTGGCTTGCAAAGAGATTAGCAGCAGCAGTAGCTGAAAAAAGTGGATATGCTAATTAGGAAGTGTGCATGAGAAGAAGGAAATAAAGGAGAGAAAAATACATCACATGCTCTGGGGAGAAGCAACGTGCGCCATTGAAGAAAATGTATGCATAAAAGTCGAGGATGGGCCGGCTGTAAAGTTTTATCTTTATGAATTACTGTTGGAGATGCCCCTCCATGAGATTAATGGACTATCTCATGACGTCACTTCCACTAGTGACATAACTTCCGGTATTGAGTACCAGTGCCTGGCAGTCTGAGATTGGCATGCTACCAACCTGGATGTGTACAAACGTCCTAATGTTGAGGAATGAATATCCTCAACTCACTTTGCCTGTAATTTATATGAATACATGTTTCGTTCCTAAAAATCCCGTATTCCTTCGTTTATTACCATTTAATCCCATAACAATTACTAAAGCAAAGTTTTATTTTTATGAATTACTAAAGTTTTATTTTATGAATTACTAAAGTTTTATTTTATGAATTACTAAAGTAAAGTTTAATTTTTTGAATTACTAAAATAAAGTTTTATTTTTATGAATTAACAAAGTAAAGTTTTATTTCTATGAATTAACAAACTTTTAGTTTTATGAATTACCAAAGTAAAGTTTTATTTTTATGAATTACTAAAGTAAAGTTTTATTTTCATGAATTACCAAAGTTTTATTTTTATGAATTACTAAAGTAAAGTTTTATTTTTATGAATTACTAAAATAAATTTTTATTTTTATGAGTTTTAGTGTTATATTTTCATGTATCAAGGAGTGCATAAACCATTAGACACTCATGTCATTGGTGTTGTGGACCAGGTTATTCATCATCTGTCGGGTTACAATAACTCCATTGTTTATATAAAAGGTTTATTTAAAAGGAAAGTCACAAGAAAGCATTAGAGAGACAACTTGTATATGTGTGAGGGAGAGTCTGTGATTTAGTTAGGGCATAGGAGCTTGGTGATTTTTGGAGAGTCCGTAATGATTGTTTTACAGCGTTTTTTTGAACAGGGGAGGAGGAGCGCATTGCTGACTTTTTAGAATTACGTGAGCCAAAATGAAAAAAAAAAGGCCCTTCAACCATTTTTTATCCTTTTGTATTTGCTGGAGATGGAGCATTCACCTGCTTCCTCATCTACATTAAATCTTTTTCTTTGTTTCATTTTACTTCAGCTGAAGTTCTCAGAAAAAAAAAGAAAATGGACCCTTTGCTTCGCGTTAATACTTGATCTCTATATTTTGCTTCAATTAGAATTTTCAAAAATCAAAAGGTTCCTGTAATAGATGTTCGAATATTCCATTAAAGTTCTTTACCTCTCAAACACTGAGTTAATAAAGAAGTTGAAAACATGCTAGGTAACATACAAATATCTGTGCATGAGGTCGCCAAGCTAATCAAGAACCTTGCTTCCAGTAAAGCAACTGGCCCTGACGGCATCCCAATTATAGTGTTAAAAAAGCTTCAACCAGAACTTGCTCCCATAATTACGAAACTGTTTAAGTGTTGCCTTAAGGAGAAGTGCTTTCCAACTCCCTGGAAAACCTCATCAGTATGTCCTGTATTTAAGAATTCAGGTGATAAGTCATCTCCTTCTCAGTACAGACCTATAAGTCTCCTGTGTGTGATGAGTAAGTTGCTGGAATCCATATTAAATAGCGAAATAGTCAACCACCTCAGCAGAAATAACCTTCTTAGTGACACTCAATATGGTTTCCGTTCTGCAAGATCTACAGCAGATGTGCTAACGGTTATATCTCAAAGGATTAGTGAATCTCTTGACAAAGGCTTCCTTTCTAGGGCAATTGCTCTTGACATATCAAAGGCCTTCGACAAGGTATGGCATAAGGGCCTACTTCACAAGATTTCCAGCTACGGTATAACTGGAAATGTTTTCTCAATCATTAAATCATTTCTCTCCGATAAGCTCATAAGAGTAGTGGTCGATGGACAAAAATCAGAGGCCTGCAGTATTAATGCTGGAGTCCCTCAAGAGTCAATCCTGGGCCCAACTCTCTTCCTGATCTACATCAATGATCTCCCTAAACACATACTTAAATCATTCATTGACATCTATGCTGATGACACGACCATCTACGGCAACACATCAAAGGCTGTAAATGACAAAGTTCTCTTTGATTCTCTCTCCTCTGATCTCGAGCGCGTGGTTCAGTGGGGGAAGACGTGGCTGGTTACCTTTAATGCATCTAAAACTAAACTCCTATCCTTACATCATCAACGCTCTGATCCCCATCTGGCATCAATTGAAATGGATGGCTCTCGTCTAGGAAAAGCCCCATGTTTTGACAAGCTTCTGGGTTTGTCCTTTACTCCTGATCTGAAATGGAACACGTACATCAAGTCTGTTGCCAAGGTCGCTGGAAAGATGGTGGGATCCTTCTACCACTCCAGAAGATATCTCACTTCTGATGCAATTCTCTATCTATATAAAAGCCAAGTACGTCCAAGGATGGAATACTGCTGCCATATCTGGGCAGGAGCTGCTAAAAACAGCCTATCCTGCCTTGACAGAGTACAAAATAGACTTCGTGCTTAGTGGGGGATGCCCTTTTCTCTACCCTGCAACCTCTCTCCCACAGAAGAGACGTTGTGAGCCTATCCTTGTTTTATTGTTATTTCGATGGCAAGTGCTCGTCTGAACTCCAATCTCTGCTCCCCCCTCGCCAATCCTTCATTAAAAACACCCGTCTAGCTGAATCCACTGTGAAAAATTTCCCCCACTCTTTATCTGGGCCTAAATCAAAACGTAGATTCCATGAACAAAGCTTCTTTCTTAGAACTGCACGCCTGTGGAACTCTGTTCCGTCTGCCTGCTTCCCACCTGACTACAACTTGGATGTCTTTAAGTTCAACGTTAACAAATTCCTAATGAACCGCCCTCTTAAGTAAACACTTCATTAAATCTCCACACTAACGTACTGTACTTGCAATAACCCTTATCCCTGAGTGGCTTCTGGGCCTTGATAAGTGGTGACCACCGTGTTTAAAAAAAAAAAAAAAATTTCACCAATTGTCCATTTTAATATGTTGTAGTACATCTTTCTTTTTGGTCTCCTGGTCTTACTGGATTCCAGGACAAGAATTCATCTAGTCTGGTAGAGTATCCAGCTTTGTGTTTCTATATCACTTGGAAAAGGTGCACAATTCCTCGTAAAAGATGATGTGGTTAGTCATAAAGAGGAGATCTTATTCGGGCTGCAAATACTATGTGATTTTGAATATTTGGTCAGGGTCTACGTCTAGGAAAAAGGATCCTCATGCCAGGTTGTTCTAGCAAACTCCTTTGCAGCGAGACTTTAGACACTCAAGAATAGTGTCTAGTAGTCGCCTTTTTTATTTTTATAAGTTGTTTTCAATTTTCTTATCAGTTTGTTTAAGCTGGGGATGGGGCATACTACCGGATGATTAATATTCACCCACTATCTCATATATTCCAACTGAGAGACCTTTTTAAGATTCTAACCGTTCCTTTAAGTATAATTGTTTGAATCTCTCTCGCACTTGGTTCACTGGATATATTTGCCAGGTAGTTTTTGAAATTCTTTTTCATGAGTCCAGTTGCTCTTATAATTACTGGAATGATAGAGATCTTCCTAAGATTCCAATTTCTTTTCATGTCGTACATCAGACATTGATATTTCATTATCTTTTCACTCTCAGCTCTGTTTAAGCAAGCATCATTGGGAGACACTGACTTCAACTGGGGTTGCTACTGTCTCCCTCCTGTCCCACATAACTGTGTCAGGTTTGACCAGTTCGTTTTGTAAGTACATAGCTGTAGAGATTGCCTAGCCATAATGGATGGTGGGTGCCTTATTTCAACCATGTTTAGTGAAGAAAATATCAGCAAAGAAAATATCAGCAAAGAAAATATCAGCAAAGAAAATATCAGGAAACAACCAAACCTCTCTTCGTAATGTGAGGACGTGTTTATCAAACAACACTTTTTTTTTTAATTTTTCTTCCTTTGAAGATTGTAATGCTGGGCATGGGGCAGCCAAACCAGTCCCCAACATTGCCTCGCTTTTTATTGAAACCAACCGAGAGCTCTTTTTAGTATCCTCGCTGTTCCCTTAAGTGCAATTGTCTGGATCTCTTTTGCACTTGGTTCACCAGGAATATTAGTTAGGTAGAACTTCTGGTTCTTCATAAGCCCTGTGGCACCTATGATAACTGGTATGATTGATATCTCCTTAAGATTCCAGTTTCTTTTCATATCATACCTGAGACCTTGGTATTTGGCCTGTTTCTCTCTTTTAGCTCTATTCAGACCGCCATTATTAGGAACACTCACTTCAATCAAAGTTGCACCAGAATGTCAATCACAGTGTTATATAGTTCATACCAGTTAAGGACAAGTCTTCAATAGTCTGTCTGATAAAAACTGGTTTATTTTTGACAAAGTAACATTGCTTCTGTACGACTAAGGTATAGTTTTGTACTGCTTTAAGAGGTTCACCCTTCCCCATAGTTTACCATTTCTTGTTAAAAAGGGGTTTTAAAATTTATTACAAATTGTCTGAAGCTCGCTTACTGGGAAATGCTGAAGGAGTTACTCAGGCATTTTTGTAGGCCAGATAGCACAATTCTTGTGCACTGGCTTTTCAATCTCCATCTTCTGATATTAAATGCAATCATTTTACAATTATTTTTTTTTTTTTCAATTTTTTTTTATCTTTTTGTACTTGCTGGGGATGAAGCATCCTGCTGGATGAGAGACATTCACCTGCTATTTCATTTTAATGCAATCTTCATGTTTATTTATTTATTTTTGTTTTACAAGGAAGTTACCATTTATGAAGGCCCAAAGGCCACTCGAGGATAAAGATTAATGAATGTAAGGTGATAGTGTAGTAGTCGTTAATGGTGTAGATTTTAGCGATGAAAATACTATGTCAAACCAAAATACAAAAGACTGACTAAACGTCTTGATGAAATACAAGGACGAACCTAACAAACAATGCGACATCTGCTAAAAATGAAAGCATTTTTTTTTTCTTTTATGGGTGACATGTTCAACTAAGCAATTAGTTTTAAGAACGAACAGGCAATAATTGGAATTCTTGATGAAGAACCTGTCAAAAATGATCAGTTATGCCAGAAAAAAAGTTGTAAAATTATTTTCTTTGCTTTTTTTTATAAAAGAATCTTCCTTTTTCTTAAAAGCTGCATGCAGTTCTTCAAATGGTATGTTGAATAGAAATCTCCAAACAGAACATGAAAATACCAGTTAGTGCAACCTGTCAACCAACCTGTCAGTTCATGTGACAAGAATTAAATGGCAAAAAAATCAAAAAGAAAAAAATAACTTTAAATCATAAATGTTTTCACTATTAACCCAGAATTATCTTTGAAAAAGAAACATTTTTAAAATGGAGAACTTGTAAAAATTTATTTTTCCAGAAATAAGTTTTAAGGATTTTTTTTTTTTTTTTAAATGAATCAGAATATTTTACCGATAAAATTAAATTAATAGATAAAGATTTACCATACCCGACAAAGGGTTAGTTTTGTCTTACAACGTCTGGTTGTTTTTGTTTGACGGCATATCAACTCTTTTTGTGTTATTTAATATTGAACTTCATACTGATAATTTGCATTCTTACAAACTAGTACTGTCAATTATTTTCATCAAAATCTCATGTGTGTGTGTGAGTTTTGATATTGTGTCGGCCATTTTTTCTTGTTTTCACATTACACTCGACACTATTTATTTTTTGGACTGAATAAATGCTTTAAAATAAGTTAAGACACTAAAAACTTATCCAGCTAGGTAGAAGAGTAACTTATCTTTACTTTGATAACATTTATTTGTTATATACTTGTTTTTAACCACATTTTCGTGTTGTTGTCTCCATTAAAAGAATGCCCTTTTTTTACTTATTATTGATGTAGTATGCTGCAAAGCATTATGGGTAATCTAAATGAATAACTGCCAATTTTTTTCCCATTCATCCTAATTATGTATATCAAAACATGCTTCTTTAACTCAATTATATCTATACAGGGTGGAACGATAAATCTGTCGCCCTAAAGAAAACACTACAACTTTATTTTAAAACTTTCATTGAAAAAAATAAATTCAGGTAACTTGATTATGCAGTAGAGCTGACATCTATTCAACGTAGCTGCCTTCAGCCTCAATCACTGCCTCAATAGAGGTTTAGAATTGGGTTGGTTGGTTGGTTGTTTTTGTTTTACGGCATATCAACCCTTTTCAGGTTATTTAATGCCGAATCCAGTTATTTTGAAGAAAATTTTTTAATAGAATATACATTTTTTTTTTCAAGCCGGTTTCTATTTAACCCATAGGTGGGACCCTAACAGGTACTACTACTCCGAGTCAGAGTGGACCTGGGAGCAATGGCAATTAAAGGGTGGTTCCACACTCCCCAAAACCCACAAGCTGTGGCCACACCATCTGATATAGTTTAAGGTCATATCCAGCACCTCTAGAACTGGAAGTATACCTTTTCCACAAGTGTCAGTGGGAGTTCGGCGAATAATTGGTGAATGGCAGCAATCAGGCTGGCTTTGATGTTGTGAGAGGTCATGTTAGTGATGTTCTCAACATATGATCAAACGAAGTAGTCCAGTGGGTTTAGATCAGGGGCCTGTGAGAGAAGGGTTCGAAGTCGTAGCACTCCTTCTGAAGTCAAGCCTGGTTTTTTTTTAGACTTGTAGGCTGGCACCAAGTCCTGCTGCCACACCCAGAGTCTGCCAGCAACCACCTGATTGCACCAGGGGATCCCCACACTCTTCAACACATCCAGATACTAGTGTTGACTATCAAGCCGACTTCGAAGATGTGAGGTGGCATGATGTTGAAACCACACCAAAGACCATGACCATGGACAGAAACTTCATTGAGCTGTGACTTCAAGCAGTGAACCATCCAGATTTGCATTTTGATGGTGTTGGCAATGGTCCTGTTCTCATAACTTAGATCAGTAAAGAGCATGAGTTGTACAGCAGCGCATTTCCGATCTCGCTCGTTGAACATTGTGTCACTTTCAGACATGATAGAAGGCTCCTATCGCTTTTGGGATTTGTACACAACTGGCCAACTAGTAAATGGTCTACAACAAAAAAAAAAAAAAAAAATCTAGTTTTCATTAAACAGAATGGAATAATTTCTAGGGCAACAATTTTATCGTTCCACCCTGTATATATAAAGTGTGTGCGTGTCTGTGTGTACAACTCTCCTACAGCTCGCACCAATGGACCAATCATGACCAAACTTGGCATGATGATGGTCCCCAACCTAGGGATGATGCACACTATTTGTCAAGGTCAAAGTCACAGGTTAGGGACTTAGCTACTATCTAAATATTTTCATATATATTGTACATACACAAAACACACACGATTCATTTGTTCAATTGTTTTATAAACACACTATACTAAATTAATATTCTGCAGAATTCATTTCTGTTTTTGAAATCCGTCATCACTACTCTGTTCAAGAAGACTGTAAGCATGATCTTGCCAGCAGAGGTCTGCAGCCTTGCCTTCTTTGGAGGTGGTGAATCCAAGCACATTCACTACATTGACTGAGCTTTGATCTCTGGATCGTAGTAATGAACCCAGGTTTCCTCTCGTGTGATCAGTTTTTAAAAAAAGTTTTGACTTATCTTCTTGACACATTTCTAAATTCTTCCACAACAATTCAACATGTTCTTGATTCTGAAAGGTGTCAGCAACCTGGGAATCCATCTGGCAGACACCTTATGCATATGCAAATGGTCATGAATGATAGACACCCACTCAATGACAAGGTGGGGGCAACCAGATCTGAGAGCATTTCTACAAATTTTCAGACATTTACAATGCCATCATCTTGCAAGGTGTGTCTTTTCAGGCAAAAACCTGATCACTGCACGACACTCAACAAACTCCATTTCATACCTGACTCAATTCAAACACCTGTAAATCAAAAACCACAATTGGTTCAGAGTTTTAATTTGTCATATAATCCATGAAGATATAAATCATTGCACATACAAAATTTAAGCAAAATCAAACAAAGGAATATAAGTCAAAATCATTACTTACTGAAGCCCCTTGTATTCATATATAATATTTTGGCACTTCTGTACAACAGTGTCATGAGGCAAATGTGTGTATTTTAGTTTCAAGAATGGCGAATAGAGGGCACTTCTCATTCAAAGAACAGGGGTCGATAACTTGTACCTTTCTAAAAGTTTGTGCAAAAGCCTCAATAAATGTTTCATGTTTTTAAAAATATATTTTGCTACATTGAGAGACTAAAATTATATTTTGATATATTTTTATACAATCTTATTGTGAAAAAACAAATAATTATATGTTGTTACATTTCATATAATCTTACACAAAAAAAATCCCAAATAATTCTAAAAAAACAATCTAAAAATGTTTCGCTTTTCCTATCTTTTTGTGTTATTTATATTATATTATATATATTTATTATATATTTTTATATATATTTATATTACATGATATGTATTCATTATATATTTTTGCGTTCTCGGAGACACTTATTCATATTTGAGGTTCACAGAACGGCCGGCAGAGGGCGTTTCTCATTCAAAGAACAGGGGTCGATAACTCGTCTCAGTCGACGCATGCCACTGTCATGCAGAAGTGCCAATATTTTTTTAAGTATTTGTTTTTAGGTTAGTAAGAACTACCTATGAATCCATTTCATTACATCCATAGAATAACATTAAAATACAAATATTGAAATTTTCAATAAACACACGTAAACAACAGAGAATATTTTTGTATGTAGATCTTAAATCTACTGTGGATCCATGGAAGATGAAAATGGCAGATTTAACTCAATAGATTTGATAGGATAGTGTGCAGCATAGTGACATTGATATACCTGTCCTTGTTAGATCATTGAAGTTAAGTATTGTCGAGCCTGGTCAGTACTAGATTGGTAACCATTTGGGAATACCAAACACTGTATGTCATCTATCCTGACTTAGATGTGGCTAGAAACTGTTGGCAGATTTAATATTCCCAAGCAACTTCCTCCTTTAGGGGAAGCCGGTTCAGCCCACCATGGTTGAATACAGCGTCAGGTGTTACAAAATGTTATCACAGCTTTTCGACTCAACACAAAAAGTTGACTGTTGAGGTCCGTAGATGCCGGAAAGCTTTCTACCCTAAGAGTTTCTTTTCTCGGACTGGTAGACTTCGGAATTCCTTCCCCATTTCCTGCTTCCATGACTGTACTAACCAGCAGAAGTTTAAACGTTCTGTGAACAGACATCTTGGTACTCAACTCCCCATAGTCCACTGCTAGACACGATCCCAAATAGTAGCCCCTTACGTTCCACGTGGCAGTTGGTCTTGTTTGGGAAGAAAAAGAGTAAAAACAAAAATGTTCCATAGTCCATGACCGTATTCTGTAGACCAATCGCGCACACCCTTAAACATCGGTTTGTTCGTAAAATTCTGAAACCGAATAATTCTTTTACTATAGAGTGACAGCGTTATTTTCCCAAATTGTAGGAGTATATGATATGTAAATTACTTACTTGGCAGAGTTAAGATTTTTATGGCGTGGCGACATGTGGTCAGTCGGAATGAAGGAGATTTCTTGGCAAAAATCAAAATGGCAGGTTCCGAGGCCTTTGCGTAGTAAGTAGCCATCTGTCGGTGATATGCTACGTCCGTCAATCTCGACGTGTACGATCTTTGCCTGAAATAAAAGAATAATTTTTATGAGATGATGAGGATGAGTTTATTTGCATCGGCTTTGTAACTCTTGCTTCCCTTATTTTGTCTTTTAGTCCTCACATTCAATAAGTAATGTTTCTGACAAAGGAAGAAAAATTGCTGCTTTCTGGGTTGGAATCTATCCATATAACATTTATCTTGGTCATTTTTTTTTATCTTGATATGGTATTTTTTAAGCTCTTTACATCAAGTGGCTTCATGCCTTGTCTGGAGCGATTCCCATTAGAAGAAAAAAAATCTCTTTAGGTTCACCACACTTTTTTGGTCAGTTTTTACAACGTGGCCCAGCGTATTATAAGCACCCCAACCTCCTCATGTTAAGAACGACTTTTAGAATAAACAGCCCCAACCTCAAAAGCCGTTCTTCACATGGGGAGGTTGGGGGCTGTTTATCCCGAAAGCCGTTCTTAACATGAGGTAGGTGGGGGTGTTTATAATATGTTGGCGCACGTCGTAAAAATTGATAATTTTTTTTATTTATTTTATTTCTATTTTTTCACTAATGGGTAGGGCTATGACAAGAGAGTATTCTTTTCACTATTTTAACTCTCGAGTATATATCAGTTAACATCTTATATGGTTTTAGATAGAGTGATGTGGTTCTTGATCGATTAACTGCGTCGAACTGTGTCGGATATATACTCGAGAGTCAAGACAATGATAAGAATATTCTCTTGTCATAGCTCTACTAATGAGTCACCATTTATCATGGCTAAAAAGCTATAAATGGTGAATGAGATAGATGTATTGTCAGTAGAATGATGAAGAATATTATGAGAGGACTGATAATCTATATACCAATAAAGTTTCTCATGCTGACACTGATATTAAAAGCCTACTTTTTTCTATTAAAAAAATATTAAAGTGAATTTTTTTAATATACTCAGTCATGGACATGCGAGCAACTACATGAAGGTTAACTCATTTGCATACTCCTTTGAAAAACAAGCATTAATAATTAATTACTTATTCATTTATGTTTTCTTATTAGATGATTGGTTTAATTTCACTATTACATTAAATTCTATTAATGCATAGTGTCTACATTCTGCATAATTGTGTAGAATTTAAGATGAAAACGCTCTAAAACATGGAAATATATATAAGTTACCTTATTGATGCGTGGGCAAAAAGTCTTTACTAAACTCCTCTCTGAATATTTGGTCTACAGGGTTGAAATTTGACATATAGAGAATTTGGGCATGTAGCCTACTTTTGATTTGGTTTATAGCTGATAAAATAGCTGCTACAGAGTAAAAATTAAAAAAAACCCAAAAACATTGACTATGACCTGGCATAAGTCAATGATACTGTTTTTTTTTTCTGTGCATGCACTAATTTATAAGTTATATATTAAACAATGTTATTTTTTGCAGTTATTGTGTACGTATGGATTTAGGTCATCTGCTAATGGATAAGGTTGGAGAGCTACATATTTTGGTTTTG
Organism: Euprymna scolopes; assembly: GCF_053919585.1. Taxonomy (NCBI): domain Eukaryota; kingdom Metazoa; phylum Mollusca; class Cephalopoda; order Sepiida; family Sepiolidae; genus Euprymna; species Euprymna scolopes. Next base: position 31,071,199 of record NC_136509.1, on the reverse strand, counting down.
ATTCTAGCTGACGGCACATACGCCTTTTTTTACTTTTGAAATCATTACTACATACTGGGTACAATATAATAATCAATAGAGAATTTGCTCTATAATAATAAATACAAAATCTGATAAATTAAAATATCATATTTAAGCGTATGCTGCAACCAGGTAATGCCGGGTGATCTGTTAGTGATGAATAAAATAAACAAAATCTGATTATTTATGGTTAAGTTTATCTCAAGTATTTTTCACATTGGATTTAAAGAGGACCATGTTGTAACCTACAGGAAAGCAGTTCCGTGGTAATGTGTTCCACAGATGGAGAGTTTTTGGAAAAAAAAATTTTTTATAGAAAATTCTATTTGATGTTGAACCAAAAAAAAATTCTTTGCAGCTGCAGCAGTAATAGATGAGTTCTTATTTACTATGAGGACAGAGTCAGACGCAAGGTCAGTTTTTGATATGGAAAGCATCCAGTTCTCCAAAAGGAAGAATTCTGGACTGGGACAACAATAAAAATGACCTCAGTCTAAAAGGAAGATATGTCTTGGAAATTAATAGATTTGTTTAAAGTAGCGGAGTGGTCTTGACTATAGTAATCGAGTAATGCAATCTGGTACGTTATCTTAATGAACAGTTGTTCGTAGTTGTAGCTGAAAATATGCTTAAGCTTTAGGCTTTTGTGGTATTTCTCAATGTCTCTCTCAGACTGTATTTTCGACTTACACTAGCCAATCATATTCTTGTGAGGAAGAACCCGGATGAACTCATATCTATTACATCAAAGGATTTCTTCTTCGCTGATTGAGGACAGAAAATATGAAGTGTAGTATCTGTACAGATTAAAAAAAGCAACAAAACATACTATATATCATTACCAAATTATATATATATACACACAAGCATATATATATATATATATATATATATATATATATATATATATACTCCTATAATTTTTTTTTTTTTGTGTGTATTGATATTCATATTAAAACCCCTTTTTCTATTTATTTAAAAAGAAAATACAACTTTGTTATAACTGGATCATGGAATTGCAGTTATTTGCAAAAGATCTAGCTAATTTGCATATTCTTTTCAACATTTATTTTAATTAATTCCCTATTAGTTTTTTTGATTTTCTTATGGGATGATCATCTTTAGTTAACTATTACGTGTAATTATATTCATGCAGATATTCTACATGATTTATACTTGTGTAATATTTGTGTAAAAAGGTTATAGTAAACACAAACCTCTTTCTATATATATTTATGAGTATGTTTATTTTTTTTTTTTAATTTTACTTACCAAGCTCCTCTGTCAGTTTTTGATCCCCAGACATGAAACTTAATATATAGGGTATTCAAACCCAAGCGAAATTTTATATTTGGGTGTTAGCCATGGAAAATGGGTGCAAAAGTGTGAAAATTAAAGAAATGGAGTTTGCCAGATGAAGGTCAAATGATGGCATTATGAATATACATGCGTAACGTAATAGCTATTGGTTCATGTTTTCATTTTTAGCCTTGCAGCAAACATGTTTTCATAGCTCAGGCATTAACGTCACAGGAAAAAGTAAATCGTAAGCTAAACGTTTTGGTTTTGATTCTCGGTGGTGGCGCATGAGCCATTTTTTTTCACCTTTTAAATCGTTATAATATATTAGGTCCAATATAATATAATAATAAATATGAAATCTGCATTAATCAAAATATCATATTTAAGCATATTCTATGACCAGGCAATTGCGGGCAGACGGCCTTCTAGTATATATATATATATATATATATATATATATATATATATATATATATATATATATATATATAATTAGTTTTTTTGGAAAAAGAAATCCAGCAGAGTGGTACATTATAAGGAAACTCCGAAAATAAGAGCGTATTTATATATATATATTTTGTTTACAGAAAATTTTTAGATGAGACAAGTCATTGGTATCGTCGGTTTCAAACCCGATAATTAGGAATGTTTTAGATACCAATATCAAGCTCTCATCAGCCAATACTCATCTTTATATGAGATGAGTATTGACTGATGTGAGCTTGATATGGGTATCTAAAACGTTCCTAATTATCAGGTTTGAAACCGACGGTACCAATGACTTGTCTCATCTAAAACCTTTCTGTAAACAAAATATACATATATATATATATATATATATAACTACTTCATTTACTCACATAAAATTAAAATATGAAAGTATAGATTTATGCGTAAACTTTAAGTATTTATTTCAAAAGTGCTCAATACGTAGGTAGAGCTAGTTAGTAATTTATAAAATATATATGGCGATTAAGCTACACTGAATATTCAGTGTAGCTTAATCGCCATATATATATATATATATATATATATATATATATATATATATATATATATATATAGTCCTGGTCAAAATCATAAGACCACTTAAGAAAGTAAGCGTTTGCGCATAATATCGAATTTTTAATCAAGCAAATGGTTGAAACCATTGCCAAAAGGGAAAATATGATGGAAAAAAATGAAATCTGCTTCATTCGAAACCTTAACCCTGATCTAATAATATTTTTTTAAAATACACACACACACACACACTAAAGGAAAAGAAAAAAAACATTAGCAGAAAGAGATAGCGACTACAGCCAGGTCAGCGGTCTCCCTCGACAAGCTCAATAAAAGAGTAATAAAAATTGAGCATGCCAATGAATAACTTACCAGCCTCCACCCCTTGGAAAAAAATTGAGCATGCCAATGAATAACTTACAAGCCTCCACCCCTTGGAAAAACTTCAAATTAACTACGAAAATCGCCATTTTTACATCTCCAACACATTTGAAAATAATTTCTGACGAGGACGCATCACAGAACGTCTGAAACGCGCGTAAAAACGATTTCAATGACTAAAACACATTATTACAATGATCCAAACATAATTCTCAATGAAAAACCAAGACACGGAATAATAAAATAATGTTAAAAAATACACATTGTTGGTGACTACTCCCTTAATGGACTATTCTGCATGTGAGTGTATTAGATAAACTTCCATCTCATTTTATCCACCTAATTACTAATGAATTATCTTCCAAGAATTTTAATTGATTTACTTTTTAACTTTCTTATTTTTATTTTTCTTCTCTTACTTCCTTTGTACTGTATTTATATTTTAAATTTTAATTTTTATATCAGATCTTTATTGTAAGTTCTTTTGAAATTTTAAAGATTTTGAAAAATTTTTTATATCTTTATAAATTTTGTAACATTTTCTCTAGTATTTTCTTTTCTTATATATGATTTTTTTATATTCTTTTAACCTTTATTGTTTTTTTTTTTTTGTTTGTTTTTTGTTTTTTTTCGTCCTTTCTCTCCTTTATCTTCATCATGTGGTTAACCTCTAAAATATTTTTTTCCAATTCTAATCTCAAAATTCTTTTCATTTCTAATCTGAATGTTTTCAAAGTTTGTGTAGTCTATTTACCTTTATATTTGTATCATGCTGGCATTTTTCCTCTTCTGGTGAGGAGCATCTAGCTTCGAAATAACTATCTTAACCTATTCTATGAACACATTATTATGTCAAAAAGTACTTTGTTTTAAAACAAATAAATGTTTGTTTATTTTTAAAAATCTGCATTAAATTGGCTTACTAAACTTACATTTTAGATTTACATACAAACGACACTTTTATCGCGGAGAAAACACACACACACACACACACACACACACACACACACACATATATATATATGTAAATAAAAAGGAACAAACCGTATTATGTGTTCATCAACGTTTTGCCTTTCTTTCGATACTTCGTCTGGATGAAATAAAGACGAAACGTTGATGACCACATAATACAGTTTGTTCCTTTTTATTTTTCTATTTTGCTGGAATACTATTCCCATATTTCTCATATATATATATATATATATATATATATATATATATATATATATATATATATATATATACTAGCATGGGACCCCGGCATTGCCCGGGTGTTTTGACCTGTATGCTGAGCAAAAAAAAAAACAAACAAACAAAAAAAAAGGTCAACTTTTTAAACTTTGACCCCTACTATGACCCCTTAACATTTATTGTTTTGGGGTCAAATCAAGTTATTAAGTTAGATCCATGTCCAAGGAACCTATATCTAAAATTTCAAGTGTTTGGACCCAAAATTATCGGAGGAGTTTGGTGGAGTTCTTCTGGATCAAATCGTTAAACTTTGACCCCTTAACAGCAAAATTTCTGTCCGAAAACCGATCACATAGATTTTCTCAAATTTCGGTATCCTGTATAACAAATTTTGAGTCTGTAGACTAAAAATTGACAGTTATTGTGTAGGGAAGTGTACACAGACAGACACACACACACAGACACGTTCACTTTTATAGATACACTAGCATTTCAGACCGGCGTTGCCTGAGTGTTTGGAGGCTGAGCAAAAAAAAAAAAAATTAAAAAAAAGATGGTCAATTTTTTAAAATTTGACCCCTATTATGACCCTTTCACATTTATTGTCTTTGGCTCAAATCAAGTTATTAAGTTAGATCCATGTCCAAAGAACCTATATCTAAAATTTCATTTGTTTAGACCTAAAATTCTCGGAGGAGTTTGGTAGAGTTCTCAAAGTTCAAACCGTTGAAATTTGACCCTTAACAGCCAAATTTCTGACCAAAAACCGATCACAAACATTTTCCCACATCTCAGTACCCTGTATATCAAATTTCGAGTCTGTAGACTAAAAATTGACAGAGTTATTGCGTAGGGAAATGTACAAAGAAACATAGAGAGACACACAGACACATTCATTTTTATAGATATATAGACTAGCATGGGTACCCGGCGTTGCCCGGGTGTTTGGAGGTGCATGCTGAGCAAAAAATAAAAAACAGAAAAACGGTCAATTTTTTTTTAACTTTGACCCCTATTATGACCCCTTAACATTTATTGTTTTGGGCTCAAATCAAGTTATTAAGTTAGATCCATGTCCAAGGAACCTATATCTAAAATTTACATTGTTTAGACCAAAAATTGTCGGAGGAGTTTGGTAGAGTTCTCAAAGGTCAAATCGTTAAACTTTGACCCCTTAACAGCCAAATTCTGGCCGAAAACCGATCACATAGATTTTCCCAAATCTTAGTACCCTGTATATCAAATTTCGAGTCTGTAGACTAAAAATTAACAGAGTTATTGCGTAGGGAAATGTACACAGACAGACTTTAATTACCAATATATAAATGTATGTATGTTTGCATGTCTGCCTAAAACTTGCGACAGAGGCGACGGATTTTACCAAGATCAGTATCGTTTTAAAGTTCGACCTTTCAGACGACAAATATCGAAAAATTGGCTAAAAATATTAATATCTTCACCTTCAACTAGGCGCTTTTCTACAGGGGGGGGGTCAGCTTTTTCGCCGATATTTTTTAAAGTTATCCTCTTCTTTAGATTGTCTAGCCTTAATTTTAAAAACATTTCGCTTCCGGGTTGGCGGTGGTCGTAACAGCATAGACGTCAGGTTTTACCCCGTTCTTATCCCCCTTCGCGTTATGGGTTCGAGCCTGCCTTCCTACTACCACTTTTTTTTATTTGCCTTTTTTTTGTTCAGCAGACACATCCAAACACTCGGGAAACGCCGGGCACCCATGTTAGTATATTTATACATGTCATCTATTATTGTTATGCAGAATCTTGAGTTTGACAAAAAGATTCCCGAGTTCAACAAGATAACCTGAAGAAGGCCAGAGGTTACATTGACCAAAAAACGTTGTGAAAATAACACTTAAGATGTGAACAGTAGTCTGAAGAATCCAAATATAAATAATTAATCCTCATTTCAAAAATTCAGAAACGTAAAACAGAACATGGTAAAGCTAATACTGAAATACTCTAATATAAAAACATAATAAAAAAAAAATTGGAATAAAGACAGGGCGCAAAATAAAAGAAGAATATGGTAATTTTAAAATAAAATAAAAAAATAATGCTAACATTATTATTTTAATTGAGGAATAAGGTACAAAAAACTTATATGAAGTTAAGAACAATGACAAGGAAAATGATTGGATCAATATATAAAAAAAGGGATCGACATTTGGTAAAATTCCGGTTGATTTGCTGCTTATTGCAGACAGAATGAGAATAAGCACAAGAAATGGGAACTCCTAAATATAGATGATCAGTAAACATGAGGGACGGAGAGAGGTTCTGTGAGGATCCGAAACCGAAAGATTAAAGGTAACAAGCACAACATCTACAAGACTCAGGCAGAAGAATCGGTGCCTTCTTAGCAACAAACCATTTCAATTGAATCGATCATTAGCATAATATTCTGAAATTAATCTAATATATAAAGAAAAGTTGCTCGAATTTTCAAAATAGTAATGTATCGCACAAATCGGTAGTTATGCAGAATAAGGACGGTACTATCATCAGAATCGTCAGGACGGTTTACAGAAAATGCCGGAAAGTGCCGAATTGAAGTCTTTTGACTTTTGTTTTTAGTTTGTAAAATTTAAGTCTTCCATTCATGATTGCATTATATAAATTTTGTATCCCTAAAAAAATCATGAAATATATATATATATTTCATGATTTTTTTCATTAGCATAATATTCTTAAACTAATCTAATAGATAAAGAAAAGTTGCTCGAATTTTCAAAATAGTAATGTATCGCACAAATATATATATATATATATATATATTTCATGATTTTTTTAGGGATACAAAATTTATATAATGCAATCATGAAGGGATATATATATATATATATATATATATATATATATATATAGTAATTGTCTGTATTTTTGAGATGAGGTGTTTTCATTGATTGAGATTGTCGGACTTTCGTCAGGTGTTTTGTATCGAACTGGGGAACCGTTTGTTAGGAGTCTCGAACCCAACCCTTTATTATTATTATTACGGGGGTACCGTGTTTGGACTCCAGCTAGGCTTTGGGACATAGTTGCTGATTCTCTGTTTTGAATGTTACTTTTTCACTGCCTTCGTTCAGGATTGAACTCAGCACCTTTGGGTAACTGTAAACTTTGATACAACGTCTAGGACCACTCGTTTTTCATTAGCATAATATTCTTAAAACTAGGACAATTCTTAGTTGATTTTTGTTAATGGTAAACCTATGTTTTTATTCAAGGTTTTTTCTCTCTATCAGAGGTGTCCAAATTGCATTCAGCTCTATGCTTGGTTTGCTCAGTAGGTTGTTATGTCCGAGCATATGAGCTGTTTCTTTAAGTTTTCTCACTTTCCAGTGGGTCTCTGTTTATTATTTTTACTTCATCCCATAGGGGGCGATGGTCCCCCCTCTCCATCCAGACATGGTTGGCTATACCCGATTTTTCCGTCTACCCTTTAGTTACTGCTTTTCGGTGTTCTTCCACCCTTACTTTAAGGGGGCGGCATGTTTCAC
>NC_136509.1:30963784-31061284 GCF_053919585.1 Euprymna scolopes | reverse complement strand
GGGTTGGGGGAAGCTTTAATGAATTCTAAATAAATAAGGAGAATATATTCCATTATTCAATAAATGATCAATTCTATATCTACCTATATATAGTTTTGTGTCTTCATTTCATTCTCTTGTTGTCCTATTGTATAAGCTCCAATAATTATTGTTGAGCTTGGCATTATCCGGATAAGTCTCCTTTTGTGGAATTGATCTTTCTCTTTTCTCTTTTACTTAAAGCTATGTACATATATGCATAGGTATTTAATTATTATAGTAAAAAAAATAATTATATATATATATATACATACATGTATATATATACATACATATATATAAATGTATATATATCCATATATGTATATGTGTGTATATACATACATGTATATACATACGTATATGTGTATATATATATACACATATACATATGCATACATGTATATACATACATATATATAAATATATATATATATACATATATGTATATATATATATATATATATATATATATATACATATATATATACATTTTATTTTTTATTACCGTTTTTTTCTGTTCAATTACATTTTTGTTTCAGCTACACGACCGTTTTTTGGCCCTTATGTAGCCTCTTCAGACTTTACAGAAAAGTTTGTTTATGGTGGAATGAAGAAATGAATGATGTCAGGGGAGGGTGCGAGAATACATATATATATACACGAGGGGTGTGCAATAAGTAATGCCACTGACCCACTTCCAGTTGTCTGAAATTTTGCACGTGCAATGATATATATTGGGTTATGTGACAAATGACAGCTCTGAACTAATTGTGGTTTATGTTTTACAGGTGTTTGAACAGAGTATAAATGCATATATTTATATATATATATTTATATATATACAGTTATGATCATATTTATTGGCACGGTAAAATAAAAGTTAAATTTTGTCTAATAAATGTTCCTTTGTTATTTATTTTTTCTAAAATCCGATTGCTGCATCGGAAAGGCCAGTTAAAAATACATAATATACTTTGTTATTTTCTTTAATTTAATCCCTTTTTTAGAATTTATTAGACAAAATTTAACTTTTATTTTACCGTGCCAATAAATATGATCATCACTGTATATAGATATATTCATCTATAAATGCATATATTTATATATATATATATATATATATATATATATATATATATATATATATATATATATATATATACATACATATATTCATATATAAATGCATATATTTATATGTGTGTATATATATATATATATATATATATATATATACATACATATATTCATATATAAATGCATATATTTATATGTGTGTATATATATATATATATATATATATATATATACATATGTTACAGAGAGAGAGAGAGACACGGAATCCTTTTATGTTATACACCAAACGTAAATGGTGCCCCTCAATAACCTTATGTAAAACATATATTCGTATATAAATGCATATATTTATATATATATATATATACATATTTATATATATATACATATTTATATATATATATATATATATATATATATATATCTTTATATACACATATTTACATATATATATTTACATATATATATATATATATCTTTATATATACACATATGTTTAGATATATATATATATATATTTATATATATACTAGCATGGGCGCCCGGCGTTGGATGTGTATATTGAGCAAAAAAAACAAAACAAAAGTGGTAGTAGGGAGGTAGGCTCGAACCCGTACCGCAAAGGAGGAAAAGAACGGGGTAAAACCTAACGTTTATGCTGTTACGACCACCGCCAAACCGGAAGCGACATTTTTTAAAATAAAGTCAAGACAATCTAAAGGAGAGGATAACTTTAAAAACTATCGGCGAAAAAAGTTCTCCCCCATTGTAGAAAAGTGCCTAGTTGAAGGGGAAGACATTAATGTTTTCAGCCAATTTTTCGATATTTGTTGTATGAAAGATCGAACTTTAAAACGATACTGGTCTTGGTAAAATCCGTTGCCTCTATTGAAAGTTCAAGGCAGACATACAAACAGACATACATACATGCATTTATATATTGGTAACCAAAAATGTTCGACCCAAACTGATGCAAAAGCTTGCCCTATCTCTGAATACCGTTTATGTAAAATTTTAAATATTTAGACCAGAAATTGTCTGAGTAATTTGGAAGAGACTGCAGAGGTCAATTTTTTTTAACTTTGACCCCTATTATGACTCCTTAAAATTTATTGTTTTGGCTCAAATCAAATTATTAACTTAGATCCATGTCTAAGGAACCTATATCTAAAATTTCAAGTGCGTAGACCCAAAATTGTCGGAGGAGTTTGGTAGAGTTCTCAAAGGACAAATCGTTGAATTTTGATTCCTTAATCGCCTAACATCGTTATATATATATATATATATATATATATATATATATATATATATATATATATTTATATATATACACATATATATTTATATATTTGCATAGTTAGATATATATTTATATATATATATTTATATATATATATTTATATATATATATTTAGATTATATATATATTTATATATATATATGATATAGTTTATTATCGAACTAGACATTGAAACAATTGTAATGTAAAATGAAATACACTTTTTATTTCCATCAACACCTTGTATTGAAGTTGTGATTTTGCACACACAGTATATTAATTATGAAATGTGATAATTTTGTAGCTTAATCCTTAAGTCAACCATTTTTGGCTTAATACCTATGGGTATATGAAAATTTACTGAATCACATGAACTCAGTATATTACATGTAAGTCTATATATATATATATATATATATATATATATATATATATATATATGTAGATATATATATATGTATATGTATATGTATACATATATTTATATATATATATATATTTAGATATATATATATATATGTATATATATATATATTTAGATATACAGATATATATTTATATATATATATTTTGATATATTTATATATATATATATATTTAGATATATATATATTTATATACATATATATTTATATATATATAATTATATATATATAATTATATATATATTTATATACATATATTTATATATTTATTCATATATATTCATATATATATATTCATATATATTCATATATATATATATATTTACATATATATACATTTATATATATTTATATATATATTTATGTATATATATATATATTTATATATATATTTATATATATATATATTTATACATATATACTTATTATTTAAATATATTTATTTATACATATATACATATATTTATATATATTTATTTATATATGTATATTTATATATATATATATACATATATATACATATATATATATATACATACAGATATATATACATAGATATATATATACATATATATATATATGGTTCACTCCTCGTTAAAACTTATGCAATGTTGATGACGTGTGATATCTAGATCCACATAAAACATATTTAATAAATATTTAAATAAAAAAACATTAAAATATTTTATAAATAGAATATAGTAATAATAATAATAATAATAATAATAATAATAATAATAATAACAATAATAATAATAATAATAATAATAATAATTCCACAGCAGCATTTTTCCTATGCAATATATTGTTGCTGGGCATGCTGTGAGCATTCTGTTCAGCGTGAATGAAGGCACAATCAGATTATTCTACTTTTCTATTAAAACTGTATCGCGTAAATAATAACCTTGACATATTTCCTGAGCTGATTATTTCATTACAAACACACCGGTCAATTAACTCACATTTTATCATTTTTCATAATTATTGAATATGTTACTATGTTCAACAATAATTTTGCATAATTTCAACCCACGTTATCGCCCCTCCCTTTGCTAATATATTAAATCTGATATATTGTATTGGCTGATTATTTTTTAAAAAACCTGAACTATCAATTAACTCACATTTCATCATTTTTAATAACTCTTGGATATGGTACTAATTTTTACAATTTTTCATCATTTAAACTCACCATATCGCAACCTTACTAAAATAATAACTTTGATATATTGTCTAGGCTGATTATTTCATTACAAACACACACATCAATCAACTCACATTACATCATTTTTCGTAATTCTTGGATATGTTACTAATTTCGACAATATTTGTTTATAATTTAAACCAACGTTGTCGCCCAACCTTACTAAAATAATAACTTTGATACATTTGCAGGGCTGATTATTTCATTACAAACATTAATCAATTAACCTCCATTTCATCATTTTTCATAATTCTTGGGTATGTTACTAATTTCGACAATCATTTTTGATAATTTTTACCCACATTATCGCCCCCTCCTTAATAAAATAATAACTTGGATATATTATCTGGACTTATTATTTTATTACAAACACACTAATGCATGAAATCACATTTAATCATTTTTCACAATTCTTGGATATGTTACTTTCGACAATCATTTTTCATAATTTTAACCCACATTTTCGCCCTTCCCTCTTTACTAAATAATAACTTTGATATATTGTCTAGGCTGATGATTTCCTTACAAACACACCAATCAATTATCTAATATTTCATCATTTTTTCGTAATTCTTGGATATGCTACTAATTTCGACAATAATTTTTCATAATTTAATTCACCCTTATCTTCTTCCCTTTTATTTATATAATTAATTTGATATATTGTCTAGGCTGATTATTTTATTATAAACACAACAATCAATTAAATCATATTTCGTCATTTTTTGTAATTCTTGGATATGTTACTAATTTCGACAATATTGTTTTTTTATAATTTAAACCATTCTCGTCGCCCTCTCTTACTAAAAAATTACTTGATATATTGTCTGGACTGATTGTTTCATAAAAAACACAACTATCAATTAACTCACACTTCATCATTTTTCTTAATTCTTGGATATGTTACTCATTTCGACAATTACTTTTAATATTTTTAACCCACATTATTAACCACCTAATACTAAAATAATAACTTTGATATTATCTGGGATGATTATTTCATTTAAACACACTAATCAATTAACTCACATTTTGTCATTTTTCATAATTCTTGGATATGTAACTAATGCCGACAATTATTTTTCATAATTTAAACCATCCTTATCGCCCTCTCTTACTAACATAATTACTTTGATATATTTCCTGGGCTGATTTTTTTTATTATAAACACACAATCGATTAACTCAAATTATATCGTTGTTCATAATACTGGATATGTTACTAATTTTGACAATAATTTTTATAATTAAAAACCCACATTATGCCTCTCCCGTCTACTTATATAATATATTTGATATATTGTCTGGGCGTATTACATCATTACAAACACACCAATCAAGTAACTCACATTTCATCATTTTTCATAATTCTTGGATATGTTATTAATTTGGACAATAATTTTCATAACTTTAACCCACTATGTCGCTTCCCCTTACTTAAATAATAATTTTGATATATTCCCTGGGTTGGTTATTTCATTACAAACAAATCAATCAATTCTGGGTATTCTCATAGCATATATGTTTCACTTATCTTATCCAATCCTGGGTGACGCCACATATTCTGCTAATATATATCATTCACCTATCTCATTCGATCCCGGGCGAGACTGGGTATTTTTCTACTATATGTTTTCAATCTATTTCATTCAGTACTGGGCGACGCTTCCTGATAGTATATATTTGCACATCTCAAGAGAGACTGACTTCATATCCGCCACCCCACTGTTAAAAATATACATTAAAGTAATGTTTTAATCATAAACTGTTTCACCCATTTCCAGGACTGATTTTATATCCCCCAACCCACTGCTAAAAATATACATGAAATAATGTAATGTCTAAATAGTAAACTGTTTCAGCTATTTCTGGGACCGATTTTATATTCCAAATCCACTTCTAAAAATATACATGAAATAATGTAATGTCTAAATAGTAAACTGTTTCCGCCATTTCTGGAACTGACTTATAATCCCCACCCCACTGTGGAAAATATACATGAAATAAGGTAATGTATACATCGTAAATTTTTTCAGCCATTTCTGGGACCGACTTCTTATCTCCCATCCTACTGTTAAAAATATGCATTAAATAAAGTAATGTCCAAAACGTAAATGGTTGCCGCTATTTCCGGAACCGACTTCATATTTCCCACCCCAATGTTAAAAATATACATTAAATAAAGCAATGTGTAATACGTAAACGGTTTCACCTATTTTCGGGACTGATTTAATATCCCCCACCCTACTGTTAAAAATATACATGAAATAAAGTAATGTTTAAATCGTAAACGGTTTGAGTAATTTCCGGGACTGACTTCATATCCTGTAACCCACTGCTTAAAATATACTTGAAATAAAGTAATCTTTAAATCATAAACTGTTTCAGCAGCTTTTCGAAAGTAATACATGAAAACATTAACACGGTTAGGTGTAGGCAACCATTGCTTCAACATAAATTTCTGAGTGTAGTATCAGTTTCAGCATTCCAGTGACTTAAATCCCTCCTTTTCTGGTCTTGGTTAATGGAGGAGAAATCCTTCATTACTGATACAATTTTTATTTTTGTTATTGACCAGAGTGCCCCTTTTGGGGAGCTGGTTTCCCCCTAAATTTTTAACCGACCTCATGTCCAATTCCGCCCTTGTGGGGAGGCAAGTAAACAAAAAAAATAATCACAACGGACATTTCCCAGGGCATTTTATAATTAATCAGAAGTGACATTTCCAGGGCATTTTGTAATTAAATCAGAAATAACTTTTTTCCAGTTACATTTTTAATATTAAAACTTTGTTACATTAAACATAGTACCTATTCACAATGCCTCCTCACGGGACAGATTTAGACACCAGGGTCGTTTTTTAACGTGGAGAAAAAAAATTGTCTTAGTCGTAAAGGATTTCTCTTCCACTGAGAGAGAAGAAATTGAAATGTAGCACCTGAAGAAAGATACTACACTTTGATCTTAGCCAAAAGGCCAAGAAAGACAAACATTTTTATTAGCTTTGCCTAAACAGTGACACCAATTTTTTTTAATATTTCAATTTCTTTTTCAAGGGTGACAAGGTTTATTTGGAATATTCCATTTTTGGAATATTCCACTTTCCTTTTTTAGGGATGCACAGCATGATAACGGACGGAGCGATAAGCATAATAATATAATGATAATAATAGCAAAAAAAAAAATCTCTCTACAAAAATGTGGCGACGCAAATAAACAAAGGGCAGGTAACTCCCTTATGGCTTAAGTAAGCGAAACAATTAAATACAAAAGAATCGCTAATAAAAAAATTAATTAACAAATTCAATAGATCTTATATATACTTATTACTAGAGAGGTACCCGGCATTGTCCGGGTGTGGAGAGGTGGTGTAGCAAAGAACCCTAGTGGAAGGAAATCAAAACAACTGTCAGGGTGGAGAGAGGTATTAAAAGAAAAGTGGTAGTAGTACACACTAGCAGACATAGTGAAGAGATCCTCCAAGTTAATAAACCATTTATTTTTCATGGATGATCTTAAGCTTTATGCTACTCGGATAAGGATTTAGATAATCTACTGAAAATTGTCCACAGTTTCTCTAATGACATCAAAATGAAGCTCGGACTGGATAAGTGTGCTATGTGTACTCTGAAAGCTGGCAAGAAGATATCTACTGAAAATATACAGCACGATGAAAATAGTGTAATCAGAGAACTGGATAAACAGGAAACATACAAATACCTCGGCATTGATGAAAATGAGTCCATCCAGCATTTAAAGATGAGAGAGAAACTAAGCCAAGAATATTTACGCCGGGTAAGAAAAATCTGCAAAACTGAAATCACAAACAAGAACAAAATTACGGCAATTAACCAACTTGCCATGCCAGTACTAACATATAGTTTTGGCATTATTGACTGGCCTCAGAAAGACATAAATTGGCTTGACACAAAGACAAGGAAAATGCTAACCTTGTACCGAGTTATTTATCGAAATCAGTGCATGCCTCGTTTGTACCTACCCAGGCGAGAAGGAGGTATGGGACTCTCGGAAGTCAATCATCAACACAGAGCCATAATCGTCAGCATAGGTCAGTACATAATAAGTTCCTGTAACCCCAAGCTTATGAAAATTATTTATCAGAATCGAGCAAGTAGTACAACATCTATAACACAACTTGCCACTCATTTTGGAAAGGATTGCCTTACAAATGATACTGAGAACCCAAACAAGCCTGCCACTGACATAGCCCAGAAAAGTCGGAAAAAATACACTAGCCAGTTCCATAGTGTTTAAACAGAAGAATGGACCAACCATAAACGGGCAAAATACCTACCGACTGAACTATCCCAAGAATATATTGATAGGGATGGTTCCCTGGACTGGCTCAAAAGAGGATCCCTCCATTACGACCAAGAGAGGTTGATATTGGCTGCACAAGACCAGGGCCTCATGACAAACGCCTTCAAAAAGATGTGTGGTCTAAGCAACAATAATAAATGCAGGTTCTGTAGCACTGAGGTTGAGAGTGTGGGCCACCTGATTTCTGGTTGCAAAGTCCTACTTGGAGACGGTTATTATACAGATCGCCATAATGGAGTTTGCAAATATCTTCACTGGAAGATATGTAAGAAACTCAACATTCAGTGTAGTAAAAACTCCTGGGAACATATACCCGAACGAACAGTTGGGAATGACAACTACACTATTCACTATGACTACATAATCCCTACTGCTACATATCTTGAAAACTCAGCTGTTAAACCAGATATAGTGATTTGGGACAGAGCAAACAAACAAGCGACCGTAATAGAAGTTAGTGTACCCAATGATACAGGGCTTAACAGAGTTGAGAGGGAAAAGATAACAAAGAATCAAGGACTTATGTATGATATGAAACGAAATTGGAAATTAAAAGACGTTTCAATTATACCAGTCATCATAGGAGCAACTGGGCTTATGAAAAAGAACTTTAAAAAGTACATAGCAAGCATACCCAGTGAACCAAGCGCAAGTGAAATACAAACGATTGCACTGAAAGGGACGGCTAGAATCCTGAAAAGATCTCTTGGTTGGACTCACTAAAATAGGGGTAAACGTCAGACATCTGGTTGGATGTCCCATCCCCTAGAAGAAAAAGTTTAAGAAAAATGAAAAAAAAAGGGATGAAATATATATAATAGATTATATTATATACATATTGATTCATATGTCTATTAATGTAATGTAAGGCGAAAAAGACAAAATTAAAGGAAGCAATGTCCACTTTCTATTCCCTTAAATTTCATTATATATATATATATATATATATATATATATATATATATATATATATATATATACATAAAATGAATGACAAAAGTCTATATTCCAAAGTTCATGTGATGTTGACCATCTTATAATTTATTCCTTTAATTCAGTTGACATTTACAATTCTTTACATTATCTGTTTCATAGCGCAAAATCAATCACTTAATTATTATATCTATCAGTGAATCTATTTTTCCCTTAACTCACCAGAAGAAATCAATCCGTCAAAAGAAAGTAAAGTGCGTTTTGACATGATTAAAATCCGAAAATTGGAAGAGACACTGTAAATACCTTATAATATGTTTCCATTACGCCATTTTGAATTTTAGAAATTTATATTTGAATTTATTAAATGTATTTGAATACTTT
Organism: Euprymna scolopes; assembly: GCF_053919585.1. Classification (NCBI taxonomy): domain Eukaryota; kingdom Metazoa; phylum Mollusca; class Cephalopoda; order Sepiida; family Sepiolidae; genus Euprymna; species Euprymna scolopes. The sequence continues at coordinate 31,051,621 of NC_136509.1, read as the reverse complement.
GAATTTATATATATATATATATATATATATATATATATATACACACACACACACAGTTCATTTGTTTAAAAACTGTTACATATTTCAGAAATTAACTATGGTTTTATTGAGGCGGATTGACCTTTTTACCATTTAAAAAGCGATTAAAAATCCATTCAAATCATCAGTGACTCAGGAAACGAAAACAAATCGAAGAATGGAGTTTAAAGCAAATTCACTGGCAAATCATATAATTTTGAATAAATAATCTGTAGTTTAGCTCTCACATTTGTAATTGAGCACTTTACTGATTTCTTTTTAACACATTTTAACGCCACATATATAAATATATATATATATATATATATATATATATATTTATTATGCAAATCATCTTACATTATATACGTTTATATATATATACATATGGCATATACATCTGTATATGTCGACATGTGTGTGTGTAATAAAAAAAACATTTCCTTCCTTTCAGTTGATATAGTTTATGAATCAGCACACTGAATGGATTTTAGCTACCTTGGCGCCAGTCAGCCACAACGGCTTTTAAAAAGATGCTGGCCAGCAAGCATGAAATTCTTTTAAAAATTCTTTCTTCAGGCCGGGACAATCCATTATGAAACCGAAATTGAAAAAGCAGCTGAGAAAGAGGCAATCTCTAAAAACCTATTGAGATCCAAGAGTCGGGGAAACCTTTGATTTCACACAAAAACCAAAACGAAAAGCAAAATAAATAATTCTGAATGTCTTTTATTTCATGTAGATCTTCGCATCAAACATATTTTGCAGTCGTAACCAACTTTGACCTCATCCTCTTCCACTCAGATGCTGCCTTGAGTTTTTCTTGCAATCATTCTGTCGATACCAAAGGCATTAAGCTTGAGTTGGCAATATTTTCATTCTGTCTTTAACTGCGATTCACTGCTAGCAAGGAGCATTTTATTTTAAAGAAAGCAGTCAACCAGAATATCGAATTATATATACATTATATGTATATATATATATATATATATATACACACACACACAATATATATATATATATATATATTATTTTTTTAAATATAATTATCCACTGACACGTGTTTCGTCGTCTACGACTCATCAGAGTGGCTGAATCTAGCGAGATTAAGTCACTCTGATGAGTCGCACACGACGAAACACGTGTCAGCGGATAATTATATTTTAAAAATAATATATATACCGCTCCCTATATGGGGGGTACCAAGTTGGTTAAATGGGAAAATTATTCCCAACTCGCATTTAGGTAAAAATGCACTTTTGTAAATAATTGAATTCATTCAAGACGTATCGCAAAAACAAAAACAAATAAGATTTTATATATATATATATATATATATATATATATATATATGAGAGAGAGAGAGAGAGAGAGAAAGAGAGAGAGAGGACAAGAAGCATAAATGAAAACCGTAAATTTTAATTTACATGTAAAAGTTATTTTTCAAGAGAATATCTCAAACAAAAGTAATTAATAAATCCTTATTCCGAAAACTTTTCTCCGTTTTTTGATCTTACAAACAGACTTCATTTCAATTTGGAATTCCTTTTTTCATTCATTTTTATAAACATCTTACAAATATTGTTTTTTGCATTTTATGATTGTCATATGCAGTTTCATAAACTGCTAAAACCAGCAATTTTTTAGTTTTGCTTTATGTATAAACTTGCTAACATATGTCTTTCCTCTGAAGAGAAGAATTTTGCATTCTCTGAAGCTCCACAATATAAGAATTTATTAATTATCCTTGTTTAAAGTATTTTGTTGAAAAATTAATCTTACATGTAAATTTTAATTTACGGTTTTCATTTAAGCTTCTTGTGTCAAACTCTACCTCCTAGTGTCGTTGCATTGAGCTTTTTTATTTGGTTGGAATTAATATATAAATATTAATATTTATATTAGATTTGAAGTTTACATTTGCTTTTGTTTAGTAAACTTTTTTTTATCTACAGTCCGATTTGAATATATGTATGTATGTATGTATGTATGTATGTATGTATGTATGTATGTATGTATATTTGGATTTTGTTTTTGTCTGATTTCTACATCCATTTATTTGTAAAATAATGTGTGAAACCTGTCGTCATCATCATCATCATCATTATCTCCAGCAGAACTGCGAGTCTTATAAACAAACATTTTATTTAAAAAAAAAAAAAGTCCAGCCTTTTAAACGCTGATTTGTTGAATTTTATTTTTGTCTGATTTCTACATCTATTCATTTGTAAAGTTGCACAAACACTTTAACGAGTAACTGTCTCTTCTATAAATTGTTTGTATTGGATTATTTTTCTTTTTTATCCATGTTAAATTCATTTAATCATACCCATCATCATCATCGTCCTGATCATTGAAGATTATGACTTTTGGAACGCTCCTTCATGTATATTTTACATGTATGTGTATGTGTACGTGCATATATGCATATGTATGTACATGCGTATATGTGTGCCTCTATGTGTGTATGTTTGCATGTGTGTAGAAATGTGTATGTATGTTCACGTGCATATGAATGTATGCATATATGTATGCATGCATGTGTTTATTTGCATGTGTATGTGGGGTGGAGAGGGTTCCTGTAAGCCATGGTGAAGGCAACCCCTCTAGGAGATGCAAATCTCCGATTTAAAAAACCATAAAGCAGAAGACCAGTACCCGCATTAAGCTGGTCTGCAGTTTGACTTTGTTCATGAAGGTTCTTTTTAGGTACACAGAAATAGAACAGAAACCCCGGTTTTAGTCCCAAAGTCTCCCCGTAGTAAAAAACAAAAATAAAGAAAAAATCTGTATTTTATATGACAAAACGTGACAAGTGAAAATATCATATTCCAAAAATTACGTAAATTGATCGAGTAGTTTTATTTTTAAGAAAATTAAATTTTATGAGTATCCAAAAATCAGTTGTCTTGGATGCCATTTTGAAAACAATCTAAAAAAAAATAAAGGGAGATAAATCAATAATTCAAACCTGCGAGATTTATGAATTTCCATTAATCACTTAAAAATGATATCTATATATTAATACGATAGCGCGTGTGTTCTTTTGTGTGTCACGCTTACATCCGAGTCATTTAATTGTTATGTTCTTCTATTTCTTGTCATGAATAATTTTACCAAGAAGTCTTCATAAGTTTTGGTTTCGATTATGGCTGAAGGAATTTAAGTTATATATATATATATATTTTTCATAAGTTTTTATTTCAGTTTCGATTCAAGCTAATGCACCCAAGTCATATGGATATATTTTTTTTATTTTTGAAATCGCAACTTTATAATATATAAAAATCGATAGAACATTAACTCTATAATAATATATATGAAATCTGCAAGAATTAAAATATCATATTTAAGCGTACTTTACGACTGGGCTTTGCCGGGCGCTCGTGCTAGCTTAGATAAATACTTTTGCAGTTTTAACAAAAAAGTTACAATAATATCAGAGCGTCTCCATTTACACTGAACATCTACAGAATGCCAACATCAATATATTAAATATGAGTCCCTTGTGGAATTTCCACAGGTCTCGCTAGTTTTTTATAAATAATAAAACCACTTGATCAATTTATGTAATTTATGGAATATGATATTTTCATCACGGGTATGTACATGATACAAATTTTTCTTTATTTTTGTTTTTTAATATGGGGGGGGGGAGAATTCTAGAAAAGAACCGAAAATTCTTTACAGCATTTGTAACCAAACAAATTTTTGTTGCGTATGTTTTACAGGTGAGAACCAAAAATTGGAGCTCAGTCGAGAGAGAATTCTATCAGGGACAATCCTGCTTAGATCAATCCTGTCTGTCAAATCCATTTGCTCCATCGATTACCCCCTCCAAACTTACAAAGGCAAAACTCATCTCAAGGCAATTAGTCATGATTATTTGACACACGTGCACCTAAGCAATCAGCACTTGTTTTCGGTCTTCCAATGAATCAGTTAATCAAGGCGCAAATGCCACACGAGGATAAGTGTTAATAAAGATGATAGTTAGCGATGAATAAAACCTTGAAACAATGAATGAAAAGGCCACAATTTGATTATCTAAGCAGTAAACTCAATGAGAATTTGTTAATATTGAACTTGAAAATGACCATGCTGTAATCAGCTGGGAAGCAGTCATATAGTATTGTATTCCACAGATAGAGTGTTTTTGGAAAGAAAACTTTGTTCATGAAAGTTCTGTTTAGGTTTAGGTACAGAGATCAATCCTGTCTGCCAAATCCAATTATTCCGTCGTTTGCACCCCCCCCTCACACACCCTTATAAAGGCAGACCTCATTTCAAGGCATACAGCGGGCAATTAATCATGATTATTTAGATTGTTTGGACTACTGTTCTCATCTGAAGTGTTATTTTCATAACGCTTTGGTTGATGTAACCTCCAACCTTCTTTTTCTTCTCTGCTGTTTGCATGGCAACCATGAAAGTTATTTCCATGGCAGGTGCTCGTCTGAACTCCAATCTCTGGTCCCCCCTCGCCAATCTTTCACGAAAAACACCCGTCTAGCTGAATCCACTGTGAAAAATTTCCCCCACTCTATATCTGTGCCTAAATCAAAACGCGGATTCCATGAACAAAGCTTCTTTCTTTAGAACTGCACGCCTGTGGAACTCTGTTCCGTCTGTCTGCTTCCCACCGGACTACAATTTGGATGTCTTTAAGTCCAATGTTAACAAATTCCTAATGAACCGCCCCTTTAAGTAAACACTTCATCAAATCTCCACACTAATGTAATGTACTTGCAATAACCCTTATCCCTGAGTGGCTTCCGGGCCTTGATAAGTGGTGATCACTGTGTAAAAAAAAAAAAAAAGCTAACATGCTTGCCCATCAGTTTGCCTCAAACTCTACTTTGGACCCAGCAAATCATTCCCTTCCTTATTTTCCTTTGCAGACAGAAACCACACTAGATGATCTGAAAATTACCCCTTCTCAAGTACATGGTATCATGAAAAACCTAGACACCTTAAAAGCATGTGGACCTGATCTCATTCCAGCTGCACTATTAAAAAAATGCTCTGCTGAGGTTGCTCCAGTTCTCTCCAAACTCTTCAACAAATGCCTTAATGACTGGAAAACTAGCAAAAGAAATTAGATTATTGCCCCATTAACCTCCTCCCTCTTTTCGACAAAATATTTAAGTCCATAATTAATCAAACTCTAGTCCACCACCTTACAGTTGCTAAACTTCTGTCCAACCATCCTTATGGATTTAGGTAAGCCCGTTCTACTGCAGATATACTAACTGTAATTTTTGAACGTATATACCATGCACCGGATAAGGCACAGGGTATGGCACAATGGTCTTCTCATGAAAATCAAATTCTATGGTATTACTGGAAAAATACTTGACATAATTAAATCCTTCTTAAATAAGAGAAAAATTAAGGCTGTCCCCGATGGTCGTACATTTAAACAATATGATATAAATGTGAATGTACCTCAGGGGTCGATCCTTGGATCTTTATTATTTCTGATATTCATAAATGACCTCTCTTATAAAATAATCTGAGATGTCTATATTTGCTGATGGCACTATGCTCTAAAACAAGCATGAGGGAAAAACACATGAGCACATATGCAAGGCAATATCGGAAACCCTAGAGGAAGATATCCAGTCTGTAGTGGAATGGGGTCAAAAAGGAATGGTAACATTCAATCCTGCCAAGACTAAGCTTGTTTCCTTTAATAATTACAAGAAACCTTCTAAACCATCAATAGGTATGGCTAAAGATACATTACTTGAAAGTAATTTGTTCAAACTCTTCGGCTTAACATTCACAGGGAACGTGAGTTGGAAGAAATACATTGAGAGCATTATCAAGGCTGCTGCGAGGAAAGTGGGCTCTCTCTACTGTGCTAGAAAGTTACTTATGCCTGAAAATATCCTGTACTTCTACAAGGCCACCATTCACCCATGTATGGAGTATTGTTGTCACATTTGGGTTGGTGCATTTGCTACTAGTCTCTCGCTCCTGTACAGGGTTCAAAAGAGAATCACCAACCTGCTAGGTCCTGAACTGTCATCTAAGCTTCAACCTCTGTCCCATCAACGAAATGTTGCACCCCTCTGCCTGTTTTACAAGTATTTTAATGGAGGATGCGCTGATGAACTATAAGCTTTTGTACCCCCTTGACATAAATACCCCCGACAAACAGCAAAATCCCACCCCTATAGAGATCCCTAGATATAAGAAAGCCTTCTACTCAAATAGTTTCTTCCCCAGAACTGTTAAACTTTGAAATTCTCTACCGGGTTCCTGCTTCCCTACCTCTGAACAGACATCTTGCTGCTCAACTCCCTACATAGTATTCTTGCAAATTGTCCCTGATAGTAGTCCCCTACATCAAAGCGGCACTATACCTTGTTTGGGGTGAAAATGTAATAAATAAATAAAAAAATTTTAAATGTCAAGCTTGGGAATCTGTATCTTGTTGAACTCGGGAATCTTTCTGTCAAAATCAGGAATCAGCACAGAATTTCAAATGGAAAACTTTATTTATCCCAGGGGAGTAACATGTAATCGTTCTGTCAGCCATGACTGAGTAGAAGTATTAAGTAATTCGCAAGGAGCCGTATTGTAGTGGATAAAGTGCTTAGTAAAATGGACCTTCATATTGTTAGGATTCTTCGGACTACTTGGGTGTCATTTTCACAATGTTTCAGTCAATGTAACCTCCGAAATTCTTCAAATGTATTTTGTTGAATTAGGGAATCTTTCTCTCAACCATGGGAATCTGCACAGAATTTCGAACAGAACACTTTATTTAATCCACTGAGTTCAACAAGAAAAGCATACATGGTATGGTCCCCCGTGAGTGCACAGTAAACGAGGCATAAAAAGATGACTACGTTCAGCATTTGCCCCCCCCCCCCAAATTTAGCTCCAAACGTCTCCAGAAGACGTTAAATCTTGGTGAAAATGAACAAACATGTAAATTTGAGTTCTGCACCAGGCAAAAAAAAGAAATGACGAAGTCCATCATCCCCTCCCCCATTTAGCCCCCAAAAGTCCCCAAGGCCTTAACATATTTAAATTTGAGTTCAGCACCATGCAAAACTGCTAAATAGACATATACATAAAATTTTGGACAAATATGGTAAAATAGTTTCAAAAATGGAATGTTTTATTAGCCCTAAAAGAGCCCCTGGGTCACACCCAAGAGTTATCGCGAAGTATAAACAAACAAAATTATATAGAAATCAGTTAGTTACAACTTTTCAGAAAGTTTTATAAAAATCCAAGGCATCATTTTTTTTTAATAAGCACAAAAGTGTCAATTTTAACCATTTTAACCCGAAAGGCATACTTGAAGGAGGGGGGGGGGCAAAATTTTGTCAGAAAATCCGTTCTGTTACTTTTTTACTCATATCATGTTTAATGTTTGTGCAAAATTTCAAAAAATTCCAAGGTATAGTTATTGAGAAAAGTGGAGGCAGGCAAACGGATGAACGGACAAGGGTGAATTTACAGGTCCACGCTCCTTTTGTCGGAGGACCAACAAGATACACTTGAAGGTCGGAGGTTACATCGGCCAAAACGTTATGAGAACAACAGTCAAGATGAGAACAGTAATCTGAAGAATCCAAACAGTACGAACCATGAATCGTCATCTAAAAAAATCAGAACGGTAACAGGCAATTATTCGTGATTATTTCATGCACGTACACCTAGCCGATCAGCATTTGTTTTCGGTCCTCACATTTGCAATAAGACCCCTGGTCATCTTAAATGCACTAGAGGGCAAAAAGGTTCTGTCCGATGAATAGTCAAGGAGAGAGAGAGAGAGAGAGAGAGAGAGAGAGAGGGAGAGAGAGAGAGAGAAGGCCTTTTCTACAAACAGGAAAACAAACAAAAGAAAAAACAAGAGTTTGCAATCAATGCATAATTCTCACGGAAACAAGATTCATAATAAAATTACATTCTGTCAGAATCGGCAGAGCATGTGACAAGACACACATCGACGCGGTGCTGCTCAAGGCTGTGGACAAATGGACAGATGATAGACAGATTTACTAAATCGGAATTCCATAGCATAGGATAAAAAATGGTGGAAAGCTACGATGCATTCAACATCACTCTCTCGATTTCCTTTCATTCTTTCTGTCTTCAATCAGCAAATATCAAAGCCGCCCTTCACACATTTGTTTATGAAAATCATACTTGTTTTTACTTATGGAAGGCTATAATCACATAATCATAACATGTTGTTTGGTCAAACTATTTATGTACGAGAAATTAAGGCATGACAAATGTACAACAAGATACAACTGCTCCGGCTGGTTTTCTATTTGTGTAATATTTATGTGTGGAAAATTTAGGCATGATAAATTATTTCTGCTATTTTTTTTTTTTTCAGTTAAAAATTTTTGTAAAAAAGATAAAATAAATAAACAAATTTCTTTTTTTTAGATTTAGGGAAAATCTTTTTTAAAAATAGGAATCGAACACAAAATGAAAGAAAAATTAAAAGAAAAATAATATTTGTTTACTTTGTTTTAAATTTTAAACGTTTTTTTGTGTTTTTAATGAAAATTGTTTTGTTTTTTAATTGTAAATGTTTTTGTGTTTTTTATAATAATTGTTTTTTTTTGTTTTTCTTTAAACTGTAAATGTTTTTGTGTTTTTTTATAAGTGTTTTTGTTTTTTTATAGTAAATGTTTTTGAGTTTTTTATAATATTGTTTTTATTTTTTAAATTGTAAATGTTTTTTGTGTTTTTTATAAGTGTTTTTTGTTTTTTTAAATTGTAAATGTTTTTTGTGTTTTTTATAATAAGTGTTTTTGTTTTTATAGCAAATGTTATTTGCGTTTTTATAATAGTTTTTTGTTTTTTATAGTAAATGTTTTTTGTGTTTTTTATAAGTGTTTTTGTTTTTTATAGTAAATGTTTTTGTGATTTTTATAATATTGTTTTTATTTTTTAAATTGTAAATGTTTTTTGTGTTTTTTATAATAAGTGTTTTTTGTTTTTATAGCAAATGTTATTTGTGTTTTTATAGTAAATGTTTTTTGTGTTTTTTACAAGTGTTTTTTTGTGTTTTTTTAAATTGTAAATATTTACCAAAATAACAATGCAAAGTAAATACATTAACAAATTAACCAATTCCCCCAAATCTTGGTCCGTTACTTTGAAAAAAAAAAAAAAAATTTTTTTTCCAAAGTCCATCTAAATTAAAATCGGTTGCTTCTTTTGTTGTTCTTTAGCATAAGAATCACTTGTACCCCGTCGACGTACATACCCCAAACAAACCCAACAAGCAGCAAAATCCCACCCCTACACAGTAGAGATCCCTAGATGTAAGAAAGCCTTCTACTCCAATAGTTTCTTCCCCAGAACTGTTAAACTTTGGAACTCCCTTCCGGGATTCTGCTTCCCCAACTCTACTGACATGCAGAAGTTCAAGTGCAATGTAAACAGACACCTTGCTGCTCAACTCCCTACATAGTATCCCTGCAACTTATGTCCCCTACATCAAAGTGGCACTGTGCCTTGTTTAGGGTGAAAATGGAATAAAAATTGTTTTTTTTAAATCCTAGGTTGCCTTAATGACGTGCCTAAATATCACACAAATGGGGAATCAGCAGGACCAGTTATTGTGCTGTGTTGTACATTTGTCGTGCTTTGATTTGTTGTACACCAACAGAAAACTCGATTCTTATGCCAAATTCTTGCTGTAGTAAAAAAAAGAAAAAAAAAAAAAGAAAAAAGGAAAAATCTGTACTATGTATGTCCCATCCATCCATAGCCTTGAGCAACTTTTGTAGATGCTTTTGTAGCGAGGAGTTCTTTCTCCGGGGTGAAGATGCTGGCCCCATGCCCAACCTTTCCAGAAGGTACATACAGTGCCTAGCCTTCCCAAATAGTCACCCATCTGGTACTGGCCAGACTTCGGTGATCTGGCGAGAACCAGTGTGTCAATGTGATTGTGCCATACTGTAATATATGTACCATGACAAAATGAAAATTTCAAATTCCCAAAATCACGTAAATTGATAAAGTAGTTTTATTTTTAAATAAGAAAATCAAATTTTATGAGTGACCAAAGATCAGCTTTATGTCACATTTCAAAAAAGATATTGAAATATAATATAAGCAAACGTGTCAAGGAAGTGACTTAGCAAACAGGAAGTTAGGTGAGCGCGATAATAACATGATACATACAGCATCCCAAATGATTACCTAAACAACATGATTTAATTTCAATTTTATGATTATGCAATGTCAACATGATTATCCAATGTCAAAATGATTATGCTATGTCAACATGATTTTGCAATGTCAACATGATTATCCAATGTCAACATGATTATGCTATATCAACATGATTATGCTATGTCAACATGATTATGCAATGTCAACATGATTATCCAATGTCAACATGATTATGCTATGTCAACATGATTATGCTATGTCAACATGATTATGCAATGTCAACATGATTATGCAATGTCAACATGATTATCCAATGTCAACATGATTATCCAATGTCAACATGATTATGCTATGTCAACATGATTATGCTATGTCAACATGATTATGCAATGTCAACATGATTATCCAATGTCAACATGATTATCCAATGTCAACATGATTATCCAATGTCAACATGATTATGCTATGTCATAACTTTCAAACTTTCATCTGTGAAAATCAGACTTTTTCTTTTTTTTTTACCTTTTTAAATTTTGGAGATGAGGATTAGTTATTTGAATTATTTGAATTCTTTGGACTACTGTTCACAACGTTTCGGTTGATGTAACCTCCGACCTTCTTCAAGAGTATTTTGTAAGACTCAGGAATGTTTCTGTCAACTTTGGGAATCTGGGTGGAATTTCAAACGGAACGCTTTATTTACTTCACGGGGTTAGCATGCTCTCGTTCCATCAGTCATGACTGGATGGATGTTCTAAGTAATTTGCAATTGTATTTATCAGTCGCGTACACCGAGAATTGAACCTTCAGCCTTCAGGAGAATATCACTTTTACAATCGATTTTTTTCAAGTACTCTAACCACACCATTACACAGTTCTAGTACAGATTTTGAAAGCCTTGAACCTATTTTATTTCCAGTTGTAAATATCACTATTTATTGCTAATTATCATTACTATATATATATATATATATATATATATATATATCTATATATCTATAAAAACAGAGATGTGTGTGCCACAGACGATTTCTGATTGGTTAATCCAATAATCACATCTCCTAAAAAACTATGGTTCGTACGCTCTTAACTTTACCATAAAATATTATGGCTTTATTTATTGTCCATCTTGGAAGGGTTTAATTTTTTCCTAACTTGTTATTTACAAATTACAAAAATACGAAACTTACACAATCTAACAATCCAACCTCCGACATCGCGTCCGCCATTCTGGTGCTAGCCGCACACACGTACACACAACACGAAAACAATGTTTTGAAAATCTAGCAAAAATTAATTTTCCTGAAATTTTTCAATATTTAAAAATAAATTATGCCGGCTGATAAAATTTTAAAACTTTTTTTAAAGCTAGAAAGATAAAATTTAAAAATACTTATTTATATATATATATATATATATATATATATATATATATATATATATATATATATATATATATGAAACTAAACTAAAAAAAAAAAAAAAAATGCGCGTTCACTCGTGGTCTGTTCATTTCGGGTTTGTATTACTGTACACATAGATTCAAAAAAGTTGTCAAAAAACAAATATAAAACAAATAAATGTTATCAAAGGCAAGATAAGTTACTTTTCTACCAAACTGGATATATTTTTCGTGTTTTTATTCAATGTAACATATTTATTCAGCTCGAAAAACGGGTTTGTATTACTGTACACATAGATTCGAAAAAGTTGATAAGATACGAAACAATATGCATAATATAAACACAGCACGAAAAAAAACGTTGTCATCCATTCCCAGCACACGCGCACACACGCTCACGTCCACTACCGTCCTTGGCTACGTCACGTTGTTATGGCAACATGATAAACACACAGTAAATTTGATTTTCTTCATTTCTACGCAAATATTACGCAAATATAAATCATATAGAATATCTGTATGAATATAATTACACGTAATAGTTAAATAAAGATGATCATCGTATAAGAGAACCGAAAAAAAAAAAAAAAACTAATAGGGAATTAATTAAAAACGATAAAAAATATGCACATTAGTTAGATCTTTTGTAGATGAATGCAATTCCACGACTCATAAATAACAAAGTTGTATTTTCTTTTTAAATAAATGGAAAAAAGGGGTGTAGATAAGACTATCAATACACACAAAAAAATATAGATTTATTTTTGGGTAAAGTTCCCCCGGGTTTTCCTTTCACTTCAGTAAATAATGGTCTTTTGTTATATATATGGCGTACCATTATCCTTATATATATGATGTTTATGTTTATATATATATATATAAGTGATAGTGTCTGTGTGTGTCTGTGCGTCTGTGTGCATTTCCCTACGCTAAAACTCTGTCAATTTTAAGCCTAAAGATTCGAAATTTGATATACAGGGTACTGAGATTTGGGAAAATCGATGTGATAGGTTTTCGACAGAAATTTGGCGATTAAGTGGTCAATATTCAACGATTTGACCTTTGAGAACTCTACCACACTCCTCCTACAATTTTGGGTCTAAACACGTGATATTTTAGATATAGATTCCTTGGACATGGATCTAACTTATTAACTTTACTTGATCCCTAAACAATAAATGTTAAGAGGTTATAATAGGGGTCAAAGTTTAAAAAAAATTGACCGTTTTTTTTTTTCTCAGCATACACCTCAAAACACCTGGGCAACGCCGGGCACCGATTGCTAGTATATATATATATATATATATATAATGATAATAATATTATTATTATTATTATTATTATTATTATTATTATTATTATTATTATGGTATATATTATCTATTATTTATAATTAATAGTTCCCATATTGTGTTACATTTTATACCGTTTTTTTATATTGTATCACCACTTATTAAGGCCAATAGCCATTCAAGAATACGGGCTAATGAGATGGAATGATTGCCAGCCAAAAAAGTGAAGACCTCTATGGAAGTACCAAATTAATAAACAGAATGAACTAAGTTTGATTATTTATCAAATGATTTTTGATAAAAATCTGTTTACATTGTATTTGAGGATGACCATGTTGTAATCTGCGGGGAAGCAGTCCTTCAGTAATGGGTTCTGCAGATGATAACTCCTTGCAAAGAAACTTTCTCCATGGAAATTCCACATAACACTAGGTATGAAGAAGAAATAAAACTCTTGGAGAAAGTCAAATTCCTACTGTGAATATCTTACAAGGAGAAATCAGAGTTTGGAGCTCAGTCGAGTACCTTCCACTCAAATAACAGAATAGAGAGAGAGAGAGACTAGCAGCTTTAGTTACAGAAGGCCTAATCACCTATCATCGTGTATGCTTCTTGAGCTTGCCTAAACATTTGGTTAGTCTAATAACATTAGACTAGTCGAAACATCTTTTTTTTTTTAGTAAGATCTCTTTTTCCGGAAAGTTTATGAGGTCTTGACCAGTAATAGATAAATTCCCAAGACACTAGAAAACCATGTCTGAACTCAGAGTTATCATCCAATTGAATCATTGCTGCTGTAGAAACAATAACTATTATATAAAATTATAAACAATAACACCAATAACGCACAAATTCTGTATGAACAGCGACCCCACCCCCCCACACTCCGCCCCTGGTATTGTTCTATTTCATCCTTTCTATCACCACCACCCTCCCCTACGTTATGTTCTCTTTCATTTTTTGTTTTCTATGGTAGCCTCTAACTCTAAACGTTATGTTCTCTTTCTTTCTGTGGTATAAAAAAGGGGATTTTCGTAACGTTTCTATGACGGAAACCCTCCAGAGACAAAGGAACTTCTGCATGAACCAATTCTTGAGAATATTAGCACTGCCATCGCATCATCATCAGCATCATTATCATCCTCCTCCTCATCATCATCATCATCCTTATCCTCATCCTCCTCCTCATCATCATCATCATCCTCAGCATCGTCATCATCAGTATCATCATCCTCAGCATCATCATCATCATCATCATCAAGTAATGGTTCCCCATCACACAAGTTCTCCATCACGCAAGTCATTTTCACACAAACTCTTATCAAGGCCCAAAACCCACTCAAGGATAAAGGTTATTGGGTTGGACAGATAGACAGTGAGGCATTGAGAGGATTCGTAGCAATGTTTGTAACTGGTGGCAACAAAGAGCTGCCAAAGTCAACGTGCGTATATATATACTAGTTGGACACCCAGCATTGCCCTTTTGTGCAATACAAATTTAACATGATATTTTAATTCATGCAGATTGCGTATGAATTATTATTGAATCAATCCTCTATTGAATATTATATATTATGAGGAATAATTTGCCCGGTGGACTAATCTGAAACAAATTTTTTTAAATAATAACGATAATGTCATTTATCAAATTCCATCTGGGTGTGTTTACAATATCACGTTAGCTGATATTCGGGCTTGATGATCTCAAAAATAGTCTTTCTTCTCTCATAGACAAAAAAATTTTTGCAGGGGAATATTTTACGTCACACTGGTGTAATGTAAAATATTCCCCCGTAAAAATTCTTTTTATCTATAAGAGAAGAAAGACTAGTTTTGAGATCGGATTTTTTTTTTCACATTTTAATACTTATAGGATGAATTTCAGTAGAAAACATATCTAAGAACACTGCCAGAAATATAAACTACTTTGTATGAAATTTGCAAAAGATAGACTCAGCTGTTTTGAAATCTATGAAGAAGGCACTTACACATACACACAAAGTGACTTTTATATAATAGTGTGGTTATATATATATATATATTGTATTGGTAGTAATTATTAAGTGTGTCTACCAAAAGAGTGCTCAATGTTTAGACAGAGCCAAAATAAGTTAATTTAGTATCCAACCAAATGGCTACATATAGGCATACATGTTTCGGCGAAAACCCGGCAAGGGAATAAATAATGAAAATAGTGGCACTAATAATAGATCTAGAAAAGTGATTTGGTTTTCACCTACGTACAATAGCTCACTAAAAACTAAAATTGGAAAAAAAGGTTTTGCAATTAATCGACAAACACTTTCCTCCAGGTAATTTACTACACAAGATTTTTAACAGAAATACCATAAAAGTGAGTTACAGCTGTTGCGACAACTTAGAAAGAATCATAAAAAAGCATAACAATAAGATATTAATGAAATCTAATGTTGCAACAGTTAATAATCCTAAAGTATTTAGCAATTGTAATTGTAAATTTCCTACGACCTGTCCCGTAAACAAAATGTGTCTAACACCTTCGGTAGTGTATTTAGCTAAAATATTCCCAGAAGAAAACCATAATGATGAAAAATTTTATATTGGGAGTACAAAATTAACGTTCAAAGGAAGATACTATGGGCATTGGAAAATAATAAAAAAGGCTAAAGCATGTTACTCTTTGCAGTCACCTTGTTTCTTATGCCTGCATGAGAAAATGGAGATTACTAATTTTAAAGACCGTGACAAACTTTTAAATATAAAACAAGAATCGGCAATCTCCTGCAAACATTTTCAGATACATACGCTTAAAAAATTATAAAACGCCTAAGTTTGTAAATAATATTTTCATAGTTTTTCTTTCCAGTTCCCCCCGCCCTTTCTTATAATTAATTTTTTCCTATACATGAAACCATTCTAAACGTTAATTATTTTAAATATTTGTATTTTACCATCAAATAACCATACCCTATACCTAATAGGTTAAATTTTTAACTAAAGATATTTATTTATTTTTTATTTATCTTTAATTGTAATGTAGTTATCTTACCATTAGTATACTTTTCATAATCGTTTAACGTAGGTTTTAATGGTCACCTCATCGAGCCTAATTTATGTAATTTATTTTATTTTTATATTTTAATCGCCTATTTTACACGTAATCTTTAACGTTAGAATTTACAAAAGTAATATTATACGGATACTAATTTATTTACACGTTAACCATTTATTTTATACGTAATTTTTTTTTTTTTTTTTTTTTATCTAGGGTTCCTATTCTACACAACGTACCTACTGAACTAGGAATTTACTAATAACATTGAAACTCTACTTGAAACTCATTACGCACTATAAATAAAATAAAATAAAATAATTAATAAATTAAAATTGACATAATGGACGATCACATTTTAATGTATATACTTTCTTTTTAGATCCTGTCTCCCCCTTTACACGTAAATACGATGTAGTACTAGTTATAAATTGGAAATTTTTGAGTTGAAACAGCAAGAGATGTCTTTGGCCTGACGAAGCGATTCCCTTGCCGGGTTTTCGCCGAAACATGTATGCCTATATGTAGCCATTTGGTTGGATACTAAATTAACTTATATATATATATATATATATATATATATATACCACATAATAATGTTGGCACAATGATTCTCACGAATGTTAAGCAATAATGAGCCTGGTCATTACCGAATCAGTGACCATTTGGGAATACTTGACACTGTAAGTGCTCTCCGCTTATCTTGACATTGCCTACAGTCATCCTGGACTTATATATACTTGTAACTAGAATTAAAATAATACTGCACATTTTGCCCACTTCAAAATAAATGTCTAACCAAAAGCATAGTTAACCAGGCCACAATATTTGCGAAAGAAAACCCGAATAACAAGAAATATTACGTAGGTATGACTTCCTTAGATTTCAAAACTCGATATTATGACCACAAAAGTACATTCAACAATAAAAAACACCATATGAAAACATCGCTAGCAAATAAATACTGGGAACTCAAGGAAAGTGGTCGTTCACCGGTAGTCGAATGGAAAATAGTAAGACAAGCAAACACCTGTAGAGACCTAGACGATCCATGTAGATTATGCCTTCATGAACAATTTGCTATCCTGTATTTTAAAGAACCCCAACATCTATTAAATAGTAGGAGAGAAATAGCGAACAACTGTGTTCACGGGCTAAATTTACTCTAGGATAGAGATACAAAATAACTTTAAAACTAAAAAAACAATAGAAAATAAACAAATCAATAGATAAAATAAATAACCATGCATATATATATAAACTATCATACATATATATGTACGTATATATATATATATATATATATATATATATATATATATATATATATATATATATATATATATATATATATGTGCATGTGTTTGTGTGAGCATGGACATTTAATGGAGTTACACTCTAGCTTTCTATATCTCCATGGACCATATGTATGTGCAGGCAAATGGGGATTATCCCCTTCTCTATAATAGAATCATTAGATAAACCCGATCATTTGTTGATGTATGTATATGTTTAACGGTAGGTGCATGCTCGTTGTATTTGTATGCGCATTTAGACATAACACTTATGTAGATGTTTATTTGCTGTATGTATACGATGTATATGCCTATGCGGGTGTGACTTGGATGCTTGCACATGATTATAGCGATGTTCGGCCATGCATATGGCCGCAGCTGTACACTCGAGTACATGCGCATGCATGCCTGGCTGTATAAGTAGTTCCCTTTTCTAATATGTGTGCTTGCATGTATGCGTTATGATGTGCATATGTAATTGAGTACACATGTGCATTAGTTTAAGGATGCGTGTGTATATAAGTCTGTATTTATGTATGCATGGTATGGATCAGTGTTTGTGCATATGGGTATACTATGTGTATGTATATATGTATATATGCTTATATCTGCACTTATATTTAGGTTTGACAGATGGATATACAAGTAATTATTATATAAATAGTTAAATTCAACCACGTTAGGGCCACCCCACACCCAGCCCCGAATTTAAATCAAATCTCCCCATTATAAAAATAGCTAATTAACCACAATATATAAAGCACTCAAACATCCATTCCAACCCAACGAACAGCAAAACAAACTCATCCATAGATCGCCTCCAAACAGAAATATATACATTTTAAATAAATTGTAAATAAACTTAATTAAACCAGATCACACTACGACAACAAGCATAATGAACTAACTGTATCTTAGTTAATCAAGTTGCCTTTAAATATACACTCAAAATTAAAAGAACCCAACCTTAAACTCACTTAAATACGTAACTCTCTAAACATTCCAAAATTGCAGACCATGACTCGTCTCTATCTCCACCTCACCTGCTCACACATCCGCACAGCAAAAACAGCACACCCAACCTCTATCACGCACACTCCCATTGAAAATCACAAGAATATCCATTTCCCATTTGAACTTGAAATCAAGAGGTCAACCCTTTTAAAGCATACTAAAATACAAATCCCCCCCCCCCCCCGAAAAAATTCCATTAAGCACCTGCATGCTCGCCCAACTTTAGTCTCCCCCCCTCTCTCTTTACCCTCTCTACTTCACCCCACTCTCCTCTTTCCCTCATCTAAAAGACTTCCCTCACCCAATATCAGCAAGAAAGCGAACTATCTTTCTACCAGGACTCACACCAGAAGCTAATCGCCCAACACACCATTCTGAATATCATCTCCTGGATTATGTTGCTATTTTGCTACCCGTGCTATTGATTTCAAGGTCCATTGCATACATAAGTCAATGCTCAAATTCTATTATCCACGGGGATAATTACAATGGAATGGTTCATCCACCCAATATCGGATACACTTTGTCAACAACGAGAAAGATTTTGGACTACATCAACCAACACACACTCAACGCAGCAACGAATACGGCTGCCCCGTATACCTTTCGAAAAATCAGTAAGGAGCAATATGCTTTTGTTATATGGGAATATTACCTTCTCCCCTTGACCTATTTTCTGCCCACCTGGATTTATAACCCCGAAGGACATTGTGCTCCTTCTGATAATGGACTGCCTAGGTGGTATCAACTTCTCTTTTCGTATAATTTTTTCCATATAATTATCCTCAACCACTCAAAAAACTATTTTCAATAATTGTGCTGAAAAGCAAAATTAGCGTCCATTCGCAGCTGAGCATTTTGCTAACTGGATTTCATTTCCTCTGATGATATGTGCCATTATTGAAAATCTATGGATTAAGGAAATTACATAACCCCTTCTATATATTCCTTTTGTCAAACAATAAATTCTTAAATCGAATATATGTCTCTATATGTTGTTTTTTTCAGAATTTAAAATTTAACCACCGAACTTATATATTTATATATTTTTTTATTTATTTTACTTTTGTTAGTTTGAAGAGATCAAGGGGCTCCTACCTGGGGCTAACACTTGATTCTATTATAGTTTAAATTTATATCCAAGGGCTCTTTTAAGAATAGACACTGTTGCTATCTGTATTTCGTTACAGGTTGGTTTTCCAGGGATTGCTTCTAAGTATTTTTGAAGGTTCTTTTTTATTAGGCCAGTTGCTCCTGTCACAACTGGTATAATGTTTATTTCTTTTAGAGACCATGTTGTTTTTAGATCATTTTTTAGGTCCTGATATTTTGTTATCTTTTCCCGTTCTGCTCTATTAAGGCCAATTATATGTGTGTGTGTGTGTGTTTTTGTGTAAGGTTAAAGGGAGAGAACCCAAACAAAATACTTAATTATTAAAAAAAGAATAAAAAATAAGAATGTAATATTTATATATGTGTTCATCATCATCATCATCATCTCATTGTAAACTCTCCCACACCATCTCACTCTATTCTCCATCATCAAGGTAAGAGGGTTTTTTTATTCATACAAACAAGTCACTACACTCAACTGAAGATAAGGGTTATGGAGTTGAACACAGGGGGACACCAAGGGGATTTATAACCAGTTGTACCTGTTAAAGAAACTGATTATTTAAGAGGACAGTCCGCATAGTCAAATTGTGATTCCTCTGTTAATTGCTTGACATAAGTCTCATCCCTGTTTTGGCATCTATTTCATGTTTAGCTGTCTAGCACTGACCAGCAGCAAAGGTTCATCTACTGACAATGAAATAATAACAACATCACTTACCCCTCGGTAAGTATCCTCCTGATTCTTGTTGTAGTTCCAAACACGAATTCCTGATATCGTAATTGGCTGCGGAAATTCAATGTTTACCAGGTGCGGCTTTCCAGGTGTGAATGGCACCAACCACATGTGTTCGTCAGATATTGTTACATTATTGCCATCGATTAGTCTAAAAACAAAAAGAGAGAGAATGATGCATCCATAAAGATTGGTTCGTTGTTTATGTTTTATGGCATATCAACCCTTTTCAGGTTATTTAATGCTGAATCCAGTGATTTTTAAGAAAATCTTTTTAATAGAATATATTTGTTTTTTGTTTTTTTTTTGTTAAGTCGGTTTCTATTTAATCCATACTTGGGACCTTAACAGGGTCAGAGTGGACCTGGGAGCAATAGCAATTAAAGGATGGCTCCACACTCTCCAAAGCTCGCAAACTTGGGCCTCACCATCGGATATAGTTTAAGATCATATCCAGGACCTCCATAAAGATAGATCAATTACTGTAGGAAATTTTCAGTGGGACAGCTCAATGCATAGGAGAGGAAAAAGCAAAAGTTGAAAGAAGATTATATATTTTGCAATCATGTCCATATTGCATTTATTTTCTTTTAAAGTTCATGAGTTACTATTCTTCTAATGAGTTAAAGGCAGAATAAATAAAAAAATTGACATAATAATTACATGAATGGTTCTGTGCTATGAAACAGGTGCTGTCAAGAATCAAACATTTTAACATGCTGAAAGAAATAAACATCTTGAAATTATTTTTATATGCTCTGTAGTTACATTGAGCTTCATAAATTAAAGAAAAGGTGAAATATAACTGAATAAGCTTGTTTTCTCATATATATATAATTTATTCAGAATAATGAAATACAATTTACCTGCTGAATACCAAGAGATTCCATTACAGGATTTAGCATACATTTTCGATTTGAAGTTCAATATCCTTTCTTTTTCTTTTTTGCTGCATCAATATTCTATTTCCATTATTCTATGTAGCTAAAATGATTTAAAAACTTTAAAAATATTTAATCTAATTTTCTATGTTTATTACCTTTAGCAAATTAGGTGCAAACCTTTTATAATATTTGCTAATATTTTTCCTCCGAGGAGATGTATAAACATCGAAAACTTATGGCTTAAGGAAATATATTTGACTATACTGTATTCTTTGTCTTGCATACAATAAAATTTCTATATTTGAAATTTAACTTTTTCAAATCACAAATTTTAAATTCCTAAATTATATATATATATATATATATATCTTATTTATAGTATTCCAAATTTTATTGGGTTTATATAATCGATAATTCAGTAACCGTTCATATACCAATAAATTTTAAGTCAGACTTAAATTGTAAGCTTTAAAATTACTATATTTTGTAATTGAGCATTCATATATTGTTTTAACAAAATCAAAACATCAAAGAATGGATTGATAACAACAAATAGTGTAGTTCATCGTTCATTTCAATTGTTTCAAGATTGAACGATATAAGGTTTGAATTTGTCTGAATGGTCTTGAAACAATTGTAACGAACAATGAAATACACTATTTATTGCTATCAATCCATTCTTTGATGTCTTAATTTTGTTAAAACTATATATATATATATATATATATATATATATATATATATATATATATATATATATATATTATTTTTATGTTTTGGAATCCTTTAAAATAGGGCTTCATAATTTGTGTATTCATTTTTTTGTGGGCTGCAATCCTCATCTTCATAGGTGTTATTGTTTCACCATGTTTCGGCCTACTCATTCTTTGGCCTTCTTCAAGTCACTAACAATGATAGCCTTGTATCTCCAGTAATTACTACCTTCCAAACAAGTATGGAAGGCAATAATTACTAAGGATACAGTTAAGAGACTCAGCATTCCTATCCTGTCGTGGTTAACCACCTGAAGAAGGCCAGAGGATGAGTCGCCAAAACATCAAGTCTGTGACCAAGGTCGCTGGGAAAATGGTGGGATTCTTCTACCGCTCCAGAAGATATCTCACTAATGATGCAATTCTCTATCTATATAAAAGCCAAGTACGTCCAAGGATGGAGTACGGCTGCCACATCTGGACATGAGCTGTTAAAAACAGTCTATCCTGCCTTGACAGAGTACAAAATAGACTTTGTGGCTTGGTGGGGGATGACCTTTTCTCTTCCCTGCAACCTCTCTCCCACAGAAGAGACGTTGCGAGCCTGTTTCTGTTTTATCATTATTTCCATGGCAAGTGCTCGTCTGAGCTCCATTCTCTGCCCCCCCCCCCGCCAATCTTTCACGAAAAACACCCGACTAGCTGAAACCACTGTCAATAATTTTCCCCACTCTTTATCCGTGCTTCTTTCTCAGAACTGCACGGCTGTGGAACTCTGCCGCTTACCTGTTTCCCCCCCCCCAAAAAAAAAATCAACTTGGATGTCTTCAAGTCCAACACAAACAAATTCCTGATGAACCGCCCCCTTAAGTAATGACACTTTATCAAATCCCCAATACTAACTATTACTACGATACTATCCCACTGATTAGTGTACACACAATAACCCTTATCCCCGAGTGGCTCCTGGGCCTTGATAAGTGGTGACCCCCATGTAAAAAAAAAAAAAAAAAAAAAAAAAAAACAACAACAAAAATTATGAAGATGAGGATTTTTATTATTATTTTTTTTTTTTTTAGATTTGTATGCCTCGGTTTCTGATCTCTTATCTATTTGTCTTTCTGGTACCAAAAATACTTAAGCTTTTTTATGTATGTTTAGTTTTATATAATCTATATGCTAATTAACATTACAGAATAGACCTTAAATTATTATTATTATTATTATCATTATTATTATTATTATTATTATCATTATTATTATTATTATTCACTCACAAGAAGTTTTCACACAGGCTATCATCAAAGAATTCTCTTTGAGAACAACTTGTGGTGTTCCCTGACAACAAGTCTCCTCAGAATTTTCGGATTGCTGTTTTCATTTTGGATGTTATTCTCACAATGTTTTAACCGATATAACCTCCAATCTTTGTCAGGTTTGTTTTATCGTGCCTAGGAAATCTGTACTTATTTTGAATGGAACAATGTATTTAATCCATGATCAGGTGAAACACTCTAGCCATGGTAATCACCTAGAAATGGTATCTTGATGAAAGCACTGGTTATAATTCATCTCACTGGTTGAGAATCTGGCCTGTACATATCTTGCCTCAACTAAGAAAATGACTTCCAAAGCAAAGCTGTCACATTTCAAGCTATGTAGTTTAACTGACCTGGCCAGATATAGTTTTGTTTGGAAGCCAATTTTCTAAAAACTAGCCAACACATGCAAGCATGTAAAATAGATGTTAAACCAAATATGATGATGGTGGTAGTATTGGTGGTGGTAGCTTGTTGTCATTCTGTCATCCACGATCAAAGTGATTCGTAATTTCAGTCTAAATATCACCAGTAATGAGGATTCAACCATCAATGTCCAGAAGACTGTCATTTCGAGCTGATTATTATTTAGCTTGATTTTTTTCCGTCAGCCAATTTTCCTTCTTTCTTAGAAGTGCACGCCTATGGAACTCTGTTCCGTTTGCCTGTTTCCCACCTGACTACAACCTGGGTGTCTTTAAGTCCAACATAAACAAATTCCTGATGAACCGCCCCCTTAAGTAAGACACTCTATCAAATCTCCAATACTATCGTACTGTACATGCAATAACCCTTATCCCCGAGTGGCTTCCAGGCCTTGATAAGTGGTGACCACATTGTAAAAAAAATAAAAATAAAAAATAAAAATAAATGAAGGGTCCATTCAAAATTCCATACATATTTCTGAGTTTGACAAAAAATACTTGAAGGAGATTGGAGATTATGTCATCCAAAAAGACGTGAAAATAATATCCCAGATAAGAATAAAAGTTACAAATAACGAAAGATTATCACATTTCATCCCCCCACTCCAAAAAAAAACTCAGAAACATATGAGGGATGTTTTAAAAGTAATGGATGTACACCGGAAGTTTACAAATTCCTCTGCGTAGAAAAATTTGAACTGATAAATATTCACTGGTACCTGTGGAACGTTTATGGTAGTTGCAGTACCAGAAGACAAGAAGAAAAAGGTGCTTGTAGGTAGATATACACACGTGAAATATATTAAACAGGAAATTTTTTTTATATATTTATGTATCAGAAAAAGTAATTATCTATACCAAAAATTACACAAAAATTACCAAGAATTTTAATTAAATCAGTTTTATCATATACTAGTAGATGTACCCGACGTTTGCTCAGAATAAAACATAACGTTAAATTCCTTAAAAAAATAAAGTTAAAAGAACAAACGGTAAGAAACTGAAAAATGTACATGCAAGGTTTTTTTTCCAAACAGTTTACTTCTTGCAAGTAAAAAAAAATAATACTCAAGCTGTGATCAAAACCAAAACCTAAAGACAGTGAGTCAAGTACGATAACCATTAGGCCAGCTTGACATGATCTTTAAAAAGTGTTTTCAAACCTACTTATTCTTAAAATAATAATATGAACGATTTGCACATGTGCAGTCGTGAAACCGTTGACAAACAGATAAAAATCCGATGACCGCCACGTATCAATTTTTAAATTTTCACACATTAGCAGCCCTTTTTTCCATAGGAAAACTGATTAAAATGTTTTCCACATGTCTGAATACCTTATATACTAAATTTCAAATCTGTAGATCAAAAATTTGTTCAGTATCTAGGATGAGAAGTATCCTCACACATACACACATTCTCACTTTTATAGATATACTAGCGGGGGTGCACGGCATTGCCCGGGTGTTTGTCAGTGTAAAAGAAAGAAAAAAAAATTTTGGTAGGTAGGTAGGCTTGAACCGGAAGCCTTGAGGCGAAAGTGGAAAAGAAAGGGAAAAAAAACTGGTATCTTATCCACTCGATCACGAAAGGAGAGGAATGAAAAGCGTTTTAATTTAATGATCAAAAAGTTAAATAAAGACAGATGCGTGAACTTAATGAGGTCAAACATCACGCCATAGAAGGAGTGAAATCCCGCAATTAACTTTTGCTGTGAGGCATTTTTTGTTTTGGTTTTGTTTCTCCAACTTTGGCTGCGCGGTAGTTTTTTTGGTTTTGTTTCCCCAAGATGTTGAGGGAGGGGACCAGTTCCCCATAAAAAAGGGAGTGTCCAACTGAATAGCAATTATCTGATATAAGGGGTTTCACCGCATTGATCAAACATTATTGCTTTTCTGGACATCCCTGGCCAAGTGTTTTGCTACGGGTTCAGTTTCGCTTTTATACTGAAAAAACACGTGGAGAGTAAAAAATATCACAAAAATAGCATGTAAAAATTCGCCCAAATTAAATGATACATGTGACCTTGTTTTGTAAATCATAGATATTATAATCTAGACAGTATATAAAAAGTTTTAAGAATGAGTGACACCACCGAGCGCTCCCCACCCTGAAAAAGCCTTTGCCGGACATATACAAAAAATGCACACACACACAAACACACACATTTTGGGTTTTATATATATATATATGAATAAAATAAAGCAAGATATAAACGATGGAGAGCAGTGTCCGATCATCTCTCTCATGTCCTGGCAAACAGTGGAGGTCCTGTGGTTCAGCAGTGATCATATTCATATTTAAGGGGATAGCTTGACCATCGATGCCAAACACCTCCAAACTAGTGAGACCAAGGTAATGCAAATCACCCCAGGTTTGTGTTTTTCTCTCCAGAACAGAAAGAGAACTGAACTTCTCTTTCGCATGTGATATATGACCGTCTTCCTGTACATCCTCGCCTAGAAATCCTGATGATGTCCCCTGAAATAGGGACGAAACGTTGATTTTATTTTTGTTTTTACTCTTTTAGGTTTTTCCTTTTTATTCACATATATATATATAGATATATTTTTGGTTATCCAATAATTCACCATAGGCATGAACGCATTTTTTTGTCTTTAAATCAGAAGAATTATGATAGAGGGAGAACAGGAAGGATAAGTCAGTAAAATATGTTCGTGCCGATAGAGAATTGGAAATATACGATAAAACTGATATTTAATTCAGATTCTACTTGATAATTTTCCATAAGTTTTGGTGTAGATAAATACTTTTCCCTGATATTTAAGTGTATCAAAGAGTTTTCCTGTTCATTTATTTTGAACTGACATAGTTCACCTGTGCATGTATACCTACAAGCAAAATAAAAAAGGAGAAAAAGAAGAAGAAAGAAAAGATATGACGGTCAGCACTAGGTGGACGACGATGGAAAAATTATCAAAAAACGATTAACGAATAGATGTTACTCACTTATCAAGTGTCCGATCATCTCTCTCATGTCCTGGCAAACAGTGGAGGTCCTGTGGCTCAGCAGTGATCATATTCATATTTAAGGGGATAGCTTGACCATCGACACC
This sequence comes from Euprymna scolopes, assembly GCF_053919585.1. Taxonomy (NCBI): domain Eukaryota; kingdom Metazoa; phylum Mollusca; class Cephalopoda; order Sepiida; family Sepiolidae; genus Euprymna; species Euprymna scolopes. The sequence continues at coordinate 31,025,138 of NC_136509.1, read as the reverse complement.
AAACACCTCCAAACTAGTGAGACCGAGGTAATGCAAATCACCCCAGGTTTGTGTAAAATTCAATTTCAGATCTGAAAAGAAAGTAAAAAAAAAAAGAATATTAAAATACATTAAATCTAGATTTCATGGCATTTAGAAATTTTTAAATCATTACATAGACCTCCTTTTCACACACATATCCATATATATATATATATATATATATATATATATATATATATATATATATATATATATATACTAGCAGGAAGGCCCGGCATAGCCGAGTTGTAAAATATGCTTAAATATGGATATTTTAATTCATGCAGATTATTATAGAGTTGATTTTTAAATCATTACTCCTTTTCACACACATATCCATATATATATATATATATATATATATATATATATATATATATATATATATATATATATATATATATATATATATATATAGTAATTTATAAAATATATATATATATATAAATTACTAACTAGCTCTACCTACGTATTGAGCACTTTTGAAGTAAATACTTAAAGTTTACGCATAAATCTATACTTTCGTGTATTAAATTTATGCGAATAAATGAAGTAGTTATATATATATATATACACACACACACACACACACACACATATATATATACGCTAGAAACTAAATCCTGCTGTTTTTATTGTTTTGTCTGTTTTTTGTTGTTGAAATTTTTGTTAGAATTTTAATCTATAATCAACTCTTACTAACTCGTCTCCACGTTATAATTGAACGAGAGTAAAAAGTGGATCTTCGGTTTACTTTATGCATGCACGTAACTTTCATTTCGCTTATTTTGTCTTTTAGTCCTCACATTCCAGGAGTGATATTTCTGACAAAAGAAGAATTGCTATTTTCTGGGTCAGAATCTATTCCGTCTAACACTTATCGTTGCCCAAGTTTTTGACCTTCAAGTATTTTTTTTTTTTAGCTCCTTACATCAAGTGGCTTCATGCCTTGTACCAATTATTTTTCATTAAAATCTAATTAATCTTTTAATTTACAGATCATTAAGTCCCACAGTTTTCTTTTGTTTTTTGTTTTTTGTTTTTTTTGGTTTTGTTTTGTTAATTTTGGAATTTACTGTGTTTTCAAACTTTTTAATCTATTCTTTTGGAAAAGTTTTAATCTGGAATCAAATTTTTCTTGTTTTTTTTTTTTTTTCAATTTCTATTAATTTACAATTCATTAAAATCGAATATGAAGTTAAGAACAAACCTTTTCTACACCTCCATTTGGCAGACCCTGTATGAAAATTCAAAATGGCGTAATGGAAATATATTAAAGGTATTTGCAGCTTCTCTTCCAATTTTCGGATTTTAATCATGTCAAATCACACTTCATTTCCTTTTGACGGATTGATTGTTGCTATTTCTTCTGATGAGTTAAGTGATTCATTGATTGATATAATAATTAAGTGATTGATTTTGCGCTACAAAACAGATAATGTCAAGAATTGTAAATGTCAACTGAATTAAAAGAATAAATTATAAGATGATCAACATCATGAACTTTGGAATTTATTCACTATATTGCTCTGTAATTACATTGAGCTTCTTAAATAAGGATTGGTGTATATTATAAGAAAATATATTTCTACAGAAATATATATATATATATATATATATATATATATATATATATATATACACAGCATGCTCGTATCTCTGTAGATAAAACAAAGGGTTCCATTTGAAATCCTATACAGATTCCCAGAGTTCAACACAAAGATTCATAAATTCAACAAAAGACACCTGAAGAAAATGAAAGATTATATCAGCAAAAACGTTGTGAAAATAATGTTCAAATTGAGAATAGCAGTCTGCTTTTGTATAGCACATGAATTCTTAGGAAGATCTCCATCATTCCAGTAATTAGTAGAAGTCAGTGCCCCCAATGATGCTGGTTTAAACACAGCTGAGAGGGAAAAGATAACGAAATACCAATCTCTTATGTACGACATGAAAAGAAACTGGAATCTTAGGAAGATCTCCATCATTCCAGTAATTATAGCAGCAACTAGACTCATGAAAAAGAATTTCAAAAACTGCGTAACAAATATACCCGGTGAACCAAGTGCAAGAGAGATTCTTATAATTGCACTTAAAGGAACGGTCAGAATTTTAAAAAGATCTCTTGGTTGGAATATATGAGATAGTGAGTGAATGTCTTTCATTTAAAATGATGCCCTATCTCCAGCTTGAACAAACTGAAACGAAAAATGAAAACGAAAATAAGGGAAAATCAAATACATCGTTACATATGGAAGACCCTGTATGCAAATAAAGAAAACAAAATGTGTTGTTAAGAGTTATAATTACGTTTTCCTTTGAGAAAGACGGCTTCCTTCTCAACAGTGTCCATTAGAGAAAGGGCAGATAACTGTTTTAGTTCTCCTTCGTTAATAACACCACAGGCCCGAGTAAAAGGTCGATCCTAAAACGATTCAAATAAAAAAGATGCTTCTGCATAATCAAAATGAAATTTTGTAGATAAATGGAGATAAATGTACATAAATGGAGTTTTCAGACAAAAGCTATAGATTCTACTGATTTTTTTGTCCATTCTAATAAATTACAATGTTAGCTTCAAAATTATGCAGTCAAAATTACCTGAATATTACTGAATTATTATAAAAAAAACAAAAAAAAACAGCTTTAATCGTGTTAGCAGGTGAAAAATTGTGGCCATCTTGTTTTTATAAAATAAACCGAAATGGAAAATTACCTCTCGTTTGAATTCTCCTGTGTCTTACATAAGCAAATACGATCGTTTTCTTCAAATTCTATTTTCTATTTTCTTTAATAAATAATTTTTTTACCTTATTGATTTTCGTAATTTTTGGGTATAATCATCTTAAAAATACGAGGAATACAAAGATACCATTGTTTTCATGTGAAATTCAATATCACGATTTCAGAAATTTTTGTTCTGATGGTGCAGAAGCGCCAAAAAGAAAAAGAAAATAAATTTCTTTCCAAAAAAATAAATTTTGCCAAAACCATTAGATGTAAATAAATTGGATTATAGTAAAGATTAGGCACTGAAATTCAGTTCCTGCCACTTCTTTGCAGATGGAAACATAATGTCAGTGCAGAAAGTTTTCCTCCATTATAATTCACATAGGAAAAATAAACGTTTTTGATTCAATTTTCACAATATTTTTTTGCATATCAAAATATTACGGGAAAGTATAAAATAGTTATCGAAGCTCCCCTTCTTATATTAAGAATGATTTTCTGAATAACATTTCAGCATAGTCTGTAAATTGCAGAAGTAGTTTTATTTTTTGTTGTATTTTTTTTTTTTTTTACAAACCTGCAAGTGAATTAGAAGTATATATTTTTCTTTTTAAAAAAAAACTAATTTAAATTTTTTTTTTTTTTTTTACAAAAACAGTTTATAATGAATTATAATAAAAAAACAGTGAAGCATGCATGGTCCCCCGGGAGTGCACAGTGAACGAGACATAACAAAATGACAAAGTTCAGCATTCCCCCCCTCCCCCATTTAGCCCCAAAAGTCCCCAAGTGAAAATGAAAACATGGTGCAGTTTTAGGTCTTAACATATGTAAATTTGAGTGCTGCACCACGCAAAAAAGAAATTACTAAGTCTGCACCACTCCATTAGCCCCCAAAATCCCCAAGGCCTTAACATATTTCAATTTGAGCTCAACACCATGCAAAACTGCTAAATAGACATACACAGAAAATTTTGGATAAATATGGTAAAATCGTCCCAAAAATATAGTGCTTTTATTAGCCCTAAAAGAGCCCCTGGGGCACACCCAAGATTTATCGCGAAGTATAGACAAACAAAATTATATAAAAATCAGTTAGTTACAACATTTCAGAAAGTTTTATAAAAATCCAAGGCATCAATTTTTTTTTTATAAGCACAAAAGTGTCAATTTTAGCCATTTTAACCCGAAAGGCACCCCTAGGGGGGCAACTGGAGTTTCCCCAGAAAATCTGTTCTGTTACTTTTTTACTCATATCATGTTCAATGTTTATGCAAAATTTCAAAAAATTCCAAGGTGTAGTTATTGAGAAAAGTGCGGACAGACAAACGGACAAGGGTGAATTTACAGGTCCACCCTCCCTTTGTCAGGGGAGCAATAATTCATGAGTTTCATTATGACTTCATATTATGAGTTTGGACCAGTAGACAGTGTGTCATGTCGTGGAAGAAAACCTATACAAAAACAGATCACTGCACAACAAACAGACTATCTTACATCTGACTCAGTTCAAACACTTGTCAATCTGAAACCACAATAATTTGAAAGGTCTAATTTGCCCTATAACTCATAGGGATATAAATCCTAGCACATGTCAAATCATAGCTAGATCAGACAACTTAAAACAAATTGTTAATTTTTAAATTTCATTACTTGTGTAGAGTAGAAAGAACAACCAGTAAAGCAGAACTAGGTATTGGAATTTGTAACACACATTGATTTTCTCCTTCATCCCTTTAAAGGTCCTGTCAATGGGCCAACAGGTAATTTATCTGTGCCAAAACCAAAACGTAGATTCCATGAACAAAGTTTCTCTCTTAGAAGTGCACGCCTGTGGAAACTCTGTTCCGTTTACCTATTTCCCACTTGACTACAACCTGGATGCCTTCAAGTCCAACATAAACAAATTCTTGCTGAACCGCCTCTTAAGTAAGACAATTTATCAAATCTCCAATACTAACAATTACTACGATACTATCCCATTGATTACTGTACACGCAATAACCCTTATCCCGAGTGGCTTCCGGGCCTTGATAAGTGGTGACTACCTTGTAAGAAAAAAAAAGAAAAAAATCACTCACGTGAGAAAATCTATACAAACTCAAATAGATTGGAGTCTCTTTTCAATTTCATCAGAATATCGGTCGACTGCTTCATCACAGAAGTCTCTAAGGTAAATTGCTGACATTCAACCCACTCTTTCTCCACCTTTCTACTTATCCACCATTTTGGACAACGGTTGATTACATTTCAATCAAGCCCCCAAAGGGCAGTTTGAGGCCATTACTCTTTTTCTAGATTCTGAACTTTGGTCACAAACAATGGCTATTTCTCTCATAACAAAAAGAGCTAGAATTTATGGATCCCGCAGGTGCAAACAGTTACGTGAACTGTCTTTCTCAGATGCATGTATTAATATTTGTAAACCTGCTAATTCAGTACCTATATAATCTTCTCTTGTATATCTGTATTACTTGAATTGTTTTATTATATACAATGTTGTCATTCCTTCTCTCCAAAAATAGGTATCGCATTTCAATTTCGGCACTAATTTTCAGGCTTATTCCTACTTTCTCACATGCAAGAATTGAACAATTCTTTCAATTCCCTAGAAAACTGGTAACAAACCAAAAACTATATGAACAAAACACCATGATAGAAAATTACTCACACCAGAGAGCACCCTATATCTTTACAATGCCACAATTTGTTCATGCATGGAGAATTTTTGCCACATCTGGTTTGGTGCATCTACCACTAGTCTCTATAGACCTTATACAGGGTAAAAAAAAAAAAAAGGGTCCAAAAATGAATCTAAAAATATAATAAGTCCTGCACAATCAGTCAAGCTCCAACCTCTGTCCCATCACCACACTGTCACATTCCTGTGCCTATTTTACAAGTACCTTAATGGAATATTCTCTGAGGAATTAATAGCACTCCCTCCTCCCCGATGATGTACATATTCACGACTAACCCGACAAGCAGCAAAGTCCCACCTCTTCACATTTGAGGTATATAGGTGCCGAAAAACCTTTTAATCTAATAGTTTCTTTGTTTGGACTACTAAACTTTGAAATTCCCAACCTGTTTCCTTCATAAGTTTAACTATACTGTGAACAGGACATCCTGCTGCTCAAACTCCCCACACGTTAGACATGATTGCAAATAGTAACCCCGTATGCTCAAGTGACCATATGCCTTGTTTAGGGTGAAAAAGATTAACAAAGAAAATAGCAACTACCACTTTTAACAGATTGTTAACAAATGCTTTTATCCGCTGCGCCACATGTCCAAGATGAGAATAGTGCTTCCAGCATAAAATAACACAAAAAGGTTTGATATTCTCTAAAATCCAACTCTGGGAAATTCTGCTCTTCATCCGATGCTTTATGTTGTAGTTGATAATTCGCCAACAATTTAGAACCGACCACTTTATTTAATCCATGAATTTCTAGGCAATCAGAGGTTTTATAACAACTAAAGACGAGGAAGCAGAGGTTCTGTAACATTTTAGAACACAGATTGCATCTCTAGGAGAACGGTATGGCAGTATTGTATGAGAAGAAAACAAATAAATGGTGTGTAAAATTGGATCAGCCGTCCAATAAAGAATACGGAATAATCAATAAATGCTGGCACGTGAATAAATATTTATTATGAACATTTATACGGTGTCTATTCAATGTTCCAGCTTAATGACTAGAGAGTTGGTAGTCACATACTCTATACTTATAATATACTAGAGGTAAAAAAAAAAAGTTGTCTCGTTTGGTCACTCACTGAGCTTTGGTTAAAATGCTGGTTTGGTTTGGTTTGGTTTGGTTTTGCAGCATATCAATCCTTTCCAGGTTATTTTATGCTGAATCCAGTCATTTTGGTAAAAGTTTTTTACGCTTAAAGCTCTTTATATCTACAAATATTTATTTATGGTGTTTGGTTTGATTGTTTTGTAGAAAAAAATTGTTGTTTTTGTTAGTGGCGTTGCAAAACATGATTGAGTTTTGTAAAGAGAAAGAGAACAAAAAAAAAAACAATAACATTTAAAGTCAGACAACCAGTATGTTCAAACTGCACCAGATAAAATGCTGGAATAAAGTGGGCTTGTAAAACTAGTTAAATATAAAAAATAAAAAGACAAAATCCAAAATTACTTTCTTTCTGCTTGCTATATATCTCTTTCTTTTCCAATTATGAGTTAAATACTATTACTACTTGTGACAATATCACCTTTTTTGTTTATAATAAACTATTTCAATCTTTTTTTTTTTTTGCTTTATTATGTGTAACTGATAATTAGTGAATAAATATAATCACCATGACCATCATATATGGCGCAATCACGTTGATACGCCAGTTCTCACTGAATCACTGAAGTTAAGAACGTTGAGCCTGGTCTGTACCAGATAAGTGACTATTTAGGAAAGTAAGCACTGTATGTCGGAGGACGTGACACCGCCTTGCAAGTTGTCATCTCTCCTGACGGGGATATACATGCGAAGTGGGACTGCTTCTGAATACTCCCTTGAAACTTCCTCCTTTGAAGAAAGCCGGTTCACCCACATTAGGTGAATGCCACTGCAGCTTCAGTACAGTACCATAATAATCATTGTCATATTTGGCTTAATGTCAATTTTACATGCTAGCATGTGTTGGACGACTTTAAGAAATTGACTTCTCAAACTAACTTATCTCTGGCCAGGTCTTTATTTATCCCTCTTTCTCCCAAGTCCATTCTCATCACATCTTCCTATTACCTTCCCCTGCGAACAAAACCTGTTTTCTCAACTGTTCTACATTTACTAATCCCAAAACTCTTATCTATTTTTTTCAGCGTGACCATACCATCAAAGTTTCCTGTTTTGCACAGATATCCCTATACTATTCCAGGGTTCCTACAGATTTTCAATGACCATTTTCAAGGACTTTTCAAGACCTTTACCAGACAAAATGAAAGTTTAAAGAAAAAACTAAGTTTGATATATAAAGAATAAAAAAAAAAACTAATAATATTTTAATCAATATTTTAAAAACATTTATTTTGATTTTGAATTTCACTTCGGCTTCATCCATAAAGGTAGTTCTGTGATAAAGGGGCGTAACTCTTGTATTGACAATACCGGAAATGATATAATGCAATTTCAGAAGAATGTATTTATTTCGATTTTATTTTTAATATTTAAAAAAACATATTTTAATAGTATTTCAATTAATATTTAAAAAAATATTGTAACAGCATTTATTTCAATTTCATTTTTAATATTCCGATAAATTTAGACTGAATATAAAGAATACGATTTCCAAGCCCTTTTCAAGATATTTCCCATATTTTCAAGACCTTTACAAGGTAATAATAGAAGTAAGGCCTTTTCAAGACAAAGCTCAAAATTCAAACCTGTGTGAACACTGTATTCAGATTTTATCTTCTTCTGAACCCATCAGATTAAAACCTGTTCTTAAGACTCACATTACACATCAATCATCTCATATCATTTTTTGTCATGCAACGCATGTCCTCAACTCTCACTGTCCCAGTTTCACTTCCATACATCATACTGTGTACACATTTCTCACAGACCATTCCCTTGGTTGATAGTTCTACTGGTGAGTAATGGCCGAAGTTGCTCGAACCTACACCATCCACTCCTAATGCTTGCAGTCACACAAGCACTAGTTTAAAGTCTTCAGTATTTACTATTACAGATTTTTTTATTTGTAATCATGCACTATCAGACTGCATATTTGGTGGTGCACATGAGTGGCAGATGTTGTAGGTCAATGTCTCCCAAAGTGGGCGATAAATAAAGAAATATCTGTATGATGAATGTAGCCGTTATTAAACAAAAATATCATATTCCAAAAACCAGATAGAATTGATCAAGTAGTTTTATTTTTATAAAGAAAATCAAATTTTATGTCTAACCGAAGAGGGATTGTCTTGTCCACCATTTTGAAAAAAAAAAAAATCTAAGCAGGAAAGGGAGATAGCTGAAAAATAATTCATACTAACAAGATTTATGTCGTAATGTCTAACATTTTTCATCCTTGCTTAAAAATGAATCCCTATATAAAAATATAAATATTTGATCAATTACCATGATTTTTGGAATATAATATTTTCATTTCATCATGGGTGTATATATCATACAGATTTTTAGAGGGAATTTGGGACAAGAAAATTTATAACATTGTGCAACAGCATCCATTTCACATAATCCGCATGCATATATCGTGCTTCAGTGTTTCTTACCCCATCCGCACTGTCAGCAATCGTGGCAGTATTTGGCCGATCGATGTCCAAATTGTCTTCCCAGCTGATATCCTCCAAGGCATCACCCTCATAAGCTTCATCGTTCCGAGAGACAGCCTCCAGGATTTCTTCTTCCACACTGAACAGAATCGTCTAATAACATAAAACACACATACATACATATTAATGACATTGATTGATATTTTGACAACATTTCGGTCAATTGGACTGATGCCCTTCTTCAGGTGTATCTTGTCCCATGGTGTAATGAATAAAGTACTAGGTAAATTAAGTTTTGGAGATTGAAAGTTCAATCCTCAGTGCACTAAACTAAAAGGAATAAAAAAAATACAATTGCGAATTACTTAGGACTTCTACCCTGTCATGGCTAACAGAACAAGAACATGCTACCCCCATGAATTAAATAAAATGCCACATTCAAAATTTTGTGCAGATTCTTGAATTCAACAGAAAAATCACCAAGTTCAATAAGATACACCTAAAGAAAGTCGGCGGTTACATTGATGGCAACCTCGTTGAAATAACGCCCAAGATGAGAACAATAGTTTGAAAAATCCAAATAATCAATCCTCATCTCGAAAAATTCAGAAATGTAAGAAATATTTTGTCTCTTTTGATATAGAAACTCTCTCCCACAGAAGAGACGTTACGAGCCTATCCTTGTTTTATCGTTATTTCCATGGCAGGTGCTCGTCTGAACTCCAATCTCTGGTCCCCCCTCGCCAATCTTTCACGAAAAACACCCGTCTAGCTGAATCCACTGTGAAAAATTTCCCCCACTCTTTATCTGTGCCTGAATCAAAACGTGAATTCCATGAACAAAGTTTCTTTCTTAGAACTGCACGCCTGTGGAATTCTGTTCCGTCCGCCTGCTTCCCACCGGACTACAACTTGGATGTCTTCAAGTCCAATGTTAACAAATTCCTAATGAACCGCCCCCTTAAGTAAACACTTCATCAAATCTCCACACTAACGTAATGTACTTGCAATAACCCTTATCCCTGAGTGGTTTCCGGGCCTTGATAAGTGGTGATCACTGTGTAAAAAAAAAAAAAAAAAAAAAACATACGTAAGACAAGTAATAACACCTATTCTGAACCAGCATTGGGTACTTATGCAGAGAAGTTACCATACTAAAATAATAATTTAGAAAGCCATTCTTAACATGGGGGAGGAGAATAGTGTTTTGTAACTATTATGTACTTTCAGCTAAAAAGTTAATAAACAAAAGATGGTACTTATGCAGAGAAATTACTAAATACTACTGAAATAACTAATATTTAGAAAGCTATTCTTAACATGGGGAGAGGAAGGTGTTTCATAACTATTCTCATACTTTCACTTAACAATTTAATAAACAAAAGATATCGTAAAAACTCGTATTAAACTTGAAAATACTATTAAAAAAATAGCCTGATAACTTCTTTGCATCAGCACCCAGCATTGCTTGGACACTAGTGTTCCAATAGGCAACATTGAAATATCTGTTTTGTTGTTCAGTAAATTCAGGAAATAATTGTATGATTTCAATTGAACTTGGCTTACAAATCAACTTTGAGCCAATTTTGAACACTGAATATGTAACAGGTTTCTGTCACATACAATCCTCTACTACTGCTTACTAAACTTTGTTCTTTTCATTTATGATCCTCAATCGTATTATAAAATTACTCACCATTCGACTACTTCAACTAGTTATCATTCCATCTCATTAAGCTTCGTCCTCGAGTAAGTTGTTAGATAGCAAAGGAGAGTGATCAGACATGATATGTATAACCAATGAAAAAAAAAACCAAACTGAAATCAAGATGTGTGTGTGCGTGCGTGTGTGTGCACACGCACACAAAAAAGAGGACAGCATATAAAAAAAATCTCTTTTCATACACAACTCCAACCAGTTTTAACTAAAGAAGTCAAATTTAAGAGAGAGAAAGTGAACATGTATGGGGCTGGAGAGGAGGGTAAAGAAACAGGAAGTAATTCTTTGACGAAATAAAACTCCCCCTACTACTTTCACAAATTGTTTTAAGTCTTAGCCTTCATGGGGAAAAATTAACATTTTCAGTTTCCAGAGAGAACTCTCATAAGAAAGAAAAATCAACTTTTTTCTTATTTAAAAAAAAAAAGTTCTTGTCCAGGATTCCCCCTATATTAAAAAAACGAAAATACTGAAAAAATCTATATGATGTATGTAGCCATGACAAAACGAAAAGATCATACTCCAAAAATCATGTAAATTGATCAAGTAATTTTATCTTTAAATAAGAAAATAAAATGACCAAGAAGTGACTGTTTTGTCCCCGATTTTTTAAAAAAGTAAAAAAAAAAAAAAAACTAAACGGAGATAATTCAACATAATTCAAACGTAAAAGTTTTTTTTTTGTAACGCCTATGAATTCCCATTAATCGCTTAAAAATGATTTTCATTATAAAAATAAAACTATGAGACCAATTTACATAATTTTTGGAATATGATATTTTCGTTTCATCACAGGTATGTACATTATACAGATTTTTCTTTTCTTTTGTTTTTTTAATATTGGGAGAATTCTGGAGAAGAACCAAAAAAATAAAAATAAATCGGACCGAAAACTCCCATCAATGAGAGGCTCTAACCGTTTAAGTAGATTTTTTTTTTAAATTGAACCCTACTAAAATGCAGACAAATTTTTGTTTTTTTATCTTCTTATACCAAGTGGTATCATGCCTTGTCTGGAACGATTTCCATAAAAAGAAAAAAAATCAATGCCAAAAGGCTGCTCAAGAATAAGGGTCGAAGAGGTTATTATGTTGATGGTGAGAAAACACTGTGATGAGTATGATGCTGGTTAAAGCTGTGTTTGACAAAAAGAAATAAAAAACAAAACAACGGAGGAAGGGAGGGTAATAGTAAGAGTAGAAAAAGGTGAAATTAAAAAATAACTGCCAAGTGTGACATAAGGCCATTAACAATAAATACCCTGCTTGCCAGAGATAAATAATAGCAGAGAAAAAAAAAGATACAACATAACTGAAATATTAAAAATGGACAGAGAGTGAAACTATTTTACAAATGAGGTTTGTGTGTGTGTGGGGGGGGGGGGTGACATAATACACTTACATCTCCAAAGGACTCGGTACCTCCTTCGATGCCACCACATGCTCGAGCAATTTCTCCCTTGAAGATCAGTTTACCATCCAAGGTGATATCGACATCACGGACACCTCGAAAAGAATGGATGCGGGACTTGTTGTAATTCTATAACAAAATTTAGAAAGAAAATGAAAATCATATTTTTAAGAGTATTATGAAATCTTAAACACTTACAAGTACCTTCTTTTTTTATCCAATTATTTATCTTCTTCAAACGGCTAAGAGATGTGACACAAGAGTCGGAAAATGGGATTGAAGAGCCAGCGCCCTAAAGGAAGAGCACTTTGGCCAGCAAAAAATGTCTGGTCAGCCCAGTCGACATTCCCCAATAGAGGAGACTCAGGCGATTAATAATAAACTAAGAAAAGAGAGAAGGTGCAGCCTGGGAGGGTGGACAGCCTAGAACTGCACAAGAACAGCAACACACCACAGTCAACAGAAAAGAGATAATTTTAAAAATGCTCTAGACGTTGTTGGCTTTGGTGCCAATGGAATCCCCTTCCCTGGCTCGGTTGGTTTCATTTACCATTTGTTGTTTATGTCCGGATTGTATTATAATCAACCTACTTTCATGATGGTGGGAAATGGATTAATGTTATGCAATCGTCAAGGTACTCGTAAGTGGTGGTAAAAAGAAAAAAAAGGAATCAAAAGTTGGAAACCCAGCACAAAATAATTATCTTAATGTTTTTAACTGCCTCAACTATGACTGCCACTACTACTTAAAGAAGAAGAAAGAGATCCACACACCATCATGACTACTACAATAATTGTTAACAACAATAGAAAAGAGAAAGAGAGAGGCAAATGAACCCTACACGCAGTCATTTCTTCTACAATTACTATTAGTATTATGAATTAACTAGGAGAGATGCCCGACATAGCCCAGTCATAAAATACGCTTAAATATGATATTTATGCAGATTTCGTATATATTATTATAGAGTTAATGTTCTATCGATTCTTATATATTATAAAGTTGTCATTTCAAGACTAAAAAAATATATCTATACGACTTAGGTGCATCAGCTTGATTTTGTTGGTTGGTTGTTTTTGTTTTACGGCATATCAACCCTTTTCGGGTTATTTAATGCCGAATCCAAAGATTTTGAAGAAAAATTTTTAATAGAATATATTTGTTGTTTTCAAATCAGTTTCTATTTAACCCATAGTTGGGACCCTAACAGGTACTACCACTCCGGGTCAGAGTGGACCTGGGAGCAATGGTAATCAAAGGGTGGCTCCACACTCCCCAAAGCCCGCAAGCTGGGGCCTTACCACTGGATATAGTTTAAGGTCATATTATGAAGAATTCTTGGTAAAATTATTCATTACAAGAATAGATGACATTTTTTTTTTTTTTTACATAGTTATCACCATATTATCAAGGCCAAGAGGCCACTCAAGGATAAAGGTTAAAGAGTGTAGAGTAGTCAAAAGGACAATATAGTAATCGATAGTAATGGAAGTTCGGTAAATTTATTAACTTAAGTGGAACGGCTCATCAGAAACTTGTTCACGTTGGACTTGAAGACAACCATATTGTAGTCAGCCGGAAAGCAGGAAAACGGAAGACAATTCCACAGGCGTGCAGTTCTAAGAAAGAAGCTTTGTTCATGGAATCTACGTTTAGGTTTAGGCACAGATAAAGAGTGGGGGGAATTATTGATAGTGTTTACAGCTAGACGAGTGTTTCTTGTGAAAGTTTGGCGAGGAGGGACCATAGATTGAAGCTCAGTCGAACACTTTCCATGAAAATAACGATACATCAGAGACAAACTCGCAACATCTCTTCTGTGAGATAGAGGTTGCAAGGAAGAGAAAAGGACATCTCCTACGAGGCTACGAAGTCTATTTTGAACTCTATCAAGGCAGGACAAGTCCTTTCTAGCAGCTCCTGCCCAGATGTGGCAACAGTATTCCATCCTTGGATGTACCTGGCTCTTATATAGATAGAGAATTGCATCAGCAGTGAGATATCTATTGGATCGATAGAAAGATCCCACCATTTTTCCAGCGGCCTTGGCAACAGATTTGATGTACGTGTTCCATTTAAGATCAGGAGTAATGGTCAAGCCAAGAAGCTTGTCAAAACTTGAGGCCTCCTGAAGACGAGAGCCATTCATTTCAATTGATGCCAGATGTGGATCAGAATGTTGATGATGTAAAGAGAAAAGCTTGGTTTTAGATGCATTAAAAGTAACCAGCCACTCCTTACCCCATTGTACTACGTGCTCAAGATCAGAGGAGAGAGAATTGGAGAGAACTTGGTCGTTGACTTGAATGCCATCAGCTATAATCGAAACTGAAATCAAAGCATGAAGAATTCTTGGTAACATATATTACAAGAAATGGAATGTCATAACAATTAAACGACAGTCACTCAGAAGAAAAAAGATGCAAGTGTAACACACAAACTAACACAAACGCTATCATATTAATATATAGATGCTATGAAACCTGTCAACTAAGAATACAGGTGTTCATGCTTGTGTTCTGTATTGGGACCCTACACCAGTAAATAAAGATTATGTTAACTAGTATGAATTTTGGTAAGGGTTACATAAGTACATCTCACAATAACTTGGTGGCAAATGAAAATAGATCCAGCTGCAGCTGGCATGATTGAAACAGATGCTGAAGGATTACCTCCATAGACAAAACACACTAGAAATGCAGATGTCAAATGATATGACAGAGATGACGTCACACGTTCGGGGAGGTAGGCAGAACAGAGTTTCTAGTCAGTCAGAATCAGGAAGTGAGACAGGCGATATGTGTCTGAAAATGTAGCGAGAATCTAAGTAAATGTTGCCTTGAGATTCCTTGTTGCGCATCGAGAGAAGGTCAATAACCACATGGGGATCACGACCCATGCATTAAAAAATGACAATCGGAGGATGAAGGCCAACAACCGCGCATGTAAGCATAAAAGAGACTTTATTTAATTTATCTGGTTATTTGATCATTCAGGGATGAAAACGTACATGTGCAAAAGTGTGTGTTTACGTACACAACGATGTGGCAACGGTTTGTGTAGCATTAAGACATTACACTTCCTTTTATAGTGTTCCGGTTTTTTTTCTTGTCTCTCGAGCAACAAAAATTAGAATGCAAAGACACACATTGATTTCAGACTCATAACAACCGTCATTAACACCGGATGTATCGTTTTCTTTCTACACGAGAGACTGACCCCTTGCGGTTAATACTATGAGCAGAATGTAAAGAATAAATAAGTCTTTTTTTAAAAAAGTCATCTTGCACTGAGCGTTTATAAAAAATATGATTTTAACCGTTGAATAAAATACTTTATTACATTTTATTTAGTTTTCTAAAATTTTCATTCATATATATATATATATATATATATATATATATATATATATATATATATATATATATATATATATGATGAGGGCTGACGTCATGTGTTCGGGGGACAGAATAATAGAATCTCTAGTCACTCAGAGGTCGGGATGCAAGCGAGGTGAAAATGTAGAGAGAATCTAAATGGATGTTGCCTCGAGACTCTGCCCATGCGTCGCCCATCTTAAGACTAAGTTAGAAAATGATATGACAGAAAGATAATGTCAGGTGCTTGGAGAATAGAACAAAGTTTCTAGTCAGTTTGTGTTAAAACGAAGATAGACAAGATGTGCCTGACAATGTAAAAATCTAAGTGAATATTGCCTGGAGACTCTGCCCATGGATTGCCATCTGTAAATTTAAGTTAGAAAACAAGTAATCAGAATTAGATATTGGTCTCTCCTTCCATGAACAAATCCTCTCTAACTAGAATTTTTGAAAACCCGCATGTCTCCATTATGTTTCCTTGCATAAGTAGATTCAGCTTAAGTTAATCACATGTTTGAGGACCGAACACAGTTTCTAGTCAGTTCAACATTGGAAGTGTTACAGACAAGGTGTACCGACACTGTAGAAATCTAAATCCATCCGTGGCTCTCAATTCCCATTTTTTAAACTAAGTTAAGAAAACTAAGTAAATAAACAAGTAATTAAAATCCTGTTTCAAGTTAAGCAGAAAGACAACAACCACGAGGGAATCACGGCTCACGCATGGAAAAATGATAATCAGAGAATGAAGATAAGCAACCGCGCACGTATGTATAAAAGAAACTTTGTTTAGTTTATCTGGTGACTTCATCACTCACGGGCGAAAACGGACATGTGCAAAAGTGCATACTTACATAAACGATGATGTACGAATGGTTATTTTAACATTAAGATGTTACACTTCTTTTTCTTGGGGTTCTGTATTTTTATTTGTTTGTTTATTGAGCAACAAAAAATTCGAATGCAAAACTAAAACTAAGAAAATTAAGTAAATAATTAGTTATGTGGTCTCTCCTCCCCGATATATAAACTCGCTAATAAAACCTTTGAAACCCCAACAGGCCTCCATTGTGTTTCCCTGCATGAACAAATTTGTCTTACGTTAAACAGAAGGTCAACAACCACGAGGGGATCACGACCCACGCATGGAAAAATGACAATCGGAGAATGAAGACCAGCAACTGTGCACGCATGTATAAAAGAGACTTTAATGTGTTCGTCTGGTGATTTGATCACTCACTAGCAAGAGCGCACACATGCAAAAGTCTGCGTTTATGAAAAGACCATGTGCATCCTCCTGTATAACGTTTGTTGCGGGGATTAAATACTGCTAAAAGATTTTCTTTTACTCTTATTCACAAGGTATATTACCATTTAGACGTAAAGGGTTTACGATTTGGGATCATGTCCATTGGGAACTATGTGAGGAGATGAGCAAGATGTCTGTTCACACTAAACTTAAACTTCTGCATGTTAGAACAGTCAGGGAAGCAGGAAACAGAGAGGGAATTCCAAAGTTTAGCAGTCCAAGAGAAAAAAAAAGACTATTAGAGAAAACTTTCTAGCATCTAGGAAACTTAAAAGTGAAGAGGTGGGATTTTGTTGCTAGATGTGTTGTATGCAAATCGAGGGAGCACAAGTGCAAAGACTTCATCAGAGCACATTCCATTAAAGTATCTGTAAACCAAGCACAGGAATGCAGCATTGCGGCAATGGGGCAGGGGTTGGAGATTGGTTGATAGTGGAGGACGTATTAGACTTAAGACTCGTTTCCTGAACCCTGTCAAACAGGGAGAGACTAGTGGTAGATGCGCCAGCCCAGATGTGGCAACAATACTCCATGCATGGATGAATCGTGGTTTTGTAAAGATACAGAATACTCTTAGGTGCAAGCAATTTTCACGAATGGTAGAGGCAACCCACATTCTTTGCAGAAGCTTTGGCAACATCCTCAATGTATTTGTTCCAATCCATGTTACCTGTGAATATTTAAGCCGAGGAGATTGAACAATGAACTCTCAAGTAAGGTGTTGCTTATCATAGTAATTGGTGGTTGAGAAGTTCTTTTATGAAAATATAGCCCTACCATAAAAAAATAGTAAGAGTAGCGAATGACTAACAATGTCTCTACTGTGAGAAAGAAGCAACAGAGAGGAAGACATTGCTCGCAAGATTTCAAAGTTGATTTTGTACTTTGTCAAAGAAGGAAACAGTGTCACCTCCTTAAATGCAAAGATTCTGCGGGCATGATACAACATTAAAATTTCTTCTTTGATTTTTGTAAAATTCCAAAAATAGATAGATTATACAGAGCTGATTAAATATTCAAAGCTAGCGGGAGTGGGGGGGATGTAGCTTGCCCGGTTGTAAATACATTTAAATATATTTTAATTCACACACATTTCGTATTTATTAATACAGAGACAATTCTCTATTGAATTTGAATATATATGCCAAAAAATGGTCAATTCACTACCCGCACAGCAGCAGATGAATAGCGTAATGGTAAGAAGTCTTGACTGTTGTTTGAGAGGTCGGGTTTTGATCCTGGATTGAAGGTAGTTGCCTGTCTAACAGCACTGATGAGCTGTGATACAGCAAAACAGTACTGTCTGTGGATGACTATATATATATATATATATATAGTCCTGATGTCCTGATGATGATGACTATATATATATATATATATATATATATATATATATATATATATATATATATATATATAGTCCTGATGTCAAAAGTTTAAAAAGGAAATGACTCAGCATCAGCTGGAATCAAAACCAAAACATTTAACGCTCCAGCCACGTTCCCTACCGTTTGAGCTACTGACAGATAGATAAAAAAGATTTAAAATTAAACCACTTCAACCTATGAATGAATTTGCGCATGCACAAAATTAATAGAAATATGTCGGCAAGTTGAAATTAACATTTTGCATTCCAACTTGCCGACATATTTCTGTACGCGTTATTCATCAAAACAAACAAGGATTTCACCTGTTGTAAACCATCCTCGGTGTATAATTACTATTTCCTGTTAATTTCAGTGTTATGCGACCAATAGTATAAAAGTTTATCGTTAAATATTTTCACACGGACGCACATACAAACATCTACTGCTTTCATTGATTGAGATTGTCGGACTGACTTCCTCATCTTGGTTGTTATAGTCACAACGTTTCGGCCGTTTTGCCCTCCGGCCTTCATCAGGTGTTTTGTATCGAACAACCAAGATGAGGAAGTCAGTCCGACAATCTTAATCAATGAAAACACCTCATCTCAAAAATACAGACAATTACTATCTACTGTTTTATTTATATAGATTATATCTCACTGAAATGTATATGCACTTGTAAAATAGAGGGTGGTGGTGGTAAGAGATAAAAATCTATGTAATCTCTTGTACATCACATACACAACTTGCTCAACCTTCTTTTTCTCCGAACATACTTCTCGTGTGTAAGGCCTCTTGCAGTTATTTTTCTATCTCTTGTCTCTCAAATTGTATCATTATTGATTAAAAACAAACACGGGCAGCTGACCTTGAAATGTTTTAGTTGCGGAGGGAGGTGATTGGTGTGTGGAAGAGCTGACCGTTTTTTTTTTTTTTTGGTCACAGTAAATATTTTGGCACTCTCTCTCTCTCTCTCTCTCTCTCTCTCTCTCTCTCTCTCTCTCTCTCTCTTTCTCAAGCCTGCTCCATTTTTGAGGGAAAGGAGGGCAGAGTAGATAGTGATGGTTGCCAATTCCAAAAACACTTGAACTCTTCCGCAGCCTCTCTTCAGCCTATATTTCTTGTTTTTCCAATATTTCATTTTTTTTTTAAAGTGGAAATAGCTCCAGACAAGGCACGAAGCCACTGGATTGTAAGGAGCTAATTAAAAAAATAGAACATTCAAAGTCAAAAAATATCCAACAATTAGTGTTGGATAGATTACAACCCAGAAAAGAGTAATTCTCCTCCCTTTGTCAGAAACATCATGGAATGTGAGGACTAAATGATAAAATAAATAAACCAAGAGTTACGCAGATGTCGACAGTAAACCCAAAGTCCACTTTCTATTTTTTTTCAATATCAAACGTTATCCGAAAACTATATTTTAAAGTTAATCTGTTGTTTTTTTTTTTTCACTCATTTCAATCAAGACAACTTGCTACGGAGACGTAAGGAGTTACTGTGTATTAGGGACCATACCTTTAGAGACACTTTAAGTAGGGAGTTGAGCAGTAAGATATCGTTTTTTTTACAATGGGGTCATCACTTATCAAGGCCCTGAGGCCACTCAAGGATAAGGGTTAATGGGTCTGTTTACATTACAATTAAACTTTTGTAAGTTAGCACAGTCAGAGAACTAGGAAACAGGGAGCGAATTCCAAAGAATAGCAGTTCGAGGGAAGAAACTATTAGAGTAGAAGACTTTCCAGTATTTGGGTATTTTTCCAGCGAATGTGTTGCAGTTTGCTACTTGTTGGGCTAGTCGGGGATATTTAAGTTGAGGGGGGCGGGCATCAGTACTACAAGTTCGTTGGAGCACATTCATTAAAGAACTTGTAAAACAAGTGTAACAGAACATTTCTTTATTCCGGGTGCATGCGAATTGACGTCACCATTAGGGAAAAAGAAAGACCGTTAAAAGGATAATCGCATTAGAGAGGTGTGTGACATTACGGTCATAATATAAAGTGATGTGTGGCAGGAGAATAAATAAATGTTGTTATTACATGAAAAAGTGCATTATAGTTATTCTTTGTCTTGGTCTTCTTTGCGACGTAGACTGCTACAATGCGTGGGTCCCATGTGTAAACGTGTGCGTAACGTTACACAAGCACTGGGACGCAACACTGCAGTGATGAGACAGGGGTTAAAACTAAGTTGACAGTGTGTGACCTATTCGCTTGAAGAGTCATTTTGGAAGCCTGTCCCACAGAGAGAGACTAGTGGTAGATACAAGTCTACTTGGAGCATAATTTTTAGACTTTGGAATTCCCTCCCTGTTTTCTGCTTCTCTAACTATATTAACCTGCAGATATTTAAATGTAAGGCGAACAGACATCTTGCCGTTCAAATCCCCACAGTCTCCTGTTAGACATGGTCCCAAATAGTAGCTCCTTTTGTCCATGAGGCAATATACCTTGTTTGGAGTGGGAAAGAGTAAATAAAAAAATAAATTTTTTATTCAGCATGCAGTTATATTTATTGTAACTTCTCTATTCAATGAGGTTTTTCTTTAAGGTTTTATTTATGGAGAGAATTGACTTGGAAGAGAGAGAGAGACTAATGCTCTCTTTGCTAATTATTTAGTTATTAGTTATTAGTTAACTGAAATGAATGATATACAGACAGCGACACTGAGGTAACATTTCGCACTTAGCAATTGTCAAAGTTTTCTATATTATTAGCCAACTGCCTCGCGCAACCCATGACAGACTCATTGATATCCCAGGATTGGCTTCCACAAACAGACTGATTCAAAAATCCTCGTTTTCTCTTGACATAATTCGTCATCTCGATTCAAACCTCTGTTTTGTCTACTGTTTGACCTGCTGCCGCTTGCCTGCTTAGATTAGGGTTATCATGATATGCACTCAGTGTGAACCTTGTCAAAATTCACACTTGCTGATTTAACCTCTATTGACATAGGGTCCCTAATATGTAACAGTAACTGCTCGACTGAGCTCCAATTGCTGGAGAGGAGTGATACATGAATGAAAATTTGACAAAATGTCAAAAGGAAAAAGTTGAAAGAATATTCTAAAAAAAAGGTCCCGGGCTAAAGAACAATCCAGAGAAAAAGTTTAATAGTCAAATGCATGTACACATATAAAAGAAAGTCTGAAAAAGATTGATATGCAGATTAAAGTAAATAAACATAAGTATGTATATTTATATGGCAATCCCCATCCAGATGAAAAAAATAAACTCAATATTCAAGATAGAGACATGATATATTTGATTCTCAAACTTTTTCTCTGGATTATTCTTTGAGTATGGACATCTTTGGGAATATCCTTTCGACTTTTCCTTTTAGCATTTTGCCAAATTTTCATGCATGTATGATTTTTTGCAAAATTTTAGTATTCAATTCATGTGCTAATTAGCAAAATTTATGAACTACATATGAATTTCATTTTGCTAAACATGTTTCCTTTGAGGACAGGAGCCATTCATTCGAGCCCCCATGTTATAAAGACATTTTTAAAATTTTCTTTGTACCCCTTGTCAAAATATAAATTGTAAATTTAATTTAAAGAATTGAAATCCAATTGCGCTTTCTCTCTCTCTCTCTCTCTCTCTCTATATATATATATATATATATATATATATATATATATATATATAGATATATATATATATACTAGCATTTCAGCCCGGCGTTGCTCAGGTGTTTGGAGGTGTATGTTGAGCAGAAAAAAAAAAGCTGTCAATTTTTTTAACTTTGACCCCTATTATGACCCCTTAACACTTATTGTTTTGGGCTCAAATCAAGTTATTAAGTTAGATCCATGTCCAAGGAACCTATATTGAACATTTTAAGTGTTTAGATCCAAATTTGGTGAAGGAGTTTGGTAGAGTTCTCAAAGGTCAAATCGTTGAACTTTGACCCCATAACAGCCAAATTTCTATCCGGAAACAGATTACAAAGATTCTCCCAAATCTCAGTCCCCTGTATATCAAATTTCGAGTCTGTAGACTGAAAATTGACAGAGTTATTGCATAGGAAAATATACACACAGACACGTTCACTTTTATATATATATATATATATATATATATATATATATAATATATATATATATATATATATATATATTATTATTATTATTATTATATTCTTCCATTACAATTCTTTCACACCCACCTCATTAACAGAAAACAATTGCAGTCTTGTTCACACATTGTAAGAATTCAGCGTAATGGGTATTAGCATCTCTCTATAGTAGTGGAAGTAATAGTCATCATAGAAATGTTGATCTTTTTCTTTTTAGCACTATAATAATCAAAGACATCAAAAAGAACAACAACTCCATTATTTACTCTGGACTGCATATTATTTTCCTGTTGTTTTAATTAGTTTTTTAAAGTAAGTCCATGTAGAAGATTACATCTTCCCAGACATCTTCCATATGTGTTGGAAGAGCTTTGTAAAAGACACCTACAGAAAGCAGTTCACAGACAAAAGATATTCCTTCCATAATGAAAAGAGATAGAATCAATGAAATCAACCATGGAGCAATTACTCAAACAATATTCCTTAGATAAGTTCTTGTAAAGACCTATTAATAAACAGTTATGTTTCCTTCTCTCAAGAAGTTGTAGCTCCCAATTAAACTTTCAAGGATTATTTTTTCTTTTATCATGTGTGAGAATTGAATTTTCTTTTGAAGGATAAAAATCCCCTACATTAAATAAAGTATAAATTATATTAGTTGTTACAAGGACATTCACCTTGGTCAGTTTGAGCAGGCTTTTTTCTAACTGCGGTTAAATAATTAATTGTTAACTATTCTGCACTTTCCTAAATGGGTTGTTACCTATCCTGCATTTAAAGTAACAATTTCTGGGATTAAATTAGCTGTCAAAAGCTAACTACTCCAAAATCAGACACTGATGTCAAAACTTGCTCTCCCAAAATCTGACATACTGTTGTGAAAGCCAAATCTGCTTAATCGCTGAAAAACAGGCATTTTATTCAAACTGATATGATCTCATTTGCATATGAGATGATGAGAAATCTCGTTACTTCACGAAATCGCAAGCATATGAATAGAAGCAACAGCCATTTTTTTTTCTTTATTCTTTTTGTCTGCCGCCAAACACTACATGCTACACAAAATCAGGTTTGTGCAGCAATTTTTAAGGCATTTAATCACATGTATTACATCTAAAATCATTGCAGTCTTAAGCAAGGTTGCAGGAGATAGCAAACCAATCAGACATCCACTGTTGACAGTCAACCCCTTGTGTACCTGAGAGCTCACACAAGTTCCTTAGCTATCCACAAACATGCTTGCACCACCGAAACAAAATGGCAGGAAATTACAGTACTGTTTCGGCGGCTTTTCGATAAAATTTTGTGGTGATAGCCCCCCGGTCTGATATTCTGAGGAGTGATAGGGATCCGTCAGTGCTGGGGTGTTCAATAGTGAATTCTATGTATGGATCGGTATCAGAGAATATAGTGTAGATGTGCTCAGCATCGGCGCATGATGATGTGAAGATCAGGATGTCATCGACATATCTCGAGAGAAATATGACTGAGTGGCACATGTTGAGGGCTCGGCGTTCTAGTCTGTCCATGTACAAAATGGGCAGTATGCTTGAAAGACTAGAATCCATGGGCAATCCAGTGATCTGTCTGTATGTTTGGCGTTGGTAGATGAAGAATGTGTTATTTACTATTATAAGTAACTATTGATTTGTAAATTGTCACTTATTTTCATCTTTCCTCATCAACACCGACTACATCCCATTCCTCGCATTGTGATAACCTTCTAAATCTCTTCTAAATACTTATTCCATACAATGTTTCAAGCAAACTACATCTCATATATAGTACAGGAAAAACTACAATGTGTATTAGATTATACTAGCAAAGCAATGTAGCATTGTCTAGGATAAAAGTGTCGCATATTTCTATTAAAACTTCTATATCTCTCTCCCCAGACTCTCTTTCTTATCTGCCCTTTCCTCTTTGTAGACACACATACACATATACACTTTTATAGATTACTTGAAAAATGAGCCAGCACAAAAGAAACAATTCATTGAAAAAATAATGTTACTTCCTTTTTAGTTAGTACATCCTTTTAGTTAGATGACTAGAAACAACTCATTGAAAAAATAATGTTACTTCTTTTTAGTTAGTACATCAGATGACTAGAAAACACACCCTCCTCCCTTGATGAAATGAGTAGCAGTTTAGAGTTAAAAAATAATTCATTCTAAATTTTAAATATTATTTATCCAGGACAATACTGATAAAGAAAATACCAACTTTGTGGGTGCTTGTTTTGTAATTTTAGAGTTTTAGCTGGACATACAAACATATACACACAGACAACTTAATTTTATATAATAGATTTACATTATTTTGAAAAGAAGAAAGAAGTAAATGGGTTCCTTCTGGCTGGAGAATTATCCTAGGAATTTTGCCGGAGTTAGCAGTTGTTAGCTATCTTAGCGACTGACAACTCAACTCACTGATTATCTGCTTTACTAACTTAATTGCATAACTGAAGAGTTTACACAAACAGCGTTTTTTTTTTTTTTATATAGTTTTGGTGGATGGAACATTCCAGAATCGCTCAAATTAGAATATTTTAATATTCCACATTTTAGAACATTCCAGAATCGCTCTAAATGAAATACCTTAAAATTCCATATTTTAGAACCTTCTGGAATCTCTCCAAATAGAATACTTTAACATTCCATATTTTATGCCTAGGGCTATAACAGAGTATTCTTTTCATTGTTGTGACTCTCGAGTATATATCCGACACAGTTAATCAACCGAGAACCACATCACTCTATATAAAAGCATATAAGATATCTAGAAATACACACTTGAGAATCAAAACAATGAAAAGAATATGCTGTTGTCCTAGCCTTATTTATGACCTCCCAGAATTTCTACAAAAAGAACATTTATATATTTTTATTTTGATGTAATATTTTTAATAGTAATAATTATACATGTTTAATATGATTATAAGAAATTGGAATAAGCTTCTGGGCTTGACCATTACTCCTGATCTTAAATGGAACACGTACATCAAATCTGTTGCCAAGGCCGCTGGAAAAATGGTGGGATCTTTCTATCGATCTGGTAAATATCTCACTGCTGATGCTATTCTCTATCTATATAAGAGTCAGGTACGTCCAAGGATGTTGCCACATCTGGGCAGGAACTGCTAGAAACGACTTGTCCTGTCTTGATAGAGTTCAAAATAGACTTTGTAGCCTCGTAGGAGATGTCCTTTTCTCTTCCTTGCAACCTCTATCTCACAGGAGAGATGTTGCAAGTTTGTCTCTGATGTATCGTTATTTTCATGGAAAGCATTCGACTGAGCTTCAATCTATGGTCCCCCCTCGCCAAACTTTCACAAGAAACACTCGTCTAGCTGTAAACACTCAATAATTCCCCCCCCCCCACTCTTTATCTGTGCCTAAACCTAAACGTAGATTCCATGAACAAAGCTTTTTTCTTAGAACTGCACGCCTGTGGAATTGTCTTCAGTTTTTCTGCTTTCCGGCTGACTACATATGGTTGTGTTCAAGTCTAACGTAAACAAGTTCCTGATGAGCCGTTCCATATAAGTTATCAAATTTACCGAATTTTCATTACTAATGATTACTATATTGTCCAATTTCTACTGTACACTCTTTAACCCTTATCCTTGAGTGGCTTCTTGGCCTTGATAATGTGGCGATGCCTATGTAAAAAAAAAAAAAGAAAATGAGGAAAATGTCCTATAATGTCACACTGATGTCCAGAGAGATGGTTAGTTGTTTTGTCTTACAGCATATCAACCCTTTTTCGGGTTAGGGTTAATGTCGACTCCAGTCATTTAGGTAAAAAGAATTTATGATTGAAGTGTTTATGTCTTAAAATTCGTAGTGTTTAATTTGGGTGTTCTGTTTTATGACATATCGACCTTTTTCAGGTTCAATCATTTCGGCAAAAGTTTTTATCCGTCAAGTTCTTTATATCACCAAATATTTATTCACGGTGTTTGGTTTGGTTGTTTTGTAGAGAAAAATTATTGTTTTTATTTTGGCTTTGCAAAGAGAAAAGAAAAAAAAAAACAATAAGACAAATGTTTGATGTATTTAAGTCAAGAAGCCAATATCTTCAGACAGCCCGACCTGGTAGCACCAGAGATGTCCTGAGATGAGGAAAGAGAGAGAAACTTACCCAAATACGAATGAGCGCAATGCTGCAGGGTTGAGCAAATGTCAGAGTCACGCGGTGATTTCCACCCGACGTGAACGGAGTCAGCCACATGTGGACGTCGTCCCTCGTACGATTGACCCCATCAATCAGGTTCTGAACAACACGTGGATCTTTGTCATATTCTGGGAGAATGTTTATGTCCTTCGGATCGGCAGTAATCTGTCAAAACCATTATCAAAAAATGAATGATGGATGATAAACACAAAAGAGACAATCTTGGTGGAGGAAATACGGATTTTTAAATAAACATTTGTAATAGAAACGTATTAGCAAAAAAGATTTCAAAAACTAAATCTACTAAATTATTAGATCATTTTTTTTTTTAAATCTGTAAATCCATAAAATTATGAGACAAGTTAATGTATGCGCTTCATATAAACATAACTTACACAATTATTACTTTTATTTACTTTTAATAGTATATTTACGAAATCAATAATGCAAAAACATAGAATACAATGGAAGTAGTGAACAATATATATCTAATATATAAAATTATGTCAGTTGGATTTTAGAATTCAGCCTAAATAGTATTGTGTCTGACAAAACAAATCAATATTTGATTCTGTCTATATCTAATATATAAAATTAAGTCAGTTGGATTTTAGAATTAAGGCCTAAATAACATTGTGTTTGACAAATCAATATTTGATTCTGTATATATCTAATATATAAAATTAAGTCAGTTGGATTTTAGAATTCAGCCTAAATAGTATTGTGTCTGACAAAACAAATCAATATTTGATTCTGTCTATATCTAATATATAAAATTAAGTCAGTTGGATTTTAGAATTAAGGCCTAAATAACATTGTGTTTGACAAATCAATATTTGATTCTGTCTATATCTAATATATAAAATTAAGTCAGTTGGATTTTAGAATTAAGGCCTAAATAACATTGTGTTTGACAAATCAATATTTGATTCTGTATATATCTAATATATAAAATTAAGTCAGTTGGATTTTAGAATTCAGCCTAAATAGTATTGTGTCTGACAAAACAAATCAATATTTGATTCTGTCTATATCTAATATATAAAATTAAGTCAGTTGGATTTTAGAATTAAGGCCTAAATAACATTGTGTTTGACAAATCAATATTTGATTCTGTATATATCTAATATATAAAATTAAGTCAGTTGGATTTTAGAATTAAGGCCTAAATAACATTGTGTTTGACAAATCAATATTTGATTCTGTCTATATCTAATATATAAAATTAAGTCAGTTGGATTTTAGAATTAAGGCCTAAATAACATTGTGTTTGACAAATCAATATTTGATTCTCTCTAGTCACTCCTTGTCTTTTTGTTTTTAATTCCAGTATGTTCTTTACAATACCAGAATCAGTTCTTTTTGGCTAAGAAGATTGCTACGATAGTGACAATATTAAATAATGTTTCAAGTAATGCGAGGGTGATAACTCCTATATTGAGCGGCAAAAATTCATCCCCCTTCCACATTAATTCTTACTGGCCTATTTGGCATAGTAGGGGTTAGTTTGTTCGTTATCATTCAGGAGACCACAGTTTAGTCCTCAGACAATCCACACACAAAATATGGTACTTGATGCCCTCTTGCTAAGCACTCAGCATAGTAAAAGATCACCAAAGTTAAGCAACGTTGAACCTGGTTAGTATTAATATGGGTGACCATTTGGGAATTCCAGGTGCTGTATGTGCTCTCTGCTTATCTCTGCATTGTTTCTAGTTGTCCTGAACTTCTCCTTGCCACCGGACTCAAGCAGTGCCGATTCAGGAGAGGTGTGGTTGAGAATTGTGCAACCCTTGCCTCACAAATTCCAAAACTGAATGGAGGCATCAATGAAAAGAGATATTCATAATTCAAGTGACTGAAAGATATATTTAGTCATGTTGGTTATTTTCAGTTGAAATAGTGCCTAAATTTGCATAATTACCCTCGACTCATATCTAACTGGTTCTAGGTCTGCGTGTAACCATTTCTTTGCGGCGGCCACATACTAACCATAGTCGCTTATTTCTCTGTTGTCTCACCGCACATTATCACAGTAAGGTAAGGGTATTTATTTGCTCCCCCACCGAGCAAATTAGGCACAAGACCGATTTTTTATGTGAGGAGTGAAGGGGGAAATGGGGACCAACTCCCCGGGAAATAGGGGAGCTGGATAGTGACAATTGGTATGAAGGGTTGCCCCTACATTGACCAAGGTCTTATATGTGGGGTTGCCCCCACATATGGTCTTTGCTTGACACCCGCTGCCCAGGCACCGAAGGACCAGAGGCAGGGAAGTATAAGGATATAGACTAAACGGAGTAATCCTGGGAAAGAGTGCCCCCCCTTCCCTACATCTATGAGCCTTCATGTTGCTCTCAACTATGAGTGACTACTTTAACTTTTTTATTTTATTATCAGGATTTTGTGACGATCCTGTGCGTTCCTGTGTATGCACGTGGTTCTTATATATACGTAACTTACATATTTTTTTTTTAATTTTCAAAAAAAAAATTACTTCTAATCAAATCTACATTTTATCTACATAAATAAAACAGTAGATGTATGTACGTATATGTATCTGTGTGAAATTATTTAACCGATAAACTCTTAAACTACTGATCACATAACTCTGAAAATAACAGGAAATAGTAATCATACACCAAGGTATGGTCTATAACGAGGAAAATCTTTGTTTGGATGAATGAATAACGCGTACAGAAATATTTTGGCAAGTTGAAATGCAAAATGTTCATTTCAACTTGCCGACATATTTCTATTACTTCTGTGCAGTTTCATTCATAGCTTGAAGTGGTTTAATTTTAAATCTTTCTCATCTATCTGTCGATAGCGCAAATAGTAGGGAATGTGACTGGAATGTTAAATGTTTTGGTCTTGATTTCAGCTGATGGCATCCCAGTAATTTTTTTTTTTTTTTACTTTTGATATCAGGATCTCGCTCTCTTTCTCTATCTCTCTCTCTCTCTCTCTCTGTATATATATATATATATATATATATATATATATATATATATATATATATATATTCAATCAGAATTGTCTCTGTAGTAATAAATACAAAATCTTGCCAACATATTTCTATTACTTTTGCGTATGCACAAATCCATTCATAGCTTGAAGTGGTTTAATTTTAAATCTTTCTTATCTATCTGCTGATAACTCAAACAGTAGGGATTGTGACTAGAGTGCTAAATGTTTTGGTTTCAATTCTAACTGATGGCACCCACATCATTTTTTTACTTTTGAAATCAGTACTATATATATATATATATATATATATATATATAATATTCAATAGTGAATTAACTCTGTAATAATAATGCATGACGATGATGATGATGATGCATGAATTTAAATATATTTATGCATACTTTACAAATGGGCAAGCTTGGGCACTCCCTGCAGTAAAAAATAAATGCTAAAATTTTTATTTCTTTTTTTTTTTCTTTCATAATGAACAACAAAAAAAATAATAACTAAAATGACATTTATCAATCACGGGTAACACCAAGTGGATAAAGTTAATAAATTTTTTTTTTTTTTTTTTTAAATTACCTTTTTGACAATAACTGAGTCTCCTTTGTTAGAAAAGATGTCAATACCTGTGAGACCAACATAATGCTTGTCACCCCAGGTGGTCCGGATGTTGATTACCAATTCTTGACCATAGGGCAGTTCTGGTATAATGAAGTCATCACTAATAAAAAAAATAAATGAATGTTTTAATTAAATAAAAAATAAAAAAGTCTTCTTAGTGCATTAAAAACGGGCAAAAGTTATTACCTGTTGACTTAGAATGAATGCTTTATGCCAAATCGCTGATTGAATATAATTAAATTTGTATTTATTTTTGCAGTAAATACCAATTAATCCATTAGTGTGCATCAAACTTTGCAGCTCTTTACCGTAAAGGTCCATACAGAATTTCAGCTAGATCGGCCTAGTGGTTTTGCAGAAAACTTCTTGAGTAAATGTGGTACTATAGTGATTAATCCCTATTAATCCCTAACTATGCATGGAATGGATACCATAATACTTAGTTTGCTGCACCTTATCACAACAAAGAACAGTAGTCTGAAGTATCCAAATCATTAATCAAATGATTAATCCTAACCTTAGAATTCTTCAGAAAAATCCAGCGTCAACATTACAGGGTGACCCAAATAAAATGCCACCCATCCATAAAATCATTAAGAAAATTCACAATTTACCTCTAGCAGCATAAGTACCAAGGACTGGTGGCTAGTCCATATTGGTGGCAAGTGTCTCCAAATTTGTCTATTTCACCCTGGCTTTATTACGGGTTACTCAGGCATTTCTGTCATTGGGATGGGAACTTTGAAGAGCCTCATTCATCGATCATTTTCCAATCACTCTACTAGTTTATTTTAGAGGTTGCTTTTTAGGTTTGCCTGAGTTTATGCACTGTCACAAAGCTTTTGTGAGACTAAAATTTCCGCCTTAAAATAGCAAATTCAAGACCAACTCCAGAAATAGAAACAGATAAATATTATTGTTATAAAAATAAAAATGCCAAAATAAATGTAGACCTTATTTTCCAGAAAACAGTATTAATGAAAATCAATAATAATCAGTCAAAAATAAATAAGCTGAATACAAATAAACGTTTTTATTTTATTTTTGTTTTTTTTCTTTTCTTTATTTTTTCCAATGTAAGCAACAAAGCACCTATCTTTAGTCAATTTGATTGGTTGTTTTTGTTTTATAGCATATCAACCCTTTTCAGGTTATTTAATGCTGAATCCAGTGATTTTGAAGAACAACTTTTAAATAGAAAATATTTATTTTTTTTTTCAAGTCGGTTTCTATTTAACCCATAGTTGGAACCCTAACAGGTACTACCACTCCAGGTCAGAGTGGACCTGGGAGTAATGGAAATTAAAGGGTGGCTCCACACTTCCCAAAGCCTGCAAGCTGGGGCCTCACCATTGGATATAGTTTTAGGTCATATCCAAGACCTAGTCAATTTGAATTAATCAGATTGGAGGTCATCCTCTAGTGTTTCTGCCATGTCCTTAGATATGTGTTCATTTGTTTTCCCCTCATGCCTGTTATAGAGATTGGTGTCATCGGCAAATGTACCCATCTCCGAAACAATTTTATCAGGGAAGTCATTTATGAATATCAGGAATAATAAAGGTCTAAGGATAAACCCCTGAGGCACTCCCGCATTTATATCATATTGTTTAGATGTACGACCGTCGAGGACAACTCGGATTTTTCTCTTATTTAAGAAGGATTTAATTACATTATGTATTCTTCCAGTGATTTTATATGATCTAATTTTCCTTAGAAGACCATCGTGCCATACCCTGTCAAAAGCCTTAGATATATCAAGGGCTACTGCTCTACCTTCCCCTGTTTTGTCCAGTGAACGGTATATACATTCAGAGACTACAGTTAAGATATGTGCTGTTGAACGGGCTTGCCTAAATCCATATTGTTTGTTGGTCAGGAGTTTAGCAGCTGTTAGGTGTTGGACTAGGGCTTGATTTACTAAGGACTCAAATGTTTTGGGGAAAAGCGGAAGGAGGCTAATGAGGCAATAATTTAGTGGGTCAGTTCTTTCACCAGTATTCTTGAAGACTGGTAGCACAGAAGCGGTTTTCCAGCAGTCGGTAAAGCAAGATTCAGAAGAAATGAATTTTTACCTTGTGCAATGAAAGAATACTAATGATAGTAATAACTATACATTGAAAACATATTAGAAAACTTACAAACGAAAAAAACTACATATGGAGTATTGTTGTCACATCTGGATTGGCATATCTGCTACTAGTCTCTCACTCCTGGACAAGGTTCAAAAGAGAGTTGCCAACCTGATAGGTCCTGAATTGTCATCTAAACTTCAGCCTCTGTCCCATCGACGAAATATTGCATCCTTCTAACTTCTACAAGTATTTAATGGTGGATGTTCTGACGAACTACAAGCCCTTGTACCCCCACGACGTAAATACACCCAACAAGCATCAAAGTCCCACCCCTACACAGTAAAGATCCCCAGATATCAAAAAGCCTTTTACTCTAATAGTTTCTTCCCCAGAACTGCTAGACTTTGGTTCCTACTTCCCCAATTGTACTGACATGCAGAAGTGCAAGTGTAATATAAACAGACATCATGCTGCTCAACTCCCTACATAGAAGCCCTGTAACTTATGTCCCTAGCCCCCTACATCAAAGTGGCACTATGCCTTGTTTGGGGTGAAAATGTGATAAAAAAATCTTTTTAAATAAGAAGGAATATAAAAATACAATGTATTCCTTTAAATAACCGTAAGAAATGAAAAAATAAAGTAATAAATTTTAATTTTGATACTGATATACTCTAAAATATAATGAAATGAAAAAATTATATAATAAACATAATGAACTTAGGCAATATAATGTTGTTTCACGAGGGAAGAGAGAGTGCCAATATATATATATATATATATATATGATGAAAATAATGGAAATAGTATTCCGACAAAATAGAGAAAATAAAAAAGGAACAAACCGTATTATGTGTTCACCAAGGAAGTCTCGAAATAAAGACGAAACGTTGGTGAACACATAATACGGTTTGTTCCTTTTTTATTTTCTATATATATATATATATATATCACAAGTGACGGCACGGTCCTGAACAAATTTGTCCACGCAATCTCAAACAATACAGCCGAATTGACACGCCACGGCACCGAACAATGCCATTGAATCGACATACACATTCCCGAGCAACACCATCGACCGACACGACACACTACCGAACAATATCCCTGAATCAACACCCACCACGCAATATCGTTGAAACACCACACACGTTCCCGAGGAACACCGTTGACCGACACAACACGCCACTAAAAAATATCGCCTAATCAACATGTCACCACACAATATCATTGAATTGACACACAGATTCCTGAGCAACACCGTCGACCGACATGAAATGCCACCGAATAATCTCGTTAAATCAACACGCGACCGAACAATATTGTTGAATCAATACGCCATGTTCCTGAGCAACACCGAACAATCTCGTCGAATCAACACGCCACGATACGAAATGCAGTAAAGCGAGACACGTTATCAGAGCAATATTTTTCAACTGCCCCCCCCTCGAATGACTTATGGGCTTGTTTTTTATAGCCATTGAGCAAAACTAAATCGTCGCTTTGCAGGTAAGATGGGTGTAGTTCATAAGTAGACTTGATTTACAATCGAAAGGTCCCGGGTTCGCTTAACGGTGAATGCTCTGATGAACTGCAAGCACTTGTTCCCCCTCAACGTAAATACCCCCGACAAACCCGACAAGCAGCTAAATCCCACCCCTTCACAGTAGAGATCCCTAGATCTAAGAGAGCCTTCTACTCCAGTAGTTTCTTCCCCAGAACCGCTAGACTTTGGACTTCCCTTCCGGGTCCCTGCTTCTCCAACTGTACTGACATGCAGAAGTTCAAGTGTAACGTGAACCGACATCTTGCTGCCCAACTCCCTACATAGTACCTCTGATGCTTAAGTCCCTGATAGTAGCCCCCTACATCAAAGTGGCAATGTGCCTTGTTTGAGGTGAAAATGTAATAAAAAAAAGGGTAGGCCTGAGTGATACGCTTGTGCACTTCCACGCATGATTAGCACATATAATATCTTAAGTAGACATGTATTATGTTAACTAATTTGATTAAAGCATACTATAATTTATTCAATTAATATTAACAATAGATGGTTTGGGTGTGTATAGATAAGGTTAGATAAGCTTTGCTTGTATATTACTAAACTGCTGTGATGGTAAGTTACAACATAAGTTCATAGCAAATCTGTACAAATTAAATGATAAATAAGTGAAGCATGCATAGTCCCCCGTGAATGCACAGGGAACGAGGCATAAAAAAATTGACTAAGTTCAGCATTCCCTACCTCCATTTAGCCTCAAAGTCCCGAGGGGATGTCAAATCCTGGTGAAAATGAACAAAAGGTGTAGTTTTGGGCCTTAGCATACGTAAATTTGAGTTCTGCACCATGCAAAACAGCTAAATAGACATACACAGAAAATTTTGGACAAATATGGTAAAATAGTTCCAAAAATGGAGTGTTTTTATTAGCCCTAAAAGAACCCCTGGGGCACACCCAAGAGTTATCATGAAGTATAGACAAACAAAATTATATAGAAATCAGTTAGCTACAACATTTACGAAAGTTTTATAAAAATCCAAGGCATCAATTTTTTTTAATAAGCGCAAAAGTGTCAATTTTAGCAATTTTAACCCGAAAGGCACCCCTAGGGGACAACCGGAGATTTCCCAAAAAATCCGTTCAGTTATTTTTTTACTCATATCATATTTAATGTCTGTGAAAAATTTCAAAAAATTCCAAGTTGTAGCTATTGAGAAAAGTGAGGACAGACAAACAGACGCGGGTGAATTTACAGGTCCACCCTCCTTTTGTCGGGGAACCAAAAAGGTATAGAATTTACAATATATAAAATAATATTGAGAATAAATAACTAATAAAAAAAAAATTTTTTTAATTAAAATTATAAGCTATAGACTGAATTGACCAGACGTGAGCATGCGAAAAATGTAAATAAACTCAATTATGTAAAAAGGAATGTAACTATATGCTTGAAATTTTTAGTTTTTAATTAAAAAAATAATAATGTAAGTTAATTAAAACTAATTTAAATAATAATAATAATACCTGAATTTAATTAATACAAATAATTGAAATAAATCAAATAAGTAACTGCTGAATTAACCGTTGCACTAATCCCTTCTTTATCTTTATCTACTATATAAATCTCACCTGTTTAAATGTGTGTATGTATGTATGTATGTATGTATGTATGCGAATGAACTCTTTTTCTGGGTCAACGGCCAACTAGCACCGTGTATATTTGTATGTGTGTGTATATGTGTATTGGGGTAGAGAGGGCTCCCGTAAGCCGTGGTGAAGGCAACCTTTCTAGGAGAAGCAAATCTCTGATTTAAAAAACCATAAAGCGGGAGACCAGTACCCGCATTAAGCTGGTCTGCAGTTTAACTTGTTGCTGGCTATCTTGCTCTTGCTTGTTGCTGGATCTCAACATTTTGAACCGAGAGAGCGACTTAGCTGTCGTACAAAGCTAAGACTCTGTAACATCACCTGTGTATAGATACTCCCTCAGGCATTTGTCCATAAAAATGGTCCTGTGGCGATGGAAAAGTTATGACGCATGGAGGCTTGAAATGCTGGAAACATGTAATAATTGATCTCAATGACTGTCTTCAGTATCATGCCTGCGTGAGCGTGTGAATTCACCAGTAGAACTAATGAGACATTAAGTGTCTGAGGGAGTGGCACTCGTCTGACAAGACGTTTGCAATCATCATGTATGTATGTATGCCTAAAACTTTTGTCAGAGAAGACAAATTTTAATGAGATCTGTATCATTTTGAAACTCGACGTCTCAGACAACAAATATCGAAAAATTGTCCAAAAACATGGATTAGGATTAGGGTTAGGGTTAGGGTTAGGGTTAGGGTTAGGGTTAGGGTTAGGGGTTGAGCAGTTTTCTACAAGGAAGAGTCGATTTTTTGCGAGGCATTTTTGCAAGTCAGCATATCGGTTGGATTGACTTTGCCTAATTTTAACGTTCCAAACTTCCGGTTGCGTCATGGAGTAGCGGCAAGACATCAGGTTTTCTTTCACTTTCTTTTCTATTGTTGCATCACGGGTTCAAGCCTGCCTGCCTACTACCACTTTTTTTTTTTTTTTTTGCTCAACACACACCGCCAAACACCTGGGCAACGCCGGGTACCCAGGCTAGTTATTATATAAAAGGAACTTTGTCTGTGTGTATGTGTGAGAGAGAGAGTTTGTTCCCTATTAACTTGAAAACGGCTGGGTTGATTTTTATGAAATTTCACATGAAATTTATGTGTGTGACAGTGTTCTTAGATAGGTTTTGTATTAGAATGTCTTTGATAAGTATTAATAATCGTTAATCGAAATAATCCAATGAAAGAAGAAACAGGCGATTTTGACTGAAGTTAATGCCTTACACATCACAAGCGCATCTGAGAAGTTATATATATATATATATATATATATATATATATATATATATATATATATATATAAAACTGTACAGAAAGTCAGAAAAACATTGGTACCGTCGGTTTCAAGCCTAATATAAGGGGGACCAGTTAATGGTAAATAATGTTAGGTTCTTGTCAGCCATTTTTTCTGTTAAGTTTCTTTTGTTTTTAATAATTGAGCACTTTGATGGAATTAATTCCCATAAACAGTTAACAAATATATATATAATTAAGTAAACCGTTAAATTTTGGAATTTTGCATTTCATATCAACAGTGCTTATCATAAACAATGGACTTTCTATTGCTTAACACATACACGCTAGACCAGTGTCTTCTACTGTATTGAATATTTAAAACTTGTACTACATCAACATCTGAAGGAAAACATGCCAAGCATTACCGTCGCCATGGTACGTAAAAAAGAAAAAAAAAAGCTCTGTATTTCTTGATGAAGATTCTGTTATGAATCATTAATCAAAGTTAATTTTAATAAATAAATATGTTTATTCATTGAAAGAAATTCTGCACTTATATTTGGCTTTAAACCATCCATTTTATATATATATATATATATGATGTGAAAAGGAAGCGGAAGACCAGATGCTCGACGTTTCGCCCGTATTATGTGGGCTTTTTCAAGAGGTGTGGTCACTGACGAGAGGGTCGATGTTTTTAGTTTTATATATACTGGGGGAGTGCATGCGAATAGAACTATTATACAAAAAAAAAAAAAATAAAATAAAAGAACAAATATATATTTATTAATCAGTGTCTAGATTATTTTCGTGCAATATTATTTTAGATAAATGGAAATAAATGTTAAAAAATCCTTTTCTCTGTTTGATAGTGTTAGTAGAGTTAGAGATAAGAGCAGATTCCAACAGACGGCGTGTTGACCTACTATGTATATGCTTTAGGAGGGTCGCATTTTCGAAATCGAAATGATGGTCATTTTCCATTATGTGACCGAAAAGAGCATTGTGTATTGTTATTCTTTATATCTCTTTTGTGTTCATATAATCTTTTAGCAAGGTTTCGCTGCGTCTCTCCTACGTATATCTTGCCACAATCAACGCACAGTATGGTATAAATTCCGGCTTGTGTTAATGGTTTATTATTGTTAGTTTTAGATTTCCGAGTTAAACCTTTTATCGTTGGTGAGGTTTTCTGTACAATTTGAAAGCCGATTTTGTTAAGGTTTTTATAAATGTTATTATTTTTATCGTTAGTGGAAACAATTAGTCTTCTATTGTGTGTTAGGTTTTCTTGGGGTGGTTTTGATCTCGGTTTTGATAGATTTTTAAGGCCTTTTTTTTAGCGTTAAGTAGGAAGTATTGGGGATATTTTAAGTCCTTGAATGTAGTTTCTATATATTCAAATTCATCGTTTAGATATTCTTTGCTACATATTCTCATAGCTCTTAGATAAAATCCAATTATAATGGCCTTTTTTACGTTGTCATTGTGTTGCGAGTAAAAATGTACATAATCGTTCTTATTAGTTGTTTTACGATGAACTTTGAATTTTACTTGATTATTATTATTAAAATTGGATTTTATCTAAGAGCTATGAGAATATACGTTGCAAGGCGAAAAACACATTGCTTGATGAAGGGTTCAGTCACATACTATTTAAGATAGGCCAAATATCCTTAGTTGTTTCGATTTTACTTTTTTAGTTGATCATATTTTGGATTTTTGAAAGCTTAAAATATAACCATCTTCATCTATAAAATTTAAACAGAGAAATTAAATCTCATAACTTAAAGGGAAATAACTCATAGGTTAAATGAAAACTTACTTCCGTTTTTAAACGCAGCTGATGTTGGTTATACTAATAATTCAATGTAAATTGAATTAAAAATAAATTAAATATATAAACTTTATATAATATTTCTAAATAGAATACTTAACACAATTCTATTATTTTATTTCATTAAAAATTTAGAGTTAATTATCAAAACAGATTTTCTCTAATGTAATATGCAAATGAGATTGGATTTTGAATCAATAGCATACATAGAAAACATGCAGGAAATAACAGTATATGAAAGTTGTGAAACGGTGTACCTTTTGTACAGATTAACCAAATTGTGAAAAAACAGACAGGCAGGACTACTACTTTATTATAATATATATATATATATATATATATATATATATATATATATATATATATATATATATATGAGCAAACAGTTAATGAAATATGTTAAAAAACACTTTGAAATGAGTTAAAAACATATTTAATCTGAAAAGGAAACACTAGATAAATGGACAGTCATTAATCCGCGGAGTTTCGAAGAAATACTCTCCTTCTCATCAGAGGGTAGGAATTAGCAAAATGCGGGATCGGATTTTGCATGCAGAAGTATTTGATGAAACAACAAATAAGTCAAAGATCTTACTTGAAAACAAAATAAGTTAAGCAGAGGGAATATGGTAAAGAAAAAGGTGATTACACATGAATGGATAGTCTGGTGGAAGATAAAAAAATCCAGTGACGGTAAAATCCAAATGTAAAACTTCAAGAAAGTTAAAAGAGTTTCCACTTGTACAAGTAAAATCCAAAGAAATCCCGTAATTGGAAGAAGATGGTCCATAATAATCCAAACGCAGAAATCCATGGAATAATTCACGAAAAAGTGTGTACAAGGAAAAAATAATATTAATAAAAGAAAAATAAGATGTGCTTTTCACTCTACTTCCGAGACATGTTTCCTTTTCAGATTAAATATGTTTTTAACTCATTTCAAAGTGTTTTTTAACATATTTTATTAACTGTTTGCTCATATTATAAGCTCTATTTCCTATTTGGTATTATCGAGCTTTTATATCTGGCTGAGATAATTTTATAAATATTAATTCTTTAATATTTATAATTTACTTTAATTTTACCATCTTGGATCATTTTGGTAAATTCAATTGTAATTTTCATTTATATATATATATATATATATATATATATATATATATATATATATATATATATATATATATATTAGTGATGGAACAATTCCAATATTTTTCTCGATTCCGATACAATTACCGATTCCATACTAAATTCCCGATTCTGATTCTTTATAAATCTCTAATTATTTATATACAGAGTTGTTATTTTTCCTTGATTACCGTAAAAACACATGCTAAATGTGCAGATATCTTCCTAAAGGAAAAAACAAATACACTTGAGAGAATCATCAATCGATTTTAGTTTTACTAGTAGTTAAAAAACCAATAAATATTTATTATTTTATAATTATAACCAGCAAAGGAAGAGCTTACTTTAAACATATTCAAAAAACAAAAGAAAAAAAGACAATTAAAAGAATCGTTTTGGCATCGGAAAATATGCACAAATTTTTCCAATTCCGATACTCTTAAATATTCCGAGTTTTCTTATTCCTGATTCCGATAATCTCTCTCTCTCTCTCTCTCTCTCTATATATATATATATATATATATATATATATATATATATATATATGTATAAAGAGAGAGAGAGAGAGAGAGAGAGAGAGAGAGAGAGAGAGAGAAAGAGATTAGTGTTGGGATGATTAATCGGAATCAAGAAGCAGAAAAATTGGAACTTTCTAGGGTATCGGAATCAATATTGGTAAAAATTTGTGCCTAATTTCCAATGCTAAAAACGATTCTTTTACATGTATTGACTTTTAAACTTAATTTTCCATTGCTGGGTACTAATGATAAATTGATGTTTATTGATTTTAAACTCCCAGTAAAACGAAAACTAATATATTCTGGCGGCAATGTATTCTTTTATGTTTGTGAAAATATATGCACATATTATATGGATTTTATGGTAATCCCCCCCCCCCAAAAAAAACAACTGTATAGCTAAACATTTAGACATTTTAAAAGACTCAGCTTCGGAAAGTTAGAACAAATTCGGTAATTGTATCGGAATCAGGAAAAATATTGGAATGGTTATATCACTAATATGTGTGTGTGTGTGTGTGCGTATGTGTATGGATATTTGAAGGAAATAAACTAAAAGAATAAACGTATGTTTTTACTTACTCGGTAGATGAAAGCCCCGTTGAAAACATACTCCAAATAAAGGAAAATAGAAAGTTTGAATGAAAAAGTTAAGTTGCAAAATGATCTTGCATTTCTGCGTTTCCTTTCTGTTAGCTATATAGTATTAGCATGCAACTGTGCACACGTGTGCGCGTAGATATATATACACATATACATAAATCTATGTATAATTGGTTAAAGCAGAACACTAACAGTAGTTATGAGGCATACCCTCAATCGTACTTAAAACTAGTAAATGTTTAGTCCATCTGTTGCAGTCGTCAACGTTAGCTAGTGATCGGCCATCTGTTACAAGAGCTTTCGAAGCAGCATTGACTGCTTGCATTGGCTACAAGCCACGATGTCACTGCCATGTGGAAAAAAAAAACAAAAAAATTT
Source organism: Euprymna scolopes (assembly GCF_053919585.1). Classification (NCBI taxonomy): domain Eukaryota; kingdom Metazoa; phylum Mollusca; class Cephalopoda; order Sepiida; family Sepiolidae; genus Euprymna; species Euprymna scolopes. The sequence goes on along the minus strand of NC_136509.1, from coordinate 30,984,156 downwards.
ACAGTCAAATCAGTGATACAGGTACCATGCGGTATTGATTGATGAGGATAGCTATTGGGGAAAACAGTGATACTTGCAGTCATTTGTCCAGAGTGGACTAATCAAGCCACGGTAGATTAAACCTATTTTTATATTTGTTTGTATATAAATGAAATTGCAAGTGCAAGCGCCATTTTTTTTTTTTTTTTTTTTTTTTCATATCTGCCTGTCTGACAAAGTAATCAACTCGGATGAAACTAAATAAATAATGAAATATGAAATCCGCATTCCATGTATTAATAATTAGCAGGCATTCTCGGCGTTGCCCAGAAATGAATGAAGATTTCTTGTTAATTGTTGAGACATTATACTGAACAAAGATGCCAGCAATAAATTAAATCAGCGAAGGATCAATGCAGTCACGATCTCGAGTGTTGAGTAATTCTTAGTAACAAAGATGGCGGTGAAGGATCAATGCAGTCACAATTCAGTCGTTTCGAGACAGAGGTTGACAAATTGAATCCAAAATTTGATATTTTCTATAATAACGTTTGAAGCTTCTGATTGGTTGATTGTCCTTACTGTAAGTTATAAGTAAGATCGTCGAGATCATTGGGGTCATATTCTCACTGGCAATCAAAAACATTTTAACATTTCTGTTATTAAGAACCCAAAAAAGAGTCTCAAATCTAAAAGTCTCTCACTATCAGCGAAATACTAACCTCTGTCTCAAATCTAATAGTCTCTCACTATCAGCGAAGTACTAACCTCTGTCCCATCACTGCAATGTAATGAAATGTGCTCTGATGAATCCGTAGCATTTGCACACCACTTGAAATGGTGCTAGCCTGTAATTTACAGTAACCCCTTACGTGCCTTAATGGGAGGGGGGTATAAAAAATGTGTACAATGTACATACTCCCTACTAACTTGCCATGCAATAAAATTCTGAAGAAGATCGAAGGTTACATCGACCGAAGTGTTGTGAAAATGACACTCAAGATGAGAATAGTAGTCCGACGAATTCAAATAATACGAATAACCGATGCTCATCTCAAAAAATCAGAAATTAAATATATTTGTGTGAAAAAATCATGCAAATGAAATATATTTGTGACGTCTCTCAAAATAAAATCTTTGTTACTCATTTTAAACTGGAGTTGAAGTTTGGAGTTGAAGTTTTGTTTGCATGAAGAATTCTTTTGTTACAGCAACGACAGAAACCACATTTTTTATATCCGACTCCTATTAAGCCCCTGTAAGAGGTTACTGTGAATTACGAGCCAGAATCACAGAGCCATCCCAAGTGGGGAATTGTGCAGCTAGATATTTGTTTACATTACATTTACATTTATGCATGTTGGTACAGTTGAAACAGCAGGCGAGGAAGAAATTCCAAAGCTTGATGAAAGAAGCTTTTAGAGTAGAAAGCTGTCTTGCATCTGAGAACCTCCTCAGTGAAGAGGCGGGATTTTTCTAATTATCGAGTTGTCAAAGGGCTTACATCTAAGGGGTACCACCAGTATGCCAGAGTATATTCTATTGAAGCACTTATAATACAAGCACAGGGATGCAACATGGCAGTGATGGGACAGGGGTTGGAGCATGGTAGACAATATGGGACCTATTAGATTAGAAACTCTTTTTTGGACTCTGTCCAATAGAGAGAGACTAGTAGTTGATGCGGCAGCCTTGATATGACAACAATATTCCATCCATCGGCGAATGGTGGCTTTGTAGAGCTATAGGATACTGGCAGGCGTAATAAGTTTTCAATGCTGTTTTACAATTTGTCATTGTTCTGAGGGAGACAACTCTTTTTTACTAAGAGATGTGTTCATTTTTTTTTTTCATCTCATAGACAATCGAATATTCCATTGAATCTCCTTTTTGTCTCAAATGTTAAGTTGAGTAAAGAAGTTAAGAATATTAATTTTCCTCGCCACAATTAACCAATTAAATATGTTATAGTGTATTTTTTCTTGTGGTCTCTTGGTCTTACTAGATTCCTGGACAAGAATCCATCTAGTCTGGTGGAGTATCCAGCTTAGTGTTGTTAATATAGGCAACATCACTTGAAGATGGTGTACCATTTCCGGCATAATTTATTGATGGTTAGCCATACTGAGGACATCTTATTTGAGCCATGTATACTATGCGATTTTGAATATTTAGTCAGGGTTTACTTGTAGGGAAAAGTATTCTCATGCCAGGTTGTCTTGACAAATCCCTGTACAGAGACACACGAGGATAGTGTCTAGTAGGCATTCAAGTTCTCTCCAAGTAAGTTGTTTCATTTTGCTCCAATTAGAATTCTCAAAAATCAAGAGACCCCCTTCCTAGAGCTGTGTTGCGGGAACATATATTTCAGGGACTCATAGCAGGAATGCCAACCTGACATTTATAACAGAGAGAGAGATGCGAATTCATTATTGAAGGAATATGGAATACAGTTTTTGTTAACACAGAGGAGGGGACACATTACTTGAGGGGGGGGGGGAGTTATACAAGAGTTCGTTTATAGTCAGCATTTACTTGTGGTGAAAAGTATTCTCATGCCAGATTGTCCTGACAACACTCAAGGACAGTGTCTAGTAGGCATTCAAGTTCTCTCTTTTTAAGTATGCATATGATTGTGTGATTTGAGAATTTTAGCAATTAATGGACGACGTATATAATATTAATGTTATTTTGAATATTTACTCAGTGTCTCCTCATTCCTGACAAACCTCTGTACAGAGAGATCTTAGACACTCAAAGATAGTGACTAGTAGGTATTAAACATGTAAAACGCCCCCATTCAGTCTCATGACATTAGATAACCCCTGTAAGGATAGTTGCGCATATAATTATAAGGCAAGGACTGCACAATCGAAACCACACATCTCCTGAATCGGCATTGCTCAAGTCCAGTGGTAGAGAGAAGACCAGGGCAAGACGACTGTAAATAATGCCAAGATAAGCAAAGAACACATGCAACACCTGGAATTCCCAAATGATCACCTATTTTAGTACTGACCGGGCTCAACGTTGCTTAACTTCGATGATCTAATGTGAACCAGTGATTATGCTGTATATTAATTAAGCATGTATGCGATGTGATGCCTCCGTTCAGTCTCGAAAGACAAAGGATACCCCCTGTAAGGGCAGCTGCATGTGTAACTGTGAAGCAAGGGTTGCAAAATCCCCAGCCACACCTCTCCTGAATCGGCACTGTTTGAGTCCAGTGGCAACAAAAAGTCCAAGATGATTGGAAACAATGCTGAGATAAGCGGAGAGAACATACAGCACCTAGAAGTCCCAAATGGTCACCCATTTAGTACTGACCAGGTTCAACGTTGCTTAACTTGGGTGATCTTGCGGGAACCAGCATGTATGTGTTCATAGAAACATATACAAAAATAATATGCATATCAATATACGTTTGGATACACACATACATAACTGAACAAACTTGGAGAAACCAAGTTCCACTCGCTGCAAAATAATTGTGTCATACCAACAATCATATTTAAATTATGAGTGATATTTTCGACAAAATCGATAAACCATTTCCTGGTACCCAACGAGGAGTGAACACATAAACAACGCCACGACATAAAATATTCTAATATTATATCTTGTTTACAGGGAGATATTTATCTCCAAATTTTCTACTTGACCTAAGAGGCATGACCTACTCTGATCTTAAAGGTTGCAAAATGCCATCTTCGTAAGCGTCATTTTTCTTTTTTGTCAATACTAAATACTAAGTCAGCTCTTTTTATCTTGTTCTTCCTGTATATTCAATTGTTTCTTTTTCTTTCATCTCATGATGAACTGTTCTATATTAAGGTTAAGCCTTTTCATCTCAGTTTTTATATTACAATATATATATATATATATATATATATATATATATATATATATATATATATATTTACACTTCAGAATAAAATTATCTAACAATCAACTGGTATGGAAACCTGTGATTATAAGTCTTACAAAATATTATTGGCAGTAATATTCTATAAGTACTATCCCATCTAAATAAAAATTGCTAAAAATTGACATATATATATATATATATATATATATGGTAAAACTGGTAATTAATAAAACCCTGAAGAGAGTGTTCAATACTATTGCAGAGCAAATATTTGTTTTATTCTTTTATTACCGTTTTATCTGCTTGGCTAAATATGTTTCAGATGTTGGACCATGTTTATGGTCTAACAGCCTCGTCAGGCCTTACAGAAGTGGTTGTTAGTATTAGGAAGAATTGTTTTAGAAGAAATACGAGAGAAAAAAAAGATAGAGAAAGAGGGGGGGTGAGGTAGGAGATAATAAGGGGGGATGGAGATGGGTATTGACAATATTTTAGTTTTGAGGGTTAAGATACATTAGATTGTATTGTGTGTGGGGGGTAGCAGATTCAGGTAGGCATGGGTAGAGATATATGGATATAGAGAGGGGGAGGTGGAGTTTTTTGTTTTTTTTTCTAGACACTATAAATTAATCCCTATCCAATAAGCAAAGCAAATAAATACAGACCCCTAAAAATTAAACCACCAACACGTATTTTGAACATATCTCACAATACGTCTACCTAACCTCGCATTATTAACTACACCCACTTATTTATTTATCCTTTACTTGTTTATTCATTTATCTATCCTAACTTTACTTACTTAGCATCAATATACACATCTCTATGTATATGTATATATGTCTACGTATGTGTGTATATTTATATTTTTATGAATATATATATTTGTATAATTGTATATGCGTGTATATGGGTGCATGTGTGTGTATGTGTGTATGTGTATATACATCTGCATCTCACTGAGGATCTGTACATGTATCTTCATTTGTATATGTATAACTGGGTCTATATGTATATATGTGTATGTATATATATATATATATATATATGTTTATATGTATCTTCATTTTATAAAATGTATAACTGGGTCTATATGTGTATATGTACATATATTTATGTATATAGGTATGTTTATATGTATATATATCTTTATACGTGCTTACATATATATATATATGTTTATATGTATCTTCATTTTATATGTATAACTGGGTCTATATGTGTATATGTACATATATTTATGTATATAGGTATGTTTATGTGTATATATATCTTTATACGTGCTTACATATATGTTTCTGTGTACGCGTGTATGAGTATATGTGCTCATGGGTCGTGTGTATATGCATGAGTGGGTATTCGTATATCTATATCTATGTGCACATGTATATGTTTGCATACATCTAGCTGTTAATGTATATATATGTGTGTGTATCTACGGATATACATGGCTGAACGTATGTATACGGATGCAGCTGTATCTGAGTTTATATGCATATATGTGTTTATATGTGTGTATGTGCCTATACCAGCGATGCATTTAACACTGAAAATAAAGTTAAGCATAACCACTGCCGAAAGCACCATCTTAGGGGCCCACCCCATATATATGTGAAATTAACGATGCGTCTACCTAACCTCGCATTATTAACTGCACCCATGTATTTACTTATTTATTTATTTATTATTATTTATTATTATTTATTTATCCTAACTTTACTTTATTTACTTGCTATAAATATATACATCTCGGGTTACCTACTCTTAGCTGTGGTTATTACACTATTTTTGTATACTAGTGTTTCTTGATACTACAAACTTTTCCTTATTTAATCTAAAGCCATGCAGATAGTATCTTTTAATTGGTCCACTACAGCTAGATTAATTAAATATTCAAGCAAATTTATATAACAATAGTAAGAGACTGATGGGGTGATAATTTTGTGGGTCATTTTTTTTCTTCCAGAGATTTTGAATGTTACTTTGATGTCTGCTCATATGCGTCACCTATTTTGTTAAATTAGATGAAGTAGACAAAGTGAAAACATTAAACTAAATGATAATACAACTAAGTGATGCACTTAACACGTAATTAACTCTCTCTCTCTCTCTCTCTCTATATATATATATATATATATATATATATATATATCTTTCTGTTATCATTCAACTACTGTAAACGACTTGTGCAACATTATGTTGACAGAAACATGACTTGTAGGACTTGTGCAACTGATATCTAGTAATTATCTTTGTGCCTAATCTATTATATCTATAAAAGTAAGAATGTGTGTGTGTGTGGGTGTATGAGGACACTTCTCAACCTAACCTATATACTCAAAGGATTTTTGATCTACATACTTGAAATTTGGTGTATGGGATATTCAAACATGTAGAAAACTTTTTAATCGGATTTCATCCAGAAAAACGAGCTACTAAGTGGTCAAAATTGAAAAATTGGGATGCTGAGCTTAGTCATTTTTTATGCTTTGTTCACGGGGAACCATGCATGCTTCACTTGTGTTAATTTTTTTTTGAAATGATATGAAATTGTCATGAACACACCCACACACACAAAGTGAAACAGAAATAAATGTTTATCACTTCTGGGTGGAACTGACTTGAAATTAATTGACTGATTAGTCAAAGTACAGAATAGTTTTTGATTTGTTTATTATATTTCTTTTTATTTAACTTGCGAGGTCAAACTTCTAGGGATTAAAAATAAGTTGGAGGTGTAAAATTGGGTATGGCAATTGTCCCCTTTTTAAGGGGTATAATGATTCAAGCACATACCTTATCGGTCTAACATGGAGAGAATGTGATTTAATTAGAAAAGAGTACCTTGCTGCATTAGCGAGGACCTGCTCTGTTCACTTTTCAGTTCCAACTGACTCATTTTTCCCTTTTTCTTTTCTTACTCTATGATCCCCAGGGTTGTCCCTTTCCTCTCAGCAGTAGGTTTCTTGTGATTTGATTAGTCTGCCAATCCCTCGCCCTTCAAGATGAGGGGTTGACTCATGAGATGTACACCATCCTGTCTCAGGAAATTCCTGCCCTTTATATTAGACTGGATATTTTAACTTTAAAATAAAGGAACATGTGCCAGCAAGTCGCCTTTCATAATTTTTACGTTTTTGGAACAGAATACATAAATACAGCAAACTCACTAGCAGTAACAAACAATGTGAATCAACAATAAACAACACTAAATAACCAATGTAAGCGGTGATCTACTGTTAGCAAGCAAGTAAAATGTGCGCTACTCTAGATGCAAAAAATGTACGCTTACATACAGACTCAGGCTCTACTGATTGATTCTGGCTGAAACGGAATGTGGTCAGCGAAAGTGTTGCATACATATTATCAAAAGGATTATTTTCTTCCATATTAATATTATATATTTTCTATATTAATAGCTACTGACATATGTAGCAACATAATAGCGGTGAAGAAAAATTACAGTGTAGAAGAAAAAAAAACATATATATTTAAAAGAAATTTATAAAAGATAATACAATGTGGATCAACACGAACTGAAGTAAATTAAGACATAACAATAGAAGCTATGCAGATTCACTTTTCATTTATACAATATACATATATATCTTTAATTTTATACTTGCAGATGAAATTCCACATTGTATGATATTTCGGGAAAATATTCTTTCTTCAGAGATGTGTTCGACTTTAGTCTAAATATGCATACAGAGGCTGTTGTGAACGTTTGCATAGTTTGTTCCACTGTTATATGTCTTAATTTTGACGCATTTGTTGATTTGTTACACCTCTGCATTGTATTGACTTTATATACACACTAAACAATGCTTCAAGCAAACTATATTAGCCATTTTATCATGTATATATATATATATATATTGTATTAAAATAATAGACCTTCTGTCAATTAATATCTAAGATGTGTGTACACATCTCTATAAGTCTGTCACATTTAATTTTAAATAGCATTTTCATTGCTAAACGCCAAAATAGAATGAAAGCATTGAGCAAATTCTGATTAGATAACCAAAGTTAAACAATGTTGAGTTAAACTACATTAACTTTCTTATCATGCATATATATTGTATGTTTTTGTTTACAAAGGAGTCACCACTTATCAAGGCTCAGAGGCCACTCGAGGATAAGGGTTAATGAGTGTACAGTAGTCAATGGGAAAATGCTGTAACAATTGTTAGTAGTGGAAATTTGATAAATTTGATTACTTAAGGGGATAGCTCATCAAGAACTTGTTTACATTGGACTTGAAGACGACCATATTGTAGTCAGCTGGGAAGCAGGAAAACGAAACAGAGTTCTATAGGTGTGCAGTTGTAAAAAAAGAAGCTTTGTTCATGGAATCTGGAAAATTTCATCAGTATGCCCTGTATTTAAGAATTCAGGTGATCGCTCATCCCCCTCTCAGTACAGGCCAATAAGTCTCCTGTGCGTCATGAGTAAGTTGCTGGAATCTGTGTTAAATACAGAAGTAATCAACCATCTCAACAAAAATAACCTTCTTAGTGACACTCAATATGGTTTCCATTCTGCTAGATCTACAGCAGATGTGCTTACAGTTATATCTCATAGGATTAGCAAATCCCTCGACGGAGGCAACCTTTCTAGGGCAATTGCTCTTGATATATCTAAGGCCTTTGATAGGGTATGGCATAAAGGTTTACTTCATAAGATCTCTAGCTATGGTATTGCTGGAAATGTCTTCTCAATTATTAAATCATTTCTTTCTGATAGGTTCATAAGAGTAGTAGTTGAGGGGCAAAAATCAGAAGCTCACAGTATTAATGCTGGTGTCCCTCAGGGGTCCATCCTGGGCCCAACTCTTTTCCTGATCTACATTAATGATCTTCCAAATCACATCCTTACATCATTTGTAGACATCTATGCTGATGACACTACCATTTATGGTAGCACATCTAAGACAGTAAATGACCAAGTTCTCTCCAATTCTCTCTCCTCTGATCTTGAGCACGTAGTACAATGGGGTAAGGAGTGGCTGGTTACTTTTAATGCATCTAAAACCAAGCTTCTCTCTTTATATCATCAACATTCTGATCCACATCTGGCATCAATTGAAATGAATGGCTCTCGTCTTCAGGAGGCCTCAAGTTTTGACAAGCTTCTTGGCTTGACCATTACTCCTGATCTTAAATGGAACACATACATCAAATCTGTTGCCAAGGCCGCTGGAAAAATGGTGGGATCTTTCTATCGATCCGGTAGATATCTCACTGCTGATGCTATTCTCTATCTATATAAGAGCCAGGTACGTCCAAGGATGGAGTACTGTTGCCACATCTGGGCAGGAGCTGCTAGAAAGGACTTGTCCTGCCTTGATAGAGTTCAAAATAGACTTCGTAGCCTCGTAGGAGATGTCCTTTTCTCTTCCCTGCAACCTCTATCTAACAGAAGAGATGTTGCGAGTTTGTCTCTGATGTATCGTTATTTTCATGGAAAGTGTTCGACTGAGCTTCAATCTATGGTCCCCCCTCACCAAACTTTCGCAAGAAACACTCGTCTAGCTGTAAACACTATCAATAATTCCCCCCACTCTTTATCTGTGCCTAAACCTAAACGTATATTCCATGAACAAAGCTTCTTTCTTAGAACTGCACGCCTGTGGAATTGTCTTCCGTTTTCCTGCTTTCCGGCTGACTACAATATGGTTGTCTTCAAGTCTAACGTAAATAAGTTCTTGATGAGCCGTTCCATATAAGTTATCAAATTTACCAAATTTTCATTACTAATGATTATTATATTGTCCAATTTCTACTGTACACTCTTTAACCCTTATCCTTGAGTGGCCTCTTGGCCTTGATAATGTGGTGATGCCTATGTAAAAAAAAAAAAAAAAAAGTTTAGGCACAGATACAGAGTGGGGAAAATTATTGATAGCTAGATTGATAGTCAGCTAGACGAGTGTTTTTCGTGAAAGTCTGGCACGGGGGAACCATAGATTGGAGCTCAGATGAGCACTTGCCATGAAAATGATAAAGCAGAGACAGGCTCGTGATGTCTCTTCTGTGGGGGAAGAGGTTGCAGGGAAGAGAAAAGTTAAAATAGTATATCTTCTGTCAGTTACCATCCCTATTAGTCTGTCGGATTTAATTTTCATTGATAAGCGCCAAAATAGAATGAAAGCAGTGAATTTTCATTAGATCACCAAAGTTAAGCAACTCAGAGCCTGGCCAATACAATATGTGTGACCATTTAAGTGCTGTATGTCATTCCACATTAACCAAGACATACATACTGACTGAGGAGCACATGTGAATTTGTAATTCCCATAAACTTTCACTTTCAGTAGAAAGCAGACTGCAAATACAACAAAAAGTGATATTGTTGGTTATCCGATTGATTGCAAGTAGTTTAACAGTTATGTCCATACATCTTTATAAAAAGCTCTGGTCGTCCATCCATTAATCAGACTGTCACACTTTAGTTTTTCATATCTAAAACCCATTTTATCTTTTTAATTGTATCCATGCACCTCCTTTAAAGGCTTTGTTTAGCAAGATTAGTTACCGGTGTGTAAAAAAAATAGTGTTTAAATTGGAAATCTTTACATTTTAACATCTCTACATAAGGTTAAAATTAAGTAATGAATGGAAAATTCTATTAAAAATTAAAATATTAGTATTAGTATTAGATTATAGCATCATATATATATTTAATTTTATAGAGGGAATTAAACCAGGAGTCTAAAGAGCAAAGTTTATTTTAATGTGTCAACACTTTAAAATAATCTTGCTCACAATACTGTGGATATATAATAAGCTCAATAGGTATATTTATCCTAGAGCTATATTAATATTGATTTTAAAGATTAATAATTATAAATTATGAATCAGTTTCAAAAGGAAAAGCAAATGAAATCAATGATTTGAAACTGATTAATAATTTATAATTATTGATCTTTATAATCAATATATAACTATTTCATTTAATTGCATAAATTATATAAGATATAATCTTTATGCATAAATTTTCAGTATTTACTTCAACAGTGCTCAATACATATGTAGAACTAGGTAGTAAGTTATGAAAATATATATGGCAATTTAAGCTACACAGAATAATCTGCATTTCATTCTTGTGAGAATACGTCAGGCTAATAAATCATAAGCCTGACGAATTTTCATGAGGATGAAATGCAGAATATTCGGTGTAGCTTAAATTACCATATATATTTTCATAACTTAATATATATATATATAATTCAAAATTTCGTAGTTGTAAAGACCAGACAAAGTGCAGGATAAATATAAATATATATCTATTAAAATCTAATTCAAATTTTCGACCAATAAATGGGTCTTCTTCAGGAAAGTCAAGATAATATATTTTTTTCTTCTTTCTTGTACATCACATGCTGGTGGTAATGCCTAGCATGTTTTCAGATGTTGATGAAGATCAAAGTTTTATGAAGCATTGGTCACACGCGTGTGTCAACAGAATAGAGAATCCATTTAAAATACACTGTTGATATTGGAATTCGCAATTTAAAATTCAATGGTTTTAAAGACCAGACAAGTGCAGGATTTTTTTTATAATAAATGTTAATTTATTAAAATTAAATTCAAATTTTTTGAACAATCAAAGTGTCTTCTACAACAAAATCCAGATGATATCGTGCCATGCTGGTGGTAATGCCTGGCATGTGTTCAGATGTTGATGAAGATCGGGATTTAGAAATGTGAGGTGTCAGCCATTTGAAACCTTTACCGCAAATCTTGGATAGTTTGGAAGAAGCAACCAAAATAACAATATGCATTTAAAAATGGTCTAACGAAATGATATTATAAATCAAGTAATGTGCTTAAAACGTAATTAACTCTCTCTCACATTCTGTTGTCTTTCAGCCACTGAATAATCATTTGGTTGAATCTTTCCTAACTAAAAGCGGTTTGAGTAATTAATTTAATGATAGCCTATTGTTACAATTCAGTAGAAGGATGCTTGATACAAGGTGACCTTGAAGCTGTTAATAATATTCACAATCCTTTCTGCAATATATGGTAGAAATAAACTGTTGTCTTTTTCACTTGTCTACTAAGTTCGTATTTTAAAACCTTTTATTTTTCTTGTAGCAGTTAATCTTCCAAGAAAACAATCAGTTTGGAATTCCCTACTATCAAATGAACCTTAAGAACATGAAAGAGTACAACTATCAAAACATTTTGATGATGGCAACAGTCCGAAATATGCAAATAATGTATTTAAATGTTTTCATTTAGTATTACACTTTGGTATTTTTGATTGATAATTTGGATTATTCAGATTACTGTTCTCAAAAAAAAAAAAAAAAAAAGAATATATGTATATGTGTATGTGTTTGCGTGTATATATATATATATATATATATATATATATATATATATATATGCAGTCATCGACATACAGTCCTGTTTCATTGTATCACAACTCGTCAGTGCCGCTAGACTAGCAACTCTCCCAAGCCGAGGATTAAACCTAGAATCATCGTGTTGACAATCAGCAGTTCTACCAATCGACCCACGGGAGCGGTGTCCGCAAATGATCTCGCCAAATGTCTATTTAAACAGACATATATACATATATATATATATATATATATATATATATATATATATATATATATATATATATATATGTATATATATATCTACAATTATATAAATGCATCTTTGTGAGTGTGTGTGTGAGTTCATTCCTTATAGACTCCAAAATGGCTGAACAGTTTTTCTCTAAAATTTGCAGAACTTTAGTGTAGAAGTCTGAGAGTGATCTTAGTTAAGTTTTGTCTCAGAATACCCCGGATAATTACTGATAATCGATAAATGAAACCGTTATTTTAATTTATCTATCATCGGTAAAATCATTTTTTCTATGTCGTCGCTTAGCAACAATGATAGAACGATGGGCAGTGAAAATTCTACTGTGGGTAAGTTTATAGCGTGTTTTTTTTTTTTTTTTGCATGACGTGGTTTGTAGGTTCAAACTCCGCACATAGATTTCTAAATTTGTTTTCATTAACCGCAAAGAATTTTATAAGACTTGAAAATTTACGGGTTTTTTTTGTTTTTTTTTGCATGATGTGGTCTATCGGTTCAAACCCTGCATGTAAATTTCTTAATATTTTTTTTTGTTAACAGGAAAGAAGTTTATATAAAATAATTTTATTGAAGAAACAGTAGGTTCTCTGGAGTGCAATGTAGCATAATATTTTGAACTAAGTTACTGTATGGAGGCATGTGAAGCTTCCTCCTGGACGATTACACAGATTTCGATGACAATAAAAATATAGGAGTGTGAAATATTTGTTGAGCATAATTCAATCCTGGGCAACATCGGGTCTCTCTGCTAGTATATACATATACATATATATATATATATACCATACCTTGAGGTAATTGTGCCAACTAACTAAAAGTACTCTTTTGGCAATGCAACCACTCATATAAAGAGCACTTTTTTTAGTTGGCGCAATTACCCCAAAGTATGGTAAATAACTAGCTCTACCTATGTATTGAGCACTTTTGAAGTAAATACTTAAAGTTCACGCATAAATTTATACTTTCGTATATTAATTTTATGTGAGTAAATGAAGTAGTTATATATATATATATATATATATATATATATATATATATATATATATATATATATATATATATATATATATATTCCTATACAATTTATATGCTAGTTAGCATCACAGAATAAATCTTAAAATGATATTAAACTTTATCATTATTATCATTAATATATTTGGTCATATATTAGCAGGGAGACCTAACATTGCCCAGGATTGAATGAGGATCAATGAATGTTTCATTCTCCATATTTTATTGTCATCGAAATCGGTGAAATCACCCCACTTTTCAATCTAATCGATTGATTGCCTGCTCTAGTTGGGGGATCTACTTTTTTTTTCTTTTTTTTTTTTTTACACGGTGGTCACCACTTATCAAGGCCCGGAAGCCACTCAGGGATAAGGGTTATTGCAAGTACAGTACGTTAGTGTGGAGATTTGATGAAGTGTTTATTTAAGAGGGCGGTTCATTAGGAATTTGTTAACGTTGGACTTGAAGACATCCAAGTTGTAGTCAGGTGGGAAGCAGGCAGACGGAACAGAGTTCCACAGGCGTGCAGTTCTAAGAAAGAAGCTTTGTTCATGGAATCCACGTTTTGATTTAGGCACAGATAAAGAGTGCAGTGCACTAGGAAAAAAACTTCACATGCTTTGCTGCAGTGACTTAGTTCACAATACATTGTAGTATATTTATTGAACTGTAGAGAATCTACTGTTGATTTGATAAAACTATTTTTATATAATGGCTGGAATAAAATTTTCAAATGTAAAAGTAAAATATCATGATCCAATTGTGCTCTCAACAGAAACATTTTGAATGCACTTCTGCCTTATCAAAGAACCAACTGTTGATTTAATGAAATTAATTTTACATAATCATTTGAATTAAAGTAAAATGTACAAAATTCAAATATCATGGTCAAGTGTGCTCTAATAAAATATTCATTTCGAACGCGCCCCTGTCTTATAAAAGAATCTACAGTTTATTTTATAGGCTCGGCCTTTCTGCTTGTGTGGTCATAAAACTTCTCAAATGTACTTATGTTAGGCTGTATAAAAGTGTTAATTTGGGTCAAAATCGGATTTCCATTTTTAATCGGATTTTCAATTTTTGATACTTATCAGAGGCATTCTGATGCAAAACGTGTGTAAGAACATTCCCAGATATATCAAGCGTAGCAAAGCAAAAAGAAAAGGTCGAACGAGACGCAAAGCAAATTTCACTACACGGGTTGTATCAAAAGATGCAGAGTACTATTCAGTGTACGCAGGTTTGAACGCTTCACCTAATTCCTCTCAGCGACCTGCTTTTATAGTCCTGGCATGCCTCTCTAGCAGGTGTGTCATGTGACCATGCGAGAACTGTGCGAGATCAAGGGCTTTAAAAGATCATGGATGCAATCTTGGATCTTTTTGATTTTTCTTTCTTCTCAGCCCGCAGGACAGACAGACAGACATAAGGACATTTCCGAAGTGAATGTTGATTATTTATTTCGTGTTTTTAATGCCACACAAGGCACAAACGCGTGGCCGCTTGCTTCTTTGATAAATATTACATCAAGTACCTATGTGTGAAATTTTAAATAAATCAGCCCAGCCGTTTCCGAGTTCATAGAGAACAAAACTCACGCACACACAGTTCCTGTTATATAATAGTAGAGATATAGAAAGATATATATTAATCTGTAGTGTTCTATGATGGTAAGTAGAAAGATTGTACATCTAGAAACAAGAATAGGTTGAAGGCTCTTAAAATTTATACGAGATGCGTGGCATAATAGATAAACTACTAAATAAATTCAGTTGTAAGCGACCCTCCTTTGGAGGTTCAAGGTTCAATCCTAAGTGTGGGTGATACTCAGAATTATTTAGACCTACTACACAGCCCTGGCTGATGAAATGAGAGCATAGTACACCTGCAAATTAGATAAAGGGTTCCATTCGAAAATTTGTGCAAATTCCTAAGTTTGACAAAGGTTTCATCGGCTGAAACGTTGAGAACAAACCACTCAAGATGAGAACAGTCGTCCGAACAATCTAAATAATCCAAATTCTCATTGAGTTACGGTTTTATATTCGTAAAGTTATGGAAAGTTCGAACCAAGACGTATTTCAGATAATTTTTACACACCTTTGATCCAGAAACAAGGAAGCCTTACGTATCAATTTGTAAAACCTTTTAAAACGTAAACAGAATTCCAGAAGATGTCTTTTATTTTTAGTACAACATTTTTAAATTAACATTTTTTTTTTTTAAATTAAATGCATGATATACGAAAAGCACATATCTCATTACCTGACACCAGTGTGAACACTGCCTGCTTCCGTGTTCTTCTGTATGCTGGCAGCATTAATATATATAATAAATAAAATTGACAAATGCCCAATGCACAATCAATTATATATACACAGAGATACATACACAATCAATTATATATATACAGAGATACATACACAATCAATTATATATACACAGAGAGATACATACACAATCAATTATATATACACAGAGATGCATACACAATCAATTATATACACAATCAATTATATATACACAGAGATACATACACAATCAATTATATATACACAAAGATACATACACAATCAATTATATATACACAGAGATACATACACAATCAATTATATATACACAAAGATACATACACAATCAATTATATATACACAGAGATACATACACAATCAATTATATATACACAAAGATACATACACAAGTCAAGTGGAGAGAACTTGAATGCCTACTAGACACTGTCTTTTAGTACAGAGGTTTGTCAGAACAACCTGGCATGAGAATATTTTCCCTACAAGTAAACCCTGACTAAATATTTAAAATCACTTAGTATTCACATCCAAATAAGATCCCCTCGATATGGCTAACCCGCACTAGCTTTTACGAGGAATGGTGTACCTTCTCCAAGTGATGTTACCTCAAGTAGCAGCACGAAGCTGGATACTCCACCAGACTAGATGAATTCTTGTCCTGGAACCCAGTAAGACCAAGAGACCAAAACGAAAAATATTCTACAACATATAAAAATGGTTAATCGAGGAGAGGAAAATTATGTCCTCAATTTCTTTACTAACTCAGTGCTTGAGGGATAAAGAACTTAAATGGAACATTTGAATATTTATGTATCTCGTATAGAATTCAAGTGTTAGCCCCAGGTAGTGGGCCCCTTGATTTCTGAGAACTTTGACTGAAGTAAAATGAAACAAAAAAGTCAAATATCTTGTTGAAAATAAATCAGCTAAATCACATTGAGATACTAGTTCCTATCAAATCATCAAAGTTAAGCAATGTTGAATCTGGTGAGTACTTAGATGGGCAAACATTCCACCTATGTATATAAATCAGTTGCTGTATTACTATTAACACATCATCATCCTGTCACAATGATGGGTTAACTACTTAATCTTATCTAATATATTAAGTAAAGTCTATTTAATATTTCTATTGGTTTTGGTTTGTCAGTTCTTTTTGAGGATCATTACAGCATGTTATTAAGAATAAAACTTTGTTCGATTAAATTTCTTCCAGAAAATACTTTATCTGGGTTGGAATTATTTACAAATCGTCACCAAAAAAAAATTTTTTTTTTAATTAAAGCGTGATAACTTTGTATTTGTCAAATACACAGTTTCTTCCCTTTGATCAGAACTAAAAAAAAAAAAAAATTTTGAATACAAAAAAACATTTCTCTCTTTTTTAAAAAAAAAATATTAGTTTTTTTTTTTTTAAAAAGAGAGAAAAGCCAAAAAACAAGTGCAAGTAAATATTACCAAGCAACGCCAGGTTAGAACAGCTAGTTAATGACAAACATTAATATTTTTTTAAGTACAGCTATTCATCATTATTTGTATTCATAAGGAATTATTACATAGGTCATAATTAGAGATTACTGACAACAACTGGTGGTGTTCCCTTAAATCTAGGTGACAACAAGTCCTCCTAGATTTCCAGTACTCTAAACTTCTTTTCATAATGGTTGCAAATGAATTTGCATCATTGCAACAGCCACTTGCCATTGATTTTTCACTGGCAATGACCATTGGTGCTTACTAGAATTTGGGTGGCAATAAGCCTCCTCAAAACCCCAGTCTTCTTTGCACTCATCCAGTGAAGGTCTGGTTAGTGCTTTCTCTCCTCACTCTTAAGTCAGTTATGTTCCTTTATTTTAAGAAGGTAATCATTTGAAAATAATTCTGAAATGGACAAAGTATTTCCTGATAGGAATTAAATCGAATTACGTTTTATTTCTCATAACATGTTGCAACAATCCACAAGGAAAACAAAAAAAAAAACAGACTAACCAGAATCAAATATTAATTTTGTATGAAGACAGTTATCAATGAGTTTACTTATTAACTATATAAAGAGATAGTTGTTTCAAAGTTAATTCCTTTAGTTTGGAACAAAATATAATGTAGGGATAAAAAATGTATAGTTAAAAAAAAGAAAAGCAAATCCAAAAAATTGCTGGATTGGGACAGCTAGTTAATTAAAGGTCAATATTCTGTTAAATATGATCAATTATTATTATTATTATTATTATTATTATTATTATTATTATTATCATAAAGACCTGACAACTTGCCATGAAACAGGTAAAAAGTCCATTCTCATGGTTCTCCAATCCTCTCGTAATATTCTTCTTTTTACTTCTTTCTTTCTTTCCATCTCATTTACTCTGAAAAACTTGTCCAGTCCAAGTGCATGTTTTGCTTTAATAGCGGTGCGAGCGAGACCTCCGACGAATCCTGTACCTGCGCTGTTTTGGATGAATTCCTCATCTGCCTCCTCTGTAGATTTTTGGGGGTCGCCGTAGGCGATGTCGTGTAGTTTTGCTGCTAGGTCTAGTTTGTTTTTCGGTGTGTATTTGAATTTTTTGGGGTCTGTACCTGGTCCTAGAAATTCGTAACCTGGAACAGTG
Organism: Euprymna scolopes; assembly: GCF_053919585.1. Taxonomy (NCBI): domain Eukaryota; kingdom Metazoa; phylum Mollusca; class Cephalopoda; order Sepiida; family Sepiolidae; genus Euprymna; species Euprymna scolopes. The sequence goes on along the minus strand of NC_136509.1, from coordinate 30,965,771 downwards.
AATTCTAGTTTCGTGCGGCGCCTTTTCCGCAGAGGAGGCATAATGAATGGTTACCGTGGGGTTTTTCCTTATATATCTGTAAGTAGGTCAATATTTGTAACTATTGCATCATTTCTATTTATAGATCTGATATTATTTTTCTGTTATCTAAGGTCTGGTTTCTAGTAATGGCACTATTACTTTTACATTAATGGGTCTAATGTCTGGAGTGCAATTATGACACGCCTCTGCCAGTGAAAATAAAATTCAATACCACGCTTGGAGTGGTTTTTGGCCTTAGTGAAAAAAAAATTGGGGGGGGGGGTATTCCAATGCAATGATAATGAAACACAACTAAACGGTGGATGAAAGTTTGTTGCTAAAACATGTAAATAAAATATTCCAAATTTACCTTTCATTTTTTAATTCAAAAGAAATCAAAAGCATATTCTGGTAGAGCTAATGTTGCAATATTTTGTTTAATGGGGTATGATCCCACACAGTCGGACGATTCTATTTATAAACGATGCTGCTAAGAACTGACGAATCAAATTAAACCACGTTCTGCTACCAACCAATCAGAAACCAGAATTGCTTCATAAATATTAAACCTTTTCTGGAGCAATTTCACATGTTCTTTTCCCGGGTTTCGACACGGTAAGAATATTTTGTTCTGTGGAACTGTCTACTACAAACAAGTCACCTCCCAGGACTTGTGTGTAACAGCAAACCATCTGAAACTGTTCTGAAACTCAAAATGGCTTACACTTCTAGAGCTAATGTTGCAATATTTTGTTTAATGGGGTATGATCCCACACAGTCGGACGATTCTATTTATAAACGATGCTGCTAAGAACTGACGAATCAAATTAAACCACGTTCTGCTACCAACCAATCAGAAACCAGAATTGCTTCATAAATATTAAACCTTTTCTGGAGCAATTTCACATGTTCTTTTCCCGGGTTTCGACACGGTAAGAATATTTTGTTCTGTGGGACTGTCTACTACAAACAAGTCACCTCCCAGGACTTGTGTGTAACAGCGAACCATCTGAAACTGTTCTGAAACTCAAAATGGCTTACACTTCTAGAGCTAATAACTAGACGGCAAATAATGACTGCGAGGAAAAAAAAACAAAAAAAAGAAAAACTTACATGAATGAAGATTTCACCCCCTGTTTTTCCTGGCTAGCCATCACAGGTATTTCTGGCAGAGGGCTAAAGACGGGCTCCATTTGTGAAGGGTTAGTCTTTGTTTCGTTTAAGTATTCATCCAAAATATCTCCTGGAAAAAAATCAAATGCAAAAATTATAAAAATGTAAAGAATAATGACATTATATAAACACTAGAAGATGTACCCGGCATTGCCCGGTATTAAACATAACATTAAATTCCCTTTAAAGAATGAAATAAAAAAAAAACAGAAAGAAACTGAGACACATGCATGCAAGTATTATGTTTTTTCTAAACAGTTCACTTCTCATAAGAAAAAAAAAAGAAAAATACTCGAGCTGAGATCCAAACCAAAGCAAAGACAGTGAGTCACGTACGATAACCATTAGGCCAGCTTAATATGATCTTTAAAATGTGTTTTTAAACCTATATATTCTTAACATAATGTGAACGATTCGTGCATGCCTAGTCGTGAAGCAGTTTACAGATAAAAAATGTGACGACCCACAAGTACTAAGTTTACCATTTTGACCCCTTAGCGCGCATTTTTTTCCAGATGAAAACTGAATAAAAAGTTTTCACGTGTCTGAATGCCCTATATACTAAATTTTAAGTCTGTAGATGAAAAATTTGTTGAGTATATAGGTTGAGAAGTGTCCTCACACACACACACAACTCATTCTCACTTTTATAGATATATATTTTTTTTTTTTACATAGAAGTCACCACTTATCAAGGCCCGGAAGCCACTCGGGGATAAGGATTATTGCATGTACAGTAATCAATGGGATAGTATCATAGTGTCATTAGTATTGGAGATCTGATAAAGTGTCT
>NC_136509.1:30926284-30958784 GCF_053919585.1 Euprymna scolopes | reverse complement strand
GAAAGGATTACCTCAGGAGAACAAGAAAACTCTTGGAAACGAAATTATATAGCAGAAACCTAATAAAAGGTATAAATACATGGGCAGTATCACTAGTAAGATACTCTGGACTGTTCATATGGGTGGACCAAAGAAGAACTGAGACAACTCGATCAGAAGACCAGGAAACTCATGATCATGCACAATGCATTATACCCGAAGGATGATGTTGACAGACTCTACGTGAAAAGGAAAGACAGCGGCAGAGGACTGGTCTGCATAGAAGACTGTGTGAATGACACACAAAAAAAAGAACAAATGCAAAATAATGAAAGGATAATTATGGCAGCGAGAGACACTGAGCCCCCCCCCCCACAAAACAGACAAATGACAAAACAAGAAAAGAAAAATGGGAAGAGAAACAACTACATGGAAGATTCATACGAATGACAAAAGATGAGAATAACAAAAACACGTGGACATGGATGCGAAAAGGACTTGTAAACCGAGAAACTGAATCCCTAATAACTGCAGCACAAGATAACTCGATAAGAACCAACCATATCAAAGCAAAGATCGATAAAACACAAGAAAACAGCAAATGCAGACTCTGTGGACAAAGAGACGAAACGATAAACCATATAGTAAGTGAATGCAGTAAACTCGCCCAAAAGGAATACAAAAAGCAAACTTGCCCAAAAGGAATACACAAACAGGCACGACCAAGTGGGGAGAGCAGGACACTGGGAATTATGCAAACAACTGCATTTTGAACGTACAGACAAATGGTACAAGCATAAGCCAGCAACAGTACTCGAAAACAAGAACCACTAAATCCTATGGGACATGAACATACAGACGGACAAACCCATCCAAGCAAGAAGACCAGATGTCGTAATAATTAACAAGAAAAATTCTATCAAATCGTAGATTTTGCTATCCCAGCTGACCATAGGGTGAGTACGAAAGAAAAGGAGAAATGGAGGAAATACACAGAGTTAGCCAGAGAGTTAAAAGGGATTTGGATGATGAAGAAAATCAAAATAATACCTATAATAGTAGGAGCACTAGGAACAATCTTGAAAAACTTTTAAAAAAAGGATGGGAGAAATTGGAACCAGAGGAATGGCTGCAAAGATACAACGACAACGATAAGGAAAATGGCTGAAATATTAAGGAAAACCTTTGAATGCGGGGAATAATACACATGACACACATGGGTGAGCCAGACAATCTTCTACAGAGGCAAAACATGAAGAAGCTTTACAGGGAATGAAGAACACTGAAGCTGCATATCAACAAGTTCTACATCCTCATCACGCATCCCCTCCCAGTGCCCATCACTGTCCTCCCCCCTAAAAAGTGTGAAACCAAATAGCCGAGAAGGTTCAAGGAGGAGGGAAAGACTGAGAAGAGAGCACTGACCAAACCTCCGCCAGACAAGCGCGAAGAGAACTGGGACCTTGGGGAAGCTTAGTGCCACTGAAATTCCAGTACAGCAATCGTCGCTGACAGTGAGAAATCAATGGTGAGCAGCTGCTGCAATAACGCAAATTTATTTGCAAATGCTATCGAAGGAGGTGGAGAGTGCTGGTGGTCTGGGGAGACTTGTTGTCACTCAGCTTCCAGGAAACATACAGGTTTTCAATCAGACTTATGACGACCTGTGTGAAAGCTCCATGTGAGCCAATAATAATAATAATAATAATAATAATAATGATGATGATAATAATAATAATAATGATAATGATAATAATAATAATACTTTGAAATTAAATTGGAAAATCCCAGGTCCTGATGGAGTACAAGGATATTGGATAAAGGCTTAACAAACCCATCAACTTTATAAGTATCTTCAAAATAATGTGCCGCTTTGGATAGTCACGGGGAAAACTGTACTTTGTGTAAAAGACTTGGCAAAAGGAAATGTAGTTGATAACTTTAGACCTATCACGTGGTTTACCATTATTGTGGAAATTGCTGGCAGGGATCATAGCTAATGAACTGTACAGTTACCTTGAATAAGCAACGTTAGTGCCATAGGAACAAAAAAGGGTGCAGGTGGGGAAGTTGTGGGACTAAAGACTAACTATTGATTGACAAGATGATTTTGAAAAATTGTAAGAAATGGTTAACGTCATTAGCAATTGTGTGAATTGATTATCGCAAAACTTATGATATGGTTTCGGATAGTTGAACAGAAATATGGATATGTTTGGAGCTGCAATGAATATCAAATCCTTCATAAGTGAGTCGACGAAAAAGTAGAACATAGAACTGAATGCAGGTCAAACCAGACTTGGCAAGGTAAAAATAAAGCGGGGAATATTCCAGGGTGGTAGTCTGTCACCGTTGTTGTTTGTCTTGACAATGATACCATTGACAACAATACCATTGACAATGATACCATTGACAATGGTGCTAAGGAAAACAAAGATTTTTTAGAGAAGAAAGGAGAAAGAATTAACCATCTACTTTTCATGGACGATTTAAAGTTATTTGCAAAAGATAAAGAACAAATTGATAGTTTAGTAAACACAGTAAGAGTTGTCTTCATTTTCTTCTTCTTCTTCATCATCATCATCATCATCATCATCATCAGTTTAACACTTGGTTGTGAGCAGACACATAGGAAGTTGCGTCAGTAACACATTAGAAAAGGCTCAGCAGCATTCAGTTGTATCGGCCAGGGCTTACTGAACTTCAGGACATCATGGAGCCCCTGAGCAGGACGAAGGTTTCTCACAGAGCACTAACAAGATAATTTCTAAAATAAATGTGAAAAACATTAATTTCAAATTTTAACTTACACGAGTTGTTCCTATTCATGATTTTACAATATTTTTATGTCTACAATCATTTTGTTTTTGATTAATCAAAAATTGTTGCATTTTTGTTAATTTATTTTTTACTTACTTTTTCATGAACCATCCTGAAACTCTTTACATCTGTAGTTATGCATCATATCTATTTTCAGTAAAAAAAAAATATATCAAAAATTAAATGTCTGCAGCTATTTAATTTTTCCATATAAAGCGTTTGGTCCTCTTTAAGAAAGGGCTTCCAAAGCCCCTCAGTCTCACTCACGGAGCCCCAGGGCTCTGTGGGGCACACTTTGGGAAACCCTGGTGTAGGCGACGTGGAAGATGGCCGTGGCAGTTTGAGAATGGGATAGTGTTCTAAAATGTTATGTTAACTGCTTCGATTTTTTTATTTGACCGAATGTAACTGACTAGAGAATACGAGATTTGACATCCATCAATTCCTTTTCATACTCCAAACCTGAAGAGCTCTGATTCTACTCATTTAGCAAAATGAACAATGCATATATTTTTAATAAAATAATCAAGGAGAATAACTCCTACTTTTATGTGAAGAGTATAAAAGTTGTCTCCCTAAAAACTAAAATTTTCTTTTTTTTTATGTATAAGTTTAAAAAAATGTGCAAACAAATAAAAATTTAAATCTAAAATGATTTCTCTGCATCCCGGGTAATGCCGGATAGATACCTGCAGGAATAAGAAAGAGACCCTACCATCCATGGAAAGTCGTCCTCGGTGAAGATGGTTAAAATAATTCAAAGATCCCCAATATTCTTCTAGTTTGTTATCAGAATGCCCACGCCATCGAGCGCGTTTCTTTTTAATCTTTTCCAGTGGGGTGCACCGTCCAGGATCATCCTCTGCACAAAACAAAAACAAAATGAAAACTTATAGATACATTGTTCATATATTTATTCAAGGGGTTGGGTGGTTGTTTTGTTTTACAGCATGTCATCTAGTGTTAGGCTGACTACAATATGGTTGTCTTTAAGTCCCATGAAAACAAGTTCTTGTTGAACTGGTACCTTAAATAATGAAATTATACCTAATTTTCACCACTAAAGCTTACTACGCCATTGTCCCGGTAACCACTGTGCATTCATTAACCCTTATGCTCAAGTGCCTCTCAAGCCTTGATAAGTGGTGACTTGCTTGTAAAAAAAAAAAAAAATGGGACATTCCATGTTAAATCATCCAGGCACCACTCCCCTCAGAATTTTTTTTATCATTTTGACCCCTGTAAGATATACATAAGTTATGATGAATGGCCAAATTTCAGACCCAGCAATCAATGGGAACCCTATTTTTGAGCCCAACCAAAATAAGACCAAAAAAAGGACTGTTACGACACGTCGTGACAGGACTACCCATCATTACAAAATTGTAAATTTTTTGAAAGTATTTAGTTTCTGGCCTAGAAAATTGTACCTAGTAGGGTTTTTTGACTCAGGAATCTGAACATCAACCTTAGAAAGCCAGGGGACTTCTTTGCCATTTATATGCCGAGACAGCTCCTGCGGGAACCCCCAAAAGGGCATAACTTTGGGGGTCAAGAAAAGACAACTCTAGGTCAGAGGTGATATCTGTTTTAATATTTAGAAAGCCAAAAGATAGAACTTTAAGGATATATAGATAGGTTCATATTTAGTATTTTATTCCTTCACATTGAAATTTAATGCTGAAAATTGACAATTTTCAAAAAAATCACAGTTGTACAGGTATAGGTACAATTTTCTAGACCAGAAACTAAATACTTTCGAAAAATTTACAACTTTGTAACTATGGGTAGTCCCGTCACGACGCGTCCCGACAGTCCTTTTTCGGCCTCTTGAACTTATTTTAGCTGGGCTCAAAAACAGGGTTTCCATTGATTGCTGGGTCTGAAATTTGACAGTTCATCATAACTTATGCATATCTTACAGGAGTCAAAAGGATAAAAAATTCTGAGGGGGGTGGTGGAATTTCGATCTTTTACTGGATGATAAGGCATGGAATGTCCTAAATCTATTTTATGTATATATATATATTTAAAAGTTTTAAATGGAAGGAAAATAATCTTTACCAATCCTTGTAAAACTTAAATCCGAGAACTGATAGAAGTGCTAGGTAAAAATTCAGTTCTAAGTGACACTCATTTGGAGATTGAAGGTTCAATCCTCAGTATGGGTGATACTAAAAATACAATTGTGAATTACTTAACAGTTCTACCTGATCATGGCTGACATAACAAGAAAATGTTAACCCCTATGGCTTAAATAAAGGGTCCTGTTTGTAATTTTGTACGGATTCACGAGTCCAACAGAAAAATTCCTGAGTTCAATCAATTGGTTGGAGATCACATCAGCCGAAATTTTGTTAGATGATGCGAATAGTAATTTGAATAATCAAAATAATTTTTAGAAATTTTAATCCATCACACATTTTTGCCGAGTTAATTGGATTGGATAAACCTATCGTTTTATTCCAAGAAAACCTCACAACCAGTGGTGGTAAATGCTCCTGCACCTAATTCTGTTGCCCCTCTCTGATCAAACGCAATCTACTCTGCACTTTCTCCTGTTTGGCAGGTTGTCTGTCATTCTAAACGCAATCTGTTAAATGATAAAAACACAAGTTGTCGGAAAACAACAAATATAATGAAATACTGACAGCTTCGTTGTGAAGATTGCATTTTTTTTTTTACATAGGCATCACCACTTATCAAGGCCAAGAGGCCACTCGAGGATAAGGGTTAAAGAGTGTACAGTAGAAATTGGACAATATAGTAACCGTTAGTAATGGAGATTCGGTAAATTTGTTAACTTATATGGAACGGCTCGTCAAAAACTTGTTTACGTTAGACTTGAAGACAACCATATTGTAGTCAGCCGGAAAGCAGAAAAACGGAAGACAATTCCATAGGCGTGCAGTTCTAAGAAAGAAGCTTTGCTCATGGAATCTACGCTTAGGTTTAGGCACAGATAAAGAATGGGGGAAACTAGTGATAGTGTTTTCTGCTAGACGGGTGTTTCTTGTGAAAGTTTGGCGAGGGGGAACCATAGAATGGAGCTCAGCCGAGCTCCTGCCATGAAAATAACGATAAAGTAAAGACAAACTCGCAACATCTCTTCTGTGAGAAAGAGGTTGCAGGGAAGAAAAAAGGACATTCCCACAAGGCTACAAAGTTTATTTTGAACTCTATCAAGACAGGATAAGTCCTTTCTAGCAGCTCCTGCCCAGATGTGGCAACAGTACTCCATCCTTGGACGTACCTGGCTCTTATATAGATAGAGAATTGCATCAGCAGTGAGATATCTATTGGATCAATAGAAGGATCCAACCATTTTTCCAGCGGCCTTGGCAACGGATTTAATGTATGTGTTCCATTTCAGATCAGGAGTAAAGGTCAGAAGCTTATCAAAACATGAGGCCTCCCCAAGACGAGAGCCATTCATTTCAATTGATGCCAGATGGGGATCAGAGCGTTGATGATGTAAAGATAAAAGCTTGGTTCTAGATGCATTAAAAGTAACAAGCCACCTCTTTCCCCATTGTACTACTTGCTCAAGATCAGAGAAGAGAGAATCAGAGAGAACTTGGAGGTTGTTGTCTTGTTTCAATCGTTGCTTCTAAAATGAGTTATTTGGTCAATAGATTGGCATCAGCAGATTTCTATTTGTTGTATTATTATTAGGCCAAACAAGAATATTTATATATGTATATATGTACTAGCAAGCTGCCTGGCATTGCCTGGTTGTAAAATATGCTTAAATATGATATTTTGATTAATGCAGATTTTGTATTTATCTTTATACTATTCTGGAGGTTGAATGTTCAATACTCAGTATGGACTACACTCAAAATACGATTGTGAATTACTTAAGACTTCTACCCAGTTATGGCTGACAGAACGAGAGCATGCTACCACCATGAATTAAATTTTTGTTGGCTTTCCCTGCTACCTCAACTGTTCTACATTCTTTGATCATCATAGGTTTAACATCTGTTTTACATGTTGGCATGTATTGCACGGCTTTTAGACATCAATATCCAAACTGATCCATCTCTACCCAGGTCTTTATTTATCCATCTTTCTCTCATATTCCAGCCTTATCACTTCCTCACAAGTGGTCCATCTTTTTTTCTCCCATTCGTGTTTCCCTTGGCCTTCTCCTGCTATGTCCACTTTTCTAAATCTTCTAACCCAAGAATTCTCAGTTCTTCTTTCAGTGTGACCAAACTAATAAAAGCTTCTCTTCTGCATACATAATGACCAGATTTAATTTTCCTCTGAGGTCATCAGATCTAAAAATAAAAAAGGCTTCCTTCAGTCTTGACAGACTATGGATACCCATGCAAAGGGTGCCTTTATTTATCATAAAAATTATATTACATTTCTTAAGGCATACAACTAGTGCCAGGCAGGTGTTATATGACAAAAAATGCTGCAATTTCATTAAGCCCGAAGGGAATGGGGAGGGAGGGGTGTCGGGGGACATCCACTTGGTCTATTCCCTAAGACTAGTTGCAATCACCACAATACCGCATTCACTCTATGAACGTAAGCTATTTAAAGTCTACCCAAAGGGTGCCTGCGTGTGAAATTTTATTGCAAGAGTTGCGCTATCTCCAACCACATCTCTCCTGAGTCGACATTCCTGAATACCAGTGGCAAGTGGAGGTTCAGAACGACTAGAAACAATGCCAAGATAAGCAGAAAGCACATACAGCGCCTAGAATTCCCAAATGGTTACCCATCTGGTACTAGCCAGGCTCAAGGTTGCTTAACTTCAGTGATCTGACGAGAACCGGTGTAACAATGTGATTATGCCGTATATATCAGATCTAAGCGTGTCACTAAGACTCACATTTCACATCCATTGTATCATTCCTGTATCATTTCTGTATCATTCCTGTATCATTCCTGTATCATTTCTGTATCATTCCTGTATCATTTCTGTATCATTCCTGTATCATTTCCTGTATCATTCCTGTATCATTTCTGTATCATTCCTGTATCATTTCTGTATCATTCCTGTATCATTTCTGTATCATTCCTGTATCATTCCTGTATCATTTCTGTATCATTTCTGTATCATTCCTGTATCATTTCTGTATCATTTCCTGTATCATTCCTGTATCATTCCTGTATCATTTCTGTATCATTTCCTGTATCATTCCTGTATCATTCCTGTATCATTTCTGTATCATTTCCTGTATCATTCCTGTATCATTTCTGTATCATTCCTGTATCATTTCCACTCGATGCAACATTAAGCTTGGTCAGTACAAGATGGATGACCACTTGGAAATACTACGTGCTATCTTTCATAAAATGCCAACATTTCCGTGCAAGAATCTAACATCGTCATCTGATGCGGACATACATGCAACTGGGATCATTTGTGAATCTCATACTCTCATGAAACTTCCTCCTTCAGAGGAAGCCTGTTCAACCCTCTAAGCTTACTGCCACTTTGGTTCATTTTTTTTTTCAATAATAAGGGATCTATTAGATCTGAGACTTTTATTTTGTATTGTGTTTGAGAGATTAGTAGTCGATGAACCAACCCAGATGTGGCAAAAATACTCCGTGTATGGACTTTGTTTACTCACTAATCTCCTACTAAATTTCTATTGATCAACCCTCTGGTACAGTTAGGGAAGCTGGAAACAGGGAGGGAATTCCAAAGTCTAGCAGTCTGAGGAAAAACACTATTAGAGTAGAAGGCTTCCCGGTATTTTGGGATCTCGATAGTGAATGGGGTGGAATTTTGCTGCCTGTCAGGTTAGTCGGGGGTACATACTCACAAGTGTTATGAATTCATTAGAGCACATCCCATTAAAACAAGGATGCAACATTGCGGCGATGGTAAAGAGGTTGGAACTCAGCTGATGATGCATAATCATGTTGACACACCGGTTTTCGCTAGATCACCAAGCAATATTGAGTTTTGTCAGTACCAGATGGGTGACAATTTGGAAATACCAGGCACTGTATGTAGGAGGACATCAACGCCTCCCTGCAAGAGTTGCAAAAATCTAACATTGTCATGGGAAGTGAGGGATATATACATGCAACTGGGGATGGACTGTGAATTTCATACCCCCATGAGACTTCCTCCTTTGGAAGAAGCAGGTTAAAGCCCCTAGTATTAGTGCCACTTTCATTCATTTTTTTATCCCTATCTGAGAGATTAATGGTTGATGTGCTAGCCCAAAGTGACAAAAATACTCCCTGCATGTTTTTCTTTACTCGCCAATCTTTTATTAAATTTCCAAATTTCCATTGATCAACTCTGTTGTTTTACTCCTCCTATCCTAACTGGTCTTATTTTATATCGTATACTCCTGCATTTGTTATCTTTGTTTATCAACAGTCAAAGCTTATGCAGAAAAGAAAGAATTAAAAGGTTGGAATAATCCATTACACCACACACTGTATGTAGAAGAATGTTGATACCTCCCTGCAAGGACTACAAGAACTTAACGTTGCCATCTTCCCCTGAACAGGATATACATGCAATTAGGGAATGCACGTGTGTTATATATTCTCAACTATACTTCCATATATCACAGGCCTGATAAACTATTCTCCTGGTCAACAGTGATAATTTAATATTCCCTTTACACTTTCTCTTTTTGTAAATGACTTCTCAATCGACTCACCATTTATGTCCATATTAAATTGATCTTCCATCTCAGGTTCTGCAGTTTTGTCAGGAAAATCATCATCATCGTCATCAAGCATCGTATGTAAAGGGGGCGATGTTGCACTGGAAAAGACATTGAAAGTGTTTTAGTTTTACTAAATATTTAAATAGCTTTTTATACATTAAGAACATCACTTATTTTACCAATTCTTTCCTTTATATTAACAATAGCGGGGGGGGGGTACCCGGCGTTGGCTGGGTGTTTGGAGGTGTGTGTATGTTGGGGAGGGGGGTTATATCAAAACAACCCTGTTTAAAAAAAACGTTGGCCGGGTGTTTGGAGGTGTAAAGAAAAAAATTTTTAGTAGGAAGGTAGGCTTGACGCAAAGGTGGAAACGAAATGGAAAAAAAACCTGAGACCTAATCATCTCGGCCACGAGGAGAGAAGAAGTCATAAGTGTCTTAAGTTAACGTTTATAAAGTGAAATTGACAGGTGTGAGAAAGTTAAGTCGTGTGATGTTCGACCTAGTTTCCCCCACCCCATTCATTCGCTTTTTTTATACTGAAAAGCGTGCCGAAGACGAAAATAGCACGTAAAAGTTGGGCAAATTAAAGATAGCTGCGATCCCCGTTCTTAACTCGTAGATATTACAATTTAGATAGCATATAAAAAGTTTTAAGAAGGAGTGAGCCGACCGAGAAGCCCAGCGAAAAAAGCCTTTGGCGGACATACACAAAAATGCACACACACACACACACTAACACACATTTTCACTTTTATATATATAGATTTACTTTTTTACAGACCATCAATCAAGGGAGATAATAAACTAACACAGGAAATGAAAAGACATGCTGTAATAGTTGAAATAATAGCAGAACACAACGATTTGAAAATTGCACGATTTCTTAAAGTCGCACGATCCTTTGTTTTTAAAATTAAAAAAAAGTTACTAAATGTAAAAAGCACCAGCAACACTAGAATATACAAGTTTATTCAACAATATCATTGAGAAGAGCCCCCAGAGGTTAATGAGGTCAATTGCAAAAGATCTCGGTGTCTCAAAAGCCACAAACTAAAGGACTATCCATGAGAATCTTTGATACAAATCCTGTGTGATGAAGAGAGGTCAGTTTATGTCAGAGACGACTACACTTGTTTAGTGAGATTGAAGAACTTTTGCACCATCACATAAGGCCGAAACAATTCAAGAATGGTTAGCGGAACATTTTCATGATCACATTACTCATGGCCTCCAAGCTCTTTAGACCTTAATCCATTGGATTATTACATGTGGGGCATTGTTGAGAGATGCTGATAGACATCCTGACAACACCAAAGATTCTCCGAAAGCATCCATAGTCAGAATAATGGACAATGTCAACGAGGACCATCTTATATGCGCCTACCAAAGGTTTAGGTCTTGAATAGAAGCTGTCATTGAAGCGGAGGGAGATTTCACTGGATGAAATTATTTATTTGTCACTTATGCACCAATGTCATTTTATTTAATTACATTTAATGTGTTGCTGTTTGTATTGTTATTATCCTTAAAAATGCAATAGATGTTCTCAAACACCACATGCACCCAATATATATATATATATATATATATATATATATATATATATATATATATATACAGGGTGGCCGAAAAGTCCCAGGACACTTTTTTTGTTGATTATATATGTTTTCTGTGTGTTTCATTAAAAAATACTGTGTTTTATTAAAAATACATGTATAGTGTCCTGGGACTTTTCGGCCACCCTGTATATATATATATATATATATATATATATATATATTACTATAATAATTAAATACCTACAGACACTAGTGTTTCATCCTTTCGGGAATCTTCAGTGCAGGGTGTCATGATTAACACCAGTCAATAGATTCCAACCCAGCAACACAAGCCATCTCTGGCTTGATTAGCAGAAACCGTATCCATTCGGATACCATTAACCACGTGAAATAACGTTGAATTTAAACATTTTATTTTAAAATGTTTTTTACTTCAGTCAGAGTGATCCAATCATTATACAATGATCTATGCATAAGAGCTAAATTAACCGACTTAATTCAACTTAAATATATATATATAGTAAGTTATGAAAATATATATGGAAATTAAGCTACACGGAATTTTCAATATTTCATCATCATAAGAATTTGTGGAGCTAATGCATGGAATTGATGTTACCACGTGTTTATATATACACATGGTATTGTTTGCTAGCTAACCAATCAGATTCTTGGTTACTCCTGCCCATATTTTCACCAACCAATAGTCAGGCTTTTATCAGATTGGCTAGCTTCTATTTCATCTTTCTTTGTTTTATTTTTTGAAGAAGGTGATTCATCCTTTTGTGTATTAAAAGATGACCTTATTTTAACTTGGATGTGCTTGGATGTGTCTGCTTGTATTTTAGGCACTAGATTACTTTAGTTGTATATTTATTAATTATTATAATTACTATTATATATATATATATATATATATATATATGTCCTGCCTTGACAGAGTACAAAATAGACTTTGCGGCTTAGTGGGGGATGCCCTTTTCTCTACCCTGATACCTCTCTCCCATAGAAGAGACTTTGTGAGCATATCCTTGTTTTATCGTTATTCCCATGGCAGGTGCTCGTCTGAACTCCAATCTCTGGTCCCCCCTCGCCAATCTTTCACGAAAAACACCCATCTAGCTGAATCCACTGTGAAAAATTTCCCCCACCATTTATCTGTGCCTAAATCAAAACGTGGATTCCATGAACAAAGCTTCTTTCTTAGAACTGCACGCCTGTGGAACTCTGTTCCGTCTGCCTGCTTCCCACCTGACTACAACTTGGATGTCTTCAAGTCCAACGTTAACAAATTCCTAATGAACCGCCCCCTTAAGTAAACACTTGATCAAATTTCCACACTAACATACTGTACTTGCAATAACCCTTATCCCTGAGTGGCTTCCGGGCCTTGATAAGTGGTGACCACCGTGAAAAAAAAAAAAATATATATATATATATGTATATATATATATATATATATTGTGCCGAGTCATAGAAATTTCCAGGTTGATATCTGGGGCACATTAATTCACTAAGAGAGATCCACCCTTGGTCTTCGTTAAGAAATGAATCTAGGAGAAGGAAACTCTGATGTAAAAACCTGCGGTCTACTGTATACTCTCTCGTGTGGCAGCCAACTGCACTGACGGAGGTTAGCAGTAATACCAAAAAGAGTGGTTGGTTCTACACAAAGCCTTCACCACTATAAACAAATCATCTGTATGGATTTCTGAACAACTTAGTTGTTGTGGCGGAAGCTCATACGTCGAAATCGACAAGAGAATTCATCAGAGATATATTATATATAATATATGTATATATATATATATATATATATATATATATATATATATATATATATATATATATATATATATATATATATATATATATTACAACATTAAATATTATCTTACACTTGGAACCTATCAAAATAATAAAAAGCTCAATATAATAGATAGAGCAATTAAAGAAATAGGAAAAAATTGATAATGGAAAATAAAACTGAATAAATTGCAATAATTATTGATCCATCAAAAGTTCAAATAAAGAATTGAATAATAATAATAATAAAGAATTTTCTTTATTAAAATTCTTTATTTGAATTTTTGATGGATCAATAATTATTGTAATTCATTCAATTTTATTTTCTATCATGAATTTTTCCTATTTCTTTATCTGGTGCAAAAGTCTGGACAAATAGACAAGCTTCTTTTTATTTTTAACATAAATTTTAATCATGTTTTAATATCTTAATGCATCTAATTGCTAATGGTATGCATTGCTTCAACAGGATTCAGACACTATCACATGTTGCGGATACTTGGATAGCACATTTCCAAGTGTAACAGAGCTCGTATCGACGCGTGTGAAAATATCAGCAGGAGCTGCAGAATAGCTGGCTTGCAAAGATATTAGCAGCAGTAGCTGTTTGAGCGTATATGCAAATTAGCAAGTGTGCATGAACTTGCATCACAAGAAAGAGAAAAAAACGACAGCATGTTGCAGAGGAAAGAAGAAAAGTGCGCAGCGGGCAAGATGGGCGTGTAAAGTTGAAGGCAAGAAATGGCTGGCTACGGCCAGTGTGAGGTCAGGACAAAGAAAAACATAAGCCAGGTGAGATGAATGTGTGGTTCTGTGGTGGTGGTGGTGGCAGGAGACTTTTAAGCTGGTGTCGAGACAGCAGGGTTTTGTTAATCTCATGGCAGACAAAATGAACAGTAAAAAAAAAAAAAACAAGAAGCAAGCATAAAAATTACTTGTGTTAAAACAGAAAAAAAAATGCTGAGTCGGATTTATTTATTTTTGTTTGTTTGTTCTTTTGCAACAGTACTGGAAAATGGATTGAATGCCGAAGATTAATTTATATACTAAAATCTCTGGATTTGAATCCATTGAATTTTTTTCTTATAGGGAGAGCTTAAAACAATAGTTTATGCTAGAAACTTTCCCAAAAAGCACTCATCTAGCTACAATCATGACCAACAATTTCCCCTGACTCTTTATCTGTGCTTAAATTTAAACACAAACTCCATAAACAAAACTTCCTTCCTAGAACTGCCCACCTATGAAACTCTGTTCCGCTGGCCTGCTTCTCAACTGATTACAACATGGTCATCTTCAAGTCCAATGTAAACAAATTCTTGTTGAACCTCCCCCTCCAGATAATCAAATTCTGCCCAATTTCAACCAAAAACGATGACTAAGCTGTTGTCTTAGTTACCACCTTACACTCATTAACGCTTATCTTTGAGTGGTCTCCGTGTGACAAAAAATAAAAACAATAGACGATAGGACCCTTAAAATATTTCAAAAATTTAAACCACAGCACTGTCTTTATTAACAATTAAAAAACAAAGCAATAGAGTATAAGACCCTTAAAATATTGTTAAATTTAAACCACAGCACTGTCTTTATTAACAATTAAAAAAAACAAGCAATCGAGGATAGCATCTTTAAAATATTTTTAAAATTTAAAGCATGGCACTGTCTTTATTAACTCGGTAATGAACTTATATTATATGGATGCTTCGGACTACTGATCTCATATAAAATGTTATTCACACAACATTTCAGTTAATGTAACCTCTGGACTTCTTCAGGTGAAAAACCTGCACAAAATTTCAAAGGGAACTCTTTATTTAATCCATGAGAGTTGCATGTTCTTGTTCCATCAAGATGAGAACTGTAGTTCGGCCAATGCAACTTAAACCGTATTAACTCAGTATTACATTAGCTCTTACTTTTAAACAATTTTATTCATTACAGTAACCCCGGGAGACGGCATTAAAAATTAGTAACAAGATACAGTACAGTATATCGATGCATCCGTTCAGTCTCAAAAGACAAAGGATACCCCCTGTAAGGACAGCTGCACGTGTAACTGCAAGGCAGGATTACACAATCCCAACCACACCTCTCCTGAATCAGCACTGTTTGAGTCCAGTGGTAAGGAGAAGTCCAGAACGACTGGAAACAATGCTGAGATAAGCGGAGAGCACATATAGCACCTGGGGTCCTAAATGATCACCCATTTAGTACTGACCAAGTTCAACGTTGCTTAACTTCGGTGATCCAGCGGAAACCAGTGTGTCGACGTGATTATGCCATAATACAGTATATAATACACATGTATATAATTAAATAACATTTATTGATAACACCGTAAGGCAGGGCAAATACAGTAACCAGGGCTCGGAAAAACATTGTATTCCACATTGAAACCTGAAAAAGAACGTATCCCGAGGCCATCGTATCCCAGGGTTCTACTGTATTTTGTTTCTGAAGTTTTGAGATGAGGATTAATGATTTGTATTTTTTTGACTACTATTCTCATCTTGTATGTTATTTTCATAACATTTTGGCCGATGTAACCTCCAACCTTCTCCAGGTAAGTTTTGTTGATTTCAGGAATATGTATTAAATTTCAAACAATTCTTCATTTAATCCACAGGGTGGTGGAGGGTAGCTTATTCTCGTCCTGTCAGCTATGACCGAGTATGAGTTTTAAATAATTGGTAGTTGTATTCTAAATCTATTTTTAGTGAATTAGTATATGGTACTACAATAATGCTTCTCTATGCAACATCCATGTGTTGTTCGCAATAAATTAATATGAAATGTAAGCATTTTTTTTTTTTACTCTGTTTAACTCCAGACAAGGAAGAGTGTACCTAGAGGCTACTATTTCGGACCACATCTACAGGGCCAGTATATAAGGAGTTGAGTAGCAAGATATCTGTTCACATTACATTTAAATTTCTGCATGTCAGTATAGTCAGAGAAGCAGGAGACTGGGAAAGAATTCCAAAGTCTAGTAGTTTGAAGGAAGAAACTTTTAGGGTAGAACGTTTTCCAGCATCTAAGGATCTCTACAGTGATGTCATGTGATTTTGCTGCTTGTCGGGTTAGTCAGAGGTATTTACGTCGAAGGGGCACAAGTTCTATGAGTTCATCAGAGCACTTTCCATTAAAATACTTGCAATACAGGCAGAAGGATGTAACACTGCGACAATGGGACAGAGGTTGGAGTTTCTTATAATTGTTAAAAGAAAAAAAATTTAGTCTTAGAAGCATTAAATGTTACCATCCATTTGCGTTCCCATTTCACTTCCGACTGGAGGTCATTCTCTAAGGTTTCAACCATTGCCTTAGATGGGAGTATATTCATTTTCCCTTGTGTCTGTTATAAAGCACCATTAGCAAATATACCCATCTCAGATACAATTTCATCAGGGAACTCATTTTTAAATATTAGGAATGATAAAGGTCCAAGGATCGACCCCCGAGGCACACCTGTATTAATATCATGCTGTTTGGACGTACAATCATTGAGGACAACCTGGATTTTTCTCTTGTCTAAGAAGACTGATATATTAGACACTTTATTAAATGCATTGACAAAGCAAGATAAGAAAATAACCTTGATGGTGAGGAAACTCCTGATGTGTCCCTTTTTAGTCTTGGCCTTAAATGAGGATCGGACTTGCTCGGCCTATTGCGAAGTTTCAGGGTCGATTCCAATGCGATTTCAATATTTTCACTGCATTCACGGCGCTGATCCAAGAGTTGGCAGGTTTTATCTTTTGTTGAAGGTAGCAGATTGAAACTCTCAAGCACCTCGTGTGTCACTTTGTCACCGAGGTTGGAGGTCATTCGTTCTGTGAGCTGGGAATTGCATCTCTGAACGGAACGATGACGTGATCTCTCTGTCCGTGTCTCGCAATTTTCGGACAATTGGCGAACTGAAATGATAATGGATTATAAATGTTAATAAATGTATGAATTGAGTGTTTAGTCAATAACTGCTTTATGAGTGTTTGTTCACACAAAAAAAATTAAAACACTAAGAAAATGCATTCATGTATATATATATATATATACTAGCGGGTGATAGGGGCTTTTCCCTGGCATAAAATATGCTTGAATATAATATTTTAATTTGTCCGGATTTTGTGTATATTATTATAAAGTTGTGATTTCAAAAATAAAAATAAAAAGTATTTGGGTGTAATCAACTAGAATTGAAACCGAAACTGTAGCATTCAAAGCTGATAACGGTACCACTGTATCAACATGATGTGCATCTGAACGGATAAAAAATAAAAAATAAACTAAAAGAAATGTACAAAACGTATAACGATTTCATCAATTTTGACCTATTTTTAACCCTTTAAAAGCTATTTTAACCAGCTAAAGACCCATAAAAGAATGGTCCGTAAAAAATCCAATCATTTGGGGACTCTAGTACCACTCTGTGACTTTTAGTTTCGGAGGAGATAGAGTTTGAAAATATGGAGACAGACAAACATATAGCTTCTTATATATTAGATTAATACAATTATAATCTCCACTACTAACGATTACTATGATTCTGATATTGTACTTTTTAACCCTTATCCTCGAGTGGCCTCTAGACCTTGATAAGTGGTGACTCCTATGTAAAAAAAAAAAAAAAAAAAACCATGAGAAGCAGAGAAGCTTGGCTAACCAAAATAATCAAGTAAATGTTTAATATTCATAGAATTTATCGGAAAAGACATCAGAGTGACACTTGACCTAGGATATCAGAAGACGAAAATATGGCAGAATAAAAATTAGACTGATTAAAGGAATGGAGACATAACAGAACAACAGTGAGTAAATCAAATATAATTGGAAAGAATAGTCTATCTATCTATCTATCTATCTATTGATTCAGTCATCCATTTATCTACCCTGTCTATCCATCCATCCATCTATCTACCAATATATCTATCCATTCATCTCTCTGTCTATCTATCTACCTATCTGTCTACCTACCTATCCATTCATCTACCTATCTATCTGTCAATCCATCTATTTATTTATCCATCCATCTATCTGTAAATTCATCTGCCTATCTATCTATCTATCCATCCATCCATCTATCTATCCATCTTTTCATTTATCCATCTATTTGTCAATCTATTAATGCTGCTATGTGAGTACAACTAAACATAGAGGATAACAACAAACTGATGACATCCCTCAAATAATAAAAAGGTGGAAGGGATCTGTTGAATAGACCTGTGGAGGTCCATCATCATCATCATCATCATCATGACGGGTTCCTTGGCCGGACCAATGTGACTCTTCCTCTCCAGAGTTCCCTGTTTTCCATCAGTTGCCTCAGATCTTCAGGTTCACAGTTGACGTCATGTGCTATTTGTTGGATGTACGTGGATCTAGGTCGTCTTCTGCTTGCGCGCGTCCGTGTCGTGGAGTCCATAGCAATACATCACTCACCAATTCATGCTTGCTCCTCAGACAATGACCGGCAAATCAGATGCGTCTTTCTCTGATGGTATTAGATATGGCAGGTAAGTTACCATTGCGGATCTTGCTTGCCTGTTTGTTTTTTTTTGCTTCTAAATCTGGATGACGTCATCATTTTGTGTGGTATTTCTCTATCTATCTTTCTATCTACTTATCCATCCATCATCTGTCAGTCTATCTATATATCTATTCATTTTTTTTTTACACAGTGGTCACCACTTATCAAGGCCCGGAAGCCACTCAGGGATAAGGATTATCGCAAGTACATTACGTTAGTGTGGAAATTTGATGAAGTGTTTACTTAAGGGGGTGGTTCATTAGGAATTTGTTAACTTGGACTTGAACACATCCAGGTTGTAGTCAGGTGGGAAGCAGGCAGATGGAACAGAGTTCCACAGGCGTGCAGTTCTAAGAAAGAAGCTTTGTTCATGGAATCCACATTTTGATTTAGGCACAGATAAAGAGTGGGGGAAATTTTCATAGTGGATTCAGCTAGACGGGTGTTTTTCGTGAAAGATTGACGAGGGGGAACCATAGAATGGAGCTCAGCTGAGCACCTGCCATGAAAATAACGATAAAGTAAAGACAAACTCGCAACATCTCTTCTGTGAGAAAGAGGTTGCAGGGAAGAAAAAAGGACATCCCCCACTAAGCCACAAAGTCTATTTTGTACTCTGTCAAGGCAGGATAGGCTGTTTTTAGCAGCTCCTGCCCAGATATGGCAGCAGTATTCCATTCTTGGACGTACTTGGCTTTTATATAGATAGAGAATTGCATCAGTAGTGAGATATCTTCTGGAGCGGTAGAAGGATCCCACCATTTTTCCAGCGACCTTGGCAACAGACTTGATGTACGTGTTCCATTTCAGACCAGGAGTAAAGGTCAAACCCAGAAGCTTGTCAAAACACGGCGCCTCACCCACACGAGAGCCATCCATCACAATTGATGCCAGCTGGGGATCAGAGCGTTGATGATGTAAGGATAGGAGTTTGGTTTTGGATGCATTAAAGGTAACCAGCCACATCTTCCCCCACTGAACCACGCGCTCGAGATCAGAGGAGACAGAATCAGAAAGAACTTTGTCATTTACAGCCTTTGATGTGTTGCCGTAGATGGTCGTGTCATAAGCATAGATGTCAACGAATGATTTAAGTATGTGTTTAGGGAGGTCATTGGTGTAGATCAGGAAGAGAGTTGGGCCCAGGATTGACCCCTGAGGGACTCCAGCATTTATATTGCAGGCCTCCGATTTTTGTCCATCTACCACTACTCTTATGAGCCTATCGGAGAGAAATGATTTAATGATTGAGAAAACATTTCCAGTTATACCGTAGCTGGAAATCTTGTGAAGTAGACCCTCATGCTATACTTTGTCGAAGGCCTTTGATATGTCAAGAGCAATTGCCCTAGAAAGGAAGCCTTTATCAAGAGATTCACTAATCCTGTGAGATATAACCGTCAGCACATCTGTGGTAGATCTTACAGAGCGGAAACCATATTGTGTGTCACTAAGAAGATTGTTTCTGCTGAGGTGGTTGAATATTTCTCTATTTAATATGGATTCCAGCAACTTACTCATAACACACAGGAGACTTATTGGTATGTACTGAGAGGGAGATGACTTATCACCTGAATTCTTAAATAGAAGGCAAACTGAAGAGGTCTTCCAGGGAGTCGGAAAGCACTTCTCCTTAAGGCAGCGCTTAAACAGTTTCGTAAGTATGGGAGCAAGTTCTGGTTGAAGCTTTTTTAACACTATAATTGGGATGCCGTCAGGGCCAGTTGCTTTACTGGAATCAAGTTTCTTGATTAGCTTGGCGACCTCATGCACGGATATTGTATGTTACCTAGCGTGTTCTGTGTTATAGGAGGAAATATGAGGAGTTGATGGCCTTCGTCGCATAGGGTAGAATTAGCTGCAAAGTTCTTTGCAAATAGTTTGGCCTTGTCTGATGCTGACGAGATGACCTCTGGTCCATTGATAATGGTTGGGATAGAACGTACACTTTTGTTCAGGATCCTATTTGTTATTTGCCAAAACTGGTGGGAACCAAACCACTGATCAGCTACCTTGGATTTAACAGACTGAGCATATAACTCTCTTGCATTTTTTATTACTCTTTTACAGTGGTTGCTGGCAGTCCTGAAAGCAGCTTTAGTCTCAGTGCATCTATTACATTGGTAGCTATGGAAAAAGTGATTTCTGTGTGCGATAGCCGCAGCACATTCTGAGGAGAACCATGGCTGGCTGTTAGGTTTTTGTTGGAATTTTTTAGATGGTATGAATTGGTCTATGCCTACAATTAACCATTCAGTCAGGTCTGATACTATAGAGGACACTTCCTTTTTAAACATGGAGTGCAGAGGTAAATCAGATATGAATATACGGAAGCTATCCCCGTCAGCCATAGAATATCGGTATACAGTACGTACGGTAGAGGGGTATGTCTGAGGACTTATTACATTTCGTTTTTATCTTAACTGATACGATGGAGTTGTCGGAGGATCCTAGAGGAGAATGAACAAAACATGAACATAGCTCAGGGGAAGTTGAGAGAAAAAGGTCTAGGAGGCTTGCATATTGACCGGGTGTATCGGGCATACGGGTGGGTTCGCGAACAATCTGAGTGAGGTCATAAGCAATGGCAAAATCGTGACAAAACCTCCCCTCATCGTCTGTCTTATTTGAATGGGTCAGCCATTCCACGTTATGGATGTTGAAGTCACCACAGATGTTAGCCGAGGGATGTGCAGACAGGATGTGGTCTATTTTCTCAGATATGCTCTTAAAGATAGTAACTCCGCTGTTGTGGGGGGGCGATAGAGGGCAAATATAAATGCAGTGGTGTTAGCAAGTGCAACCCGGAAGCACATATAGGGTAAATTAGGATCTTCTCAAGAGATATCCCTGCCACACGGGAAGCTATCTTTAATGTAGGCACATATTCCATGCCCATGGTGATCTTGGGGGTCAGATTTAGCTGTTAAGTTAGAATATCCGTTAATTATGAACTCATCTAGGGAAGTGGTCGGCCCTAATCCAGTTTCGCTTAGAAATAATATGTTCGGTTTCGTCTCCTGTAATTGGGTTTCAACCACTGGAAGGTTGGAACGTAGACCCCTGATGTTGGAGAAGGAGACCTGGTAGTAGGGGTCTACGTTGGAAGATGGGGTTTTAGCTTTATTCGAGTTTTTTCTATCCATCTATCTATCTATTTGTCTATATACCTATTCATTTATCCATCTATCTATCTATCTATCCACTAATCTATACATCTATCACCCATCTATCTATCCATTAACGCAGATATGTAAGTACAACCAAGCACAGTGAATAACATCACAACAATGTGGGACTAATATATGTCAGAATAAAAATTAGAACTGATGACGGTAAAAAGATCCAAGCATTTTCTCAGCATCACATTGTATCCAACCATTTTTCTCAGCATCACATTGGATCCAACCATTTTCTCAGCATCACTGGATGCAGATATTACAAGTTTATGAAGTGAACATGATGTAACTTTGGCATTGCTGAAAATGTAAATAAGCAAGATTTTTATAATGGAGTGAAATCAGTATCTGCGGTGCGTGGTCCTTTTAAGCTTCCTTTGTCTCGAAGTGATTCTACCTTCCTCTCCCTTTTATTATTAGAATTAGCTTTTTTCATCAAGTGGCTTCATACCTTGTCTGGAGCAACTTCCATACAAAAGAAATAAAAATTTAAAAAAAAAAAAAACTCCCTTCTGAACACTAGCTTCACTAAAACCAGCAGTTAAGATGAGGGGAGGAGGTGCTGACGTTAAGACAGGCATGAGTAAATGCTTAGAAAAATAGAAATTAAAAAAGAAACCGAATATTGAAAAGAAAAAGGAATGAAGAGAAAAACAATCGATGAAATAAAAAATAAATAAATAAAAAAAATAGAAAAATAGAAATTAAAAAAGAAACCGAATATTGAAAAGAAAAAGGAATGAAGAGAAAAACAATAGATGAAAAAAAAATAAATAAATAAAAAAAATAGAAAAATAGAAATTAAAAAAGAAACCGAATATTGAAAAGAAAAAGGAATGAAGAGAAAAACAATAGATGAAATAAAAAATAAATAAATAAAAAAAATAGAAAAATAGAAATTAAAAAAGAAACCGAATATTGAAAAGAAAAAGGAATGAAGAGAAAAACAATAGATGAAAAAAAAATAAATAAATAAAAAAAATAGAAAAATAGAAATTAAAAAAGAAACCGAATATTGAAAAGAAAAAGGAATGAAGAGAAAAACAATAGATGAAATAAAAAATAAATAAATAAAAAAAATAGAAAAATAGAAATTAAAAAAGAAACCGAATATTGAAAAGAAAAAGGAATGAAGAGAAAAACAATAGATGAAAAAAAAATAAATAAATAAAAAAAATAGAAAAATAGAAATTAAAAAAGAAACCGAATATTGAAAAGAAAAAGGAATGAAGAGAAAAACAATAGATGAAAAAAAAATAAATAAATAAAAAAAATAGAAAAATAGAAATTAAAAAAGAAACCGAATATTGAAAAGAAAAAGGAATGAAGAGAAAAACAATAGATGAAAAAAAAATAAATAAATAAAAAAAATAGAAAAATAGAAATTAAAAAAGAAACCGAATATTGAAAAGAAAAAGGAATGAAGAGAAAAACAATAGATGAAAAAAAAATAAATAAATAAAAAAAATAGAAAAATAGAAATTAAAAAAGAAACCGAATATTGAAAAGAAAAAGGAATGAAGAGAAAAACAATAGATGAAAAAAAAAAAAATAAATAAAAAAAATAGAAAAATAGAAATTAAAAAAGAAACCGAATATTGAAAAGAAAAAGGAATGAAGAGAAAAACAATAGATGAAAAAAAAACAATAAATAAAAAAAATAGAAAAATAGAAATTAAAAAAGAAACCGAATATTAAAAAGAAAAAGGAATGAAGAGAAAAACAATGAAAAAAACAAAAAGTAAAAAAATAAGAAACGATATTCAGAATGTAAATTTAGTATTATTAGACTAGGCTACTGTTCAGGAGAGCTGGAGAAATCATAGATTATGAGAAACTCATTCAGTTAATCGTTTGTGTTAGATTGAAAGCAGGTTTGCAAAGGTAGCCAAAGATAAAAAAATTAATAACATCCATATTCATATCTTTCTCTTAACAGCTATGACTTAAATATTACTACATGTGGTGATATTTCCTTTTGTGACAATTTCAACCTTTTCGTTCTTTCTTTTCTATATAAGCTTTGACTGTTAATAGATAGAAATAGAGAGTGACAAATACAGAAGTATATATACTGTAAAATAAGACCAGTTAGAGTAGGGGAAGTGAAACAACATGGTTGATCAAAAGACGATTTCAGGTTTTTTCAGCTCTCGCAGGGAGGTATCGATGACCAACTACATACAGCACCTGGTATTTCTGAGTGGTCACCCATCTGGTACTGACAAGACTCAACGTTGCTCAACTTTGGTGATCTAGCGAAAACCAATATGTCAACATGATTATGCACTATCAGCTAAGCTCCAACCTTTGTCCAGCAATATTGCATCCCTATGCCTATTTTACAAGTACTTTAATGAAATTTACTTGCTATGTTGGTTCAGATGTTCAAAAAGAGGAGTATTTTTCCGAGATGATTTTCTATAGCGTCTTCGACTCGTCTCCATGCACCCAGCATTATGTGACGCACAAAACATCCCAGTTTGCAATTGCAGTTTGCAACAGCCTCTTAACAGTAAAATGACTTCCTTGCATGAAGAGTCATATTCTTCAAGAAGTAACCCTCAGAACATGGCCGATCTAGAGGAGTAAACCTCAATAAGCAATCTTATTCCAATGGATAGCAGTAGTCCATGTGGCATCCAACGAAAGTGTGCTAGCGGATCAGTGAACGGCATTGTTGTGCGGATGATCATCTTCTTGCCACAATGCATCCGTTAGCAGAAAACTATGGTTAGATAGTGTTGTGACAAAATACTCATCCCTGTTATTAAGCATGGGCATAGGTAAAACATAGTGGATCTAAAGGAGTAAACCTTGTAAAGAAAGTATGTAGTGAAGCCAAGACTACTATTTCTCCATTACATCTCTTTCTCTCTACTCTTCCTTTTCCCCCTTCCTTCCTTCCTCAAAAATGTGACCAGAGGTTGTAACCAATCAGGATGGAGAACAGTTCTGGTGGGAAAGAAAAAAAGAGAGATACAAAAAGTGTTGGAAGCAAAAAGACGGAGACGCGAGTGGTTCCAGAGTCAGGGGACATAAATGAAAATCACAAACTTTCTATAACCCGGTACCACTTGTACGCTGAAATGAATATAACACCGTTTCGTTTGGAAGTTCCTTTGTTTCTTTATTATTATTATTCCCGGGTCAGTTTCTACTCCCGTCTTATTAATTTCGACGACTCTACAAAAGGGGGACCCGCCGAAATGGTGACCTACCCAACAAGAATTACATTATGGTAACCGCCATAAGTATACAAAATTTTAATTATCCAACAAGGAGTACAAATAAACAAGAAAGACCTTATTCCATGGAGTTTCGAAAAATGCAATTCTTCTCAGAGGAAAGAGGTTTGCAAAATATACAATAAATTTTGCAGATTAATGCATTAAAGGAAACTAAAAATATGAAATTAATCATATTTGCATACAAAAAAAGTTATTAAACAGTTAGTGACAGTTTATAGGGATTTAAAATTGATTAAGAAAGCAGGAAACGGGAAAAAGTGAGAAAAAGGATATGGTATAAATCCAATAAATTAAATGGTCAGCGGGCCATGCAGAGGAGTAATATCTTCCCAAGTCAGCTTTTTTTAGCGTCCTCGACTAGTCTCCATGTACCAAGCACCATATCATGCGTAAAATAGCACCTTTTGTGGTTGCAATTTTCAACAGCCTTTCTATAGTGAATGACTGTCCATGTATGGCAAAGAATCACACCCTTCAAGAGATAATCCTGTTAATATGTATGAGCACAGAGAGAACACAAATGATCTAGAGGAGTAAACCTTGACAAAAAATCCTGTTATTCCAATAGGTAGTAGTAGTTCCTGTGGCGGTCAAGTGTGATAGCAGGTCAGAGAATATCGTAGTTGTGTAGATGACTATCTTCTTGCCAACAGATAAGCACAATACACCAGTTAGCGGATAACTATGGTGATATGATGTCTTGACAAAATACTTGTCCCTTTGAAGTGGTTGGTATTAGAAAGGGCATCCATCCATAACATTTTTGATTGTCTTAAGTTTGAACTAAATGGCGAATAGACGTCCAAGCAGACCCGTGCAAGCTATGAAAACCTTGTCTACGAATGAATAGTCAGTCAGTCATTTCATTCAGTTCCAGAATGCCAGAAGTGCTCTTTTTGCATGGTTTCTTATCTAACTCCTACCTCGTACCAATCACTAACCGACAGGAAAGTGTTTGGTTGATCCTTCTTTAACCTTTTCTGTCGGACTTATAAAAAGAAATCAAATCCCTCACAATCACATGTTTTCTCTTTGTGTTAGGATTCTAAAGATTAAACCCTAAATGTTTCTGACTTATGGAGATGAGGAGTGATCATTTGGATTCTTCAGACTAATGTTCTCATCTTGAATGCCAATCTCACAGCATTTCGGCCAATGTAACCTCCAACTTTCTTCAGTTGTATCTTGTTGAATCCAAATATTTTTCCTTCAAACTCCGGCATCTGCATGGAATTTTGAATGGAATCCCTTATTTGATCTACAGGGGCAATGAGAGTAGCATGTTCTCATTCTGTCAGCCATGATCAGGTAGTCCTTACGTTGAAGGATTAAAACTTCAACCTCCAGAACAGTGTCACTTAGAACTGAATTTTAATAAATACTTTATCCGTTAAGCCATGAGTTTTTGCAGAAAGAGTCTTGAGTTTTACAAAATACACTTGAAGAAAGTGTGGGATTACATTGACTGAAATGTCGGAGAACAATAGTATGAATAATCGAAATAATATGAACCCCCTACGTATTTTGCACATGCATGATAAAATTTTACTTACATATATCATCATCTTCTTCTAACCAATCAAGAGAATTTTTATTTTTGTTTAATCTGAAAGAGAAAAAAATAATTAAATAAACTAAATATTTATTAGATAAAAAACATCAAGTTCTAATTTTTTTTTTAAATTTCAATAACAAATTAACAAATATCTAAATATAAAAAATATTATTTTTTGGTAAGTATAATTAATTTAGTTGATGTTTTTGCTAGATAGTAGGGAGGGGCAGAGGCGATGGAGGAAGAGTGCCCTAAAAGGAGAAGCCAAGGAATCATATCATTTCCATCAGAAAACAGTTCCAATTCGCTCAGCCTGCTGACACAGATGAGAATAGATGCAGGAGGTGATGGTCCCAGCAAGCCTAACTAAGCTGATGAGTGGCCAAAAGTCTCTGTATATGTAAACTAGCCTGGGTGCCCGGCGTTGCCCGGATGTTTGTAGGTGTGTGTTGAGCAAAAAAACGTTGTAGTAGGCAGGCAGGCTCGAACCCGTGGCACGAAGGTGGAAAAGAAAATGGAGGTGCGTGTAAGGGTGTTGGTTGAGCAAAAAAAAAAAGGGAAAATTTCAAACGAAAAAACAAAAAAAAATTAGGAGTAAGCAGGCTCGAACCCATAATGCACCAGAGGAAAAGGAGGTGAAAAAAAAACATACGGTGTCTTATCGATTGTGATGTCACGGGCGGTTGAAATAACGTCTTTTATGCGACATCGTCGACACGAGGTTTGAATAACTTGCAAAAATGTCAGTGAAAAAACCGAGTCCTCCTTGTAGAAAAGTGCTCAGTTGAGGGTGAAGGAATTAATGCTTTTGGCCAATTTTTCAATATTTGTCGTCCGAAGGGTCGAACTTCAAAAGAATGCTGATCTTGCGAAAATCCATCACCTCCGTCAAAAGTTTTAGGCAGACATACAAACATATATACATACATACATACATTTAAACAGACAGGTGAGATTTATATAATAGACTAGCGGGGGTACCCGGCGTTGCCCGGATGTTTAGAGCTGTGTGTGGTTTTGGATGAATAAAAACAAAAGAATAATAAAAAAATCGTTGCCCGGGTGTTTGTGTCGGGGGGGGGGGTTAAAAAAAGTTTTGCTAGGTAAGTAGGAAGGATCGAACCAAAAGCTTTGAGGCGAAGTTGGAAAATAAAGTGTGAAAAAAAACATGCGACGTTAACCGATCGGCCATCAAGAAATAGTAAGGGAAACATGTTTGAATTTATTTAAGTATTAAGGATTGGCAGGTGCCCGTACTTAATGACTTAATGAGGTCAACTTTCACTGCGGGACAGTTTTTTATTTACTGCGGGGCAGTTTTTTTTTTGTAGTTTCCTCAAGATGTTGTCAGGGGAATCCAGCTCCCCATAAAAAGGGGATTGTCCAAATTAAATAGCAATTGTCTGATATAAGGAGAAACTCCACATTGATCAAAGCTGATTGCTTTTGGACGTTCCTGGTGCTGGGAACAATGTTTTAAGCTTCGAATTAGTTTCACTTTTCTTATAGGAAAAAGCCGAATTCACACGCGGTGATCCAAAAATGTGGAATATTTAACTTTTCAAAGTCGGGCAATTTAAATAAACAGGCGACCCCTGTTGTTAACTCGGAGACATTATGATTTAGACGTGATATAAAAAGTTTTAAGAAGGAGTGAGCCGACCGATCGCTTCCTGGAAAAAAACCTTTTGCGGACATACACAAAAAGTGTACATATATAGATACATGCATACATACATACATACACACACACACATTTTCGCTTTTATATATATAGACTAGCGGGGGTGCCCGGGTGTTTTGGGGTGTGTGTGATCAGTGGGGGTATGGGGGTGGTGTTAATGAAAACCTAAGAATAAGCAAAGTAAAAAAAACAAAAAAACAGAAAAACGAACGTGAAAAATAACCCCCCCCCCAAAAAAAAACAGGTGAAAAATGGCTTAAATAACCCTGCTTCAATATTAAAATTTTAAAAATCGAAAAAAAAAAAGACATGTCACACCACGATTCAAATCCAAAACGTTTAGATAATGAGGCTGCGCTCTAAGCAACTGAGCTAAGACGACGTCGCCGAAATTGTGTTGCTTTTTCAAATATTTAAAGTAAATCAGGTTACAACGTCATATGACGCATGCGTAGAAGCAAACTCGCCATGAGAGGACCGTTTTTGCTGACCCCCCCCCCCTCCCCTGTAGAAAACTACTGATTTCAGGGTGAAGGAATTAACGTTTTTGGCCAATTTTTCGTTATTTGTCGGGCGAAGGTTGGAAGTTTAAAATGATACCGATCTAGCGAAAATCCGTGACATGTGTGGAAAGTTTTTACGAGACATACAAACACACATACATACATACATACATACAAACAAACACGCATACATACACACATTTTCGCTTTTATATTTATAGATGGCACATCTCCCTCCAATTTATTCATTCTAAATCTCTCTTTCTCTCTTGTATAATGTTTGGTAAGAGTATACAACACTAGTACTAAAGTGATGCCCTCTCTTTTTTTATGCCTAAAATGAAGCAGAATTTCTATGAGCAAAGTTTCTTTCTAAAAAAAAACTTCTAATCTGTGGAATGTAATACTATGAGACCAGTAGCATGCAGAGGTCTCGTGATGCCCAGGGTCAACTCCTTGATTGCATATCCCAAAGACACAAATTTAAACCCTAGTATGGCGTCATATTATTTCTCTCTCTGACTGAAAGCACCACCAAGATGAGAACAGTAGTCAGAATAGTCTACATAATTGATGGACGCAGGTGATTAAAAGTCTGCCTCTTTAAATATGTAAATAATAAATGATATTTCAGTTTTCTGTCTTTGTTCTGTTCAAATAAAACTTTTTATAATAAATCAGTGTCCACAAAGTTTTCTATCAACAGTCGAATGCAAACATTAATGACAGAAGATGTACATGTGTGATATTTATACACAAGGTAAGAGTATACCTATACTCCTATAATTTTTTTTTTGTATATTGATATTCCTATTAAAAACCCTTTTTTCTATTTATTTAAAAAGAAAATACAACTTTGTTATATATAGAATTGCATTCATCTGCAGAAGATTTAGCTAATTTGCATATTCCTTTGAACATTCATTTTAATTAATTCCCTATTAGTTTTTTCGGTTTTCTTATGGGACTAGTGGGGGTACCCGGCGTTGCCTGGGTGTTTGTAGGTGTGTGTGGTGTTCGAAGCCCTGAGGTGAAGTTTCAAAATAAAATCGGCCAGCCAGAATGAGTTAGTGAAAGATGTTTGAATTTATTTAAGTAAGAACGAAATTGACAGGTGCGCGCCCGGAAGTTGTCGAGCGTTACGACGACGACGTAGGTTTGTTTGTTATAAGTGAAGTAAAAAATGAAAACAACGTTCAAACTTAAGCGGGAAAAAAAGCATAAAAAAAACTAATGTAAGGCAAACGAACAATGAAAACAGAAAAACGAACACGTGAAAAATGGCTTAAATAAACCCGTTTAGATATTAAAATTTAAAAAATCGGTGGGTAACCGGGTGTTTTTGGGTGTGTGGTCGGGGATGGATAAGCGAAGTAAAAAAAAAAAACCAGAAAAACGAACGTTATGTGAAAAATGGCTTAAATAACACTGGTTCAATATTTAAATTTAAAATATCGCAAAAAAAAAAGAAGACATCTCACACCACGATTCAAACCCAAAACGTTTAGATAATGAACCAACGCGCTAATCGACTGAGCTAACACGACGTACATGAAATTTGTTCAGTTTTTAAACTATTTAAAGTAAATCAGGTCATGACGTCATCTGGCGGATGCATAGAACCGCTCGCCGTCATGAGAAGACCGTTTTTATTGACTTCCCCTGGTGAAAATTGTCGATTTCGGGGTGAAAAAATGAACGTTTTTGGCCAATTTTTCGATATTTTTCGAGCGAAGGATGGGGCTTCGATATGATACCAAGTTTGTGAATTTTCATCGTGTCTGTCGAAAGTTTTTAACAGACACACAAACATACACACATACATGCATACATTTTCGCTTTTATATATATAGATGATCACCTTTAGTTAACTATTACGTGTAATTATATTCACGCAGTAATATTTGTATTTGCGTAATATTTGTAGAAAAAGGTTATAGTAAACACAAACCTCTTTCTATATATATTTATGCGTATATATATATATATATATATATATATATATATATATATATATATATATATATATATATATATATATATCTTTGTTTAAAAAATTTTGCCGACCAAATTCCTCAGTCAGTTTTGGGTCTACAGACATGAAACTTAATATATAGGGTATTCGAACTCATGCAAAACTTTATATTTGGGTTTAAGCTCGGGAAAATCGGTACATATGTGTGAAAATTTAAAAAATTAAATTTGCCAGGTGAAGGCATGCGTAACGTAGTAGCTATTGATTCATGTTTTAATTTTTAGTCTTGCAGCAAACATGTCTTCATAGCTCAGGCATTAATGTCAAAGGAAAAAAATAAATCGTAAGTTAAACATTTTGGTTTCGATTCTCAGT
Source organism: Euprymna scolopes (assembly GCF_053919585.1). NCBI lineage: Eukaryota > Metazoa > Mollusca > Cephalopoda > Sepiida > Sepiolidae > Euprymna > Euprymna scolopes. Next base: position 30,927,907 of record NC_136509.1, on the reverse strand, counting down.
GGTGGCACACAAATCAGTTTTTTTTTTTAACTTTTTAAATCATTACTATATATTGGATCCGATATAATCCGTACAGAGGCGATGGATTTTCACGAGATCGGTATCGCTCTGAAGCTCGATCCTTCGGACAACAAATATCTAAAAATTGGCCAAAAACAATTATTCCTTCACTCTCAACTGGACAGTTTTCTACAAGGAAGGGTTGCTTATTTCGCTGATATTTTCAAGTCATCCACTCTTTTCGATTGTTTAGATTTACATCACTTCTGGTTTGGGGATGAGCGCAACAGTAAAGACATCAGGGTTTTTTCCCGTTCTTTTCCTCCTTCGCAGTACAGGTTCAAGCCTGCCTGCCTACTACTACTTTTTTTTTTTTTTTTGCTCCGCACACACCTCCAAACACCCGGGCAACGCAGGGCATTCAGGCTAGTATGATAACAAATATGAAATCTGCATTAATTAAAATATCATATTTAAGCGTATTTTACAACCAAGAATTGCCAGGCGCCCTGTTAGTAGAGTTATACAATCAAAAAGGTTTAGCACAGCAGAGCGAGTCTTTGGTTAATCTATTAAAAATAGAATCTTTCTTGGAGGGTCAATGTCATAAAAGTTGAAAGTGGTGGCCAAAAGTAAAATTCTATGTTAAATGTTTTTTATCTACATTTCTTCCTTTTTCATGATCCTTCTTACAAAAATACATTCTTGAGTTATGATGATGTGATCCCTGCAAAAGAGGGAACAGGATAATTTTTTTATATCAAAGAATGCAGATGAATATGTCAGATTCCCAGCTGGCAAAAATGAAGACAATGCCCTTCTTTTCCTTGAGTCTTTTTTTTATTCTCTTTTCATTTAACCAAATCTAAATACCTTTTCACATACTACTACTAATATATATGTATATGTGTGTGTATGCATATATGTGTGTATATATATATGTATGTGTATATAAATATATATAAATGTATATATGCATATCTTTATACATATATATATACATATATACATGTATGTATACATATATATATATGTATATATACATATATATGTATATATACATATATATATATGTATATATACATATATATGTATATATACATATATATATGTATATATACATATATGTATATATACATATACATATATCTATATATACATATATATATACATATATATATATATGTATATATACATATATATATCTATATATACATATATATATATACATATATATATATGTGTATATATACATATATATATCTATATATACATATATATATATACATATATATATATGTGTATATATACATATATATATCTATATATACATATATATATACATATATATACATATATATATCTATATATACATATATATATACATATGTTTTATATACCATGATTTTGGTCTTTGTCAGAAGGTCACGGTTCTCAAATACTCTCTTCCTTAGCCTTGAGAAAGCCCTACTGGCACAGCTGAGATGGTGTTGTATTTCATCATCTATGTTGGCTTTTGATGATAGAATGCTGCCTAGGTATGGGAAGTGGTCCACATTTTCCAGTCTAGCGTTGTCGATGGAGATGTTTGGGGGTGAGACTGGAGTACTGTTTGGTGGTGAT
>NC_136509.1:30788784-30916284 GCF_053919585.1 Euprymna scolopes | reverse complement strand
TTTTTTTAAATAAAAAGTTTGTTTTAGACTCATACTTCTGCAGCACATGACAATAAAGTTGACAAACTCACACATAATTTTCCAAATAAATCACCGTACAAACCGACGAATATACAATCCAACTGAAAATGGATTTTTTATATATATATATATATATATATATGATGAAAATAATGGAAATAGTATTCCGACAAAATAGATAAATAAAAATTTGTTTGTTTCTTTTTATATCTCTCTCTCTCTATATATATATATGTATATATATATGTATATATATATATGCATATTATATATATATATATATATGCATATTATATATATATATATATATATATGCATATTATATATATATATATATATGCATATTATATATATATATATATATATATATATATATATATATATATATATGTTATATATAACTCCTATAATTTGAACATCCGCTTCATTCAAATTAGAGAATGCTATTCAAGTTTTGTGGTAAAAAATGTGTTGCAGTTAACTTTAATTTTCTAAGAATTAAGAAATAGTAAATGAAATTCATTTCTATATGATACTTCAAGTATATATTAAGTTGAGTTTACGATATATTGCAAGTAAGAATTGTTAAATATTATTACCAGGAACAAAAACATTGAAAATAAATCTACTCTTACTAGTTAGGTATTTATTATCTAAGTTATTATCTACAGAAATCATACATTTATGTAAAATACAGTTTTTTTAGTTATTCATTGAATGAGACTCATTGCAGTTTCTATTTTCATCGATTGAGCTCTCAGGCGCTACCATTGTATTCCGTAAGCGATGAAGAAAATCTACAATTTCTTGGTTCTGTAGCTTCTTTATGATTATATCTCTTCGGAGTGATATTGTTTGCAAAACATAGTTGTCACTAAAGTAAGGACTTTTTTCTAGAAATTTTATAACCGTCTCCATAGACTTTTCTGCATCATCCCAGCATGGTTGGTCGATAACCGTTTGGTTTCAAGAATTTTTTCTAGACCAGATGTATTCTGTGATTCTTTCAGTTCAGAAGCCTTTGGCGCTGGCCATAATTTACCCCATGCTTTTGTTAATGTGCTTGCTCGAACTTGATTCCATGCACTTGCGAGAGAAAATATGGCATCTTTGATAGTAAAATGGCGCTGAAAATCACTTATACTCACGGTACTATTCATCATATTCATTATGAAATCATTTCTGTAGAAACATTTTAAGTTCCAAATAATCCTTTGATCCATAGGTTGGATGATAGAAGTCACATTAGGTGGTAAGTAGCACACAAAAATATTCCCGCAAGATGACACTAGTTCTGACTCAGGAGGATGTGCTCTACAATCGTCCAACAGAAGCAAGCACTTTGAATCAGGTTTACCTAATTCAAGAAAACGCCTCTGAACAATTGGCACAAATTCTTGCAAAAATCATTTTTTAAACAACTGTTGATTCATCCATCCATTTCGTGAAGAATAATAGGATAATGGCAAAGGCGAAACTCCTTTCAATGCTCGGGGACACTTTGATTTGCCGATGACAAGAAGCTTAAGTTTATGAGTTCCAGAAGCATTAGCGCATACCATCACTGTTAGTTTTTCTTTATTTAATTTGAATCCTTTTATTTTCTGCTCCTCGGATCCGGCTAATGTTTTTGTAGGTAAGCACTTCCAATTTACGCCACTTTCATCAGCGTTTTAAACATCCTCTGGTTTTAAACCATAATCAGCAATTATCGTTTTAAATTTGTCACAATAATTTGATGCTCCATGTGTATCAGCAGACCGTTGTTCGTCTGACATTGTTAATTGTCTTATAGCATGTATACTCTTAAAGCTCCTACCCCAGCCTTCACTGAATTTCATATCATCTGCGATATTCAACTCTTTTCTTAAGAGATTTTGCTTTAGCAATTAACATGGGCCCAGATATTGCTACACCTTCATTCCGTTTTGCTACAAACCACTCATGCAATATTTGATCGAATTCAACTTGCTTTGGTCCGCGAAGAGTCCTTCTTTTATTTGAAGAGAAAGGAGCAGCCTTCAATATTTCCTCCTATTTCTTTTTGATGTAAAACAGTATACTTCTTCCAATCTTATAATCTCACAATATAACGCAATTTTCAACTCCAGCATCTAATTTTTCTATAATTTGACGTTTTTCGAGTGAAGTCAGTGTCACTTATTTTCTTTTAGAGTTGCAAGCCATTGTGATGGGTTGTTTTACACTATTTTAAATATAGCAATCTGAAAAAAAAAATTACAGTTAGTATAAATTAATTATCCATAACTAATCTACATTAATTACATAGTACCAATATTAACATTTCTGCGCAATATCTGATTAAACCATGTAAACAGTTTTACTGCAACTCCGCATCAAATATGCTAATACAATTCAAGTTTAGAGAAAGTCTAGGTTTAGAAGAAGTCCAAATGAAAGGAAGTCCAACTTTAGAGGAAGTTCAAATTAAAGGAGTTTTACTATATATATATATATATATATATATATATATATATATATATATATATATATATATATATATATATATATATATATATATATAGCTTAGTGAGTTAGAAGAAGAGAGTAAATTCAATTCTATAAGAAGAGACGGGATAACATAAAGCTCAACAAATTTCATTGGAGCTTATATAGGAAACAATAAGTAAATGAAGAAACAAAAATTATATAATTTGTTCCTCCTTTATCGTAGAATTCTATATAATTCCCCCTAACAACATCAATATTTTCATTAATTTATTTCGTTCCTGATGAATCCCACGCTAGACGTCACATCCCCATTATGGTACCCAGCATCTTTTCTACTCTTCTGATGAGAATAATTAGGCTTTGAAATAGCTTGGTATAAAGAGTCCCCACTATCCCCCAACTAAATGTTTGTATACCTTTATTAAATAAATGAACCATTCTATATTCACCAATATATAGTTTTTGTAACTTCATTTTCCCCTCTTATTGTTTTATATATATATATATATATATATATATATATATATATATATATATATATATATATATATATATATATATATAAACGTGAAAGTGTCTGTGTGTGTGTGTGTGTGTGTGTGTGTGTGTGTGTACATTTCCCTACGCAATAACTCTGTCAATTTTTAGTCTACAGACTCGAAATTTGATATACAGGTTACTGAGATTTGGGAAAATTGATGTGATCGGTTTTTGGCCAGAAATTTGGCTGTTAAGGCGTCAAAGTTCAACGATTTGACCGTTGAGAACTCTACCAAACTTCTCTGACAACTTTGGGTCTACACATTTGAAATTTTAGATATAGGTTCCTTGGACATAATAACTTGATTTGAGCTCAAAACAATAAATGTTAAGGGGTCATAATAGGGGTCAAAGTTAAAAAAAAAATTGACCTCTGTGGTCTCTTCCAAATTACTCAATTTCTGGTCTAAATATTTGAAATTTTACATAAAGGGTATTCAGAGATAGAGCAAGCTTTTTCATCAATTTGGGTCAAAAAATTTTAATTACCAATATATAAATGTATGTATGTATGTATGTATGTATGTATGTATGTTTGCATGTCTGCCTAAAACATTCAATAGAGGCGATGGATTTTACCAAAATCAGTATCATTTTAAAGTGTGACCTTACATATGACAAATATCGAAAAATTGGCTAAAAACATTAATATCTTCCCCTTCAACTATGCACTTTTCTACAGGGGGGGGCACTTTTTTCGCCGATTTGTTTGAAAGTTATCCTCTCCTTTAGATTGTCTAGCCATAATTTTTAAAAATTTTGCTTCCGGTTTGGCGGTGGTCGTAACAGCATAGACGTTAGGTTTTTACCCCCATTCTTTTTGTCCTTTGCGGTACGGGCTCGAGCCTGCCTTCCTACTACAACATTTTTTGTTTTTTTTGCTTGTTTTTTGTTCAACAGATACATCAAAACACCCGGGAAACGCCGGGCTGAAATGCTAGTATATATATAAAGATAGAGAGAGAGAGTGTATAGTTTTCTAGATGTAAATCCACTTAAACTTGTGATTGTTAAAGAGTGTGTAATGAATGAACAGAGCTTTATTTATATAAAAATTATTAGTTACATATGTGCATGCATGTTTCTGTGGCAATCTCTTATCGAATGTCCCACATCATCAGGCATAAAAGCTAGGGAAAAAACTTTTTTTCTATATTCTTTGACTGAGTCTATTAATAATATAATATATTTTCTCATTGAGCCTGAAAACGTGGAATAAGAGATCATCACAGAAATATGTATGCACATATGTAGCTAATAACTTTTGCATAAATAAACATCATTATATATATATATATATATATATATATATATATATATATATATATATATATATATATATATACTAGCATGGAAACCCGACGTTGCCCGGGATTGAAGATGATCAACAAATGTTTCACACTCCCATATTTTTATTGTCATCGAAGTCGGTGAAATTTACCACTTTTCAATCAAATCGATTGATTGCCTGCTTTAGTTGGAGACTCATCACATTGCACCAGGAGAAAGTTTCACATACCTCCCCAAAGTGACTAAGTTCACAATAGTTTGCAGTCTAAATTGCACAGTAGAGAACCTACTGTTGATTTTATAAAATTATTTTTTATACATAATGGCTTGAATTAAAGTTTAAAATACAAAAGTCAAGTATCATGCTTCAATTGTGCTCTAAACAGAAACATTTATTTTGAACACGCCCTTGTCATATCAAAGTATCTACTGTTGATTTTATATACCTGGCCTTACTGCTTGTGTGATGATAATGGCTTTAAGTGTAAAATAAAATTGAATTATTTCGATGGTCGATATTTATCAAAGATATTCTGATACAAAACCTATCTAAGAACACTGCCAGGCACATAGAATACCTTTGAGTGAAATTTCATAAAAATCGGCTGAGCTGATTTCGAGTTCATAGGGAACGAACTCAGAAACGCATATAATAGTGGGGATAGAGACATATTCCTTTCACATAAAAAGAACAAGAAGAATATCATTCTAGAACAGATAACATTAATTCCCAGAACAGAATAGCTTTGCTCCAGTTATATGTCCCTTTAAAAAGCTTTTCCCAGCACTGCTTTGGGATGTTTTAGATTTTTCTCCAACAACAAACTGACACGATGATGTCAGGATAATGTAGTTGAGGATAGTGAAATCTTTGCTACATCATCACATTGAAGATTCTCTTTCAACAGGTAGCCATCATCTTTGGGACACTAGTAAACATGTATTAAAAAAATGAAATAAATTAATGATACATACTTATCTGAGAAAGAGCTTGAAGAGTCAGGTGAGATGAGCACCTTGTCCAAGAGCGCAGTTTCGCTGTCTTTTCGTTGCGAAAGAGTTCTGGGACTCAAAGATTGGAAATCAAAAATATCTGAAACACAAAATCATTTTCCTTTGAAAAACGATCATCAATTAATTACTTATTCATTTTTTATGATTTCTTATTAGATGACTGAATTCATTTCACGATTACATTAAATTATATTTATGCATAGTTTCTACATTCTGCATAATTGCATAGAATTTGGGATGAAAACGTTCTAGCACACAGACATTATTTTATATCTACCTATCTATCTATCTATCTAGCTAGCTAAAAGTGACCTTGTCAGTGTGTGTGCAAAAAGTCTCTATCAAACTCCTCTCTGAATATTTCGTCTACAAACTTGAAACTTGCTATATAGGATATTTGAACCCCCGAAAACATTTTTGATTTGCGTGTTAGCCTGTAAAAATAGCTACTAAGTAGTCAAAATAGATAAAGAATCAGTCGACCTTGGCAGGAGTAAATCAACTAACTTCTGTGCATATACTTTTAGCTTGAAGTTGCTTAATTTTTAGTCTTTTTTAATCCATCTGGCAATAGCTCAGATGGTAACAATGAAGGCTGAAGTGCTAAATAATGACTATGGCTGGAGTGTTGGATGTTTTTGGTTTCAATTCCAGCTGATGGCACTAAAGTAATTGTTTTTAATTTTTGAAATCATAACTATATACTCATATATTGAGTACAATATAATAATCAATAGAGAATTTGCTCTATAATAATAAATACAAAATCTGCACGAATTGAGATATCATATTTAAGCATATTTTACGACTGGGCAAATAAATAAAATAATGCACATGAAAACAAGACATTCCTCATTCATTCATGTCAAAAGATAAACTTAAACATTTTTTTTTTATTTTGATATAAATTTTAATGTAACGGAAAGAAAAAAAAGAAAAAAGAAATCAATTTGCCATTTAGAAAAAACGTTTGGTACTTGTTGACAATCAAATCGGTTCCTCTACAGAAAGAAATGTGAAACTTCAGCCCCTGTCCCACCGACGAAATGTTGCATCCCTCTGCCTATTTTACAAGTATTTTAATGGTGAATGCTCTGAAGAACTACAAGCACTTGTACCCCCTCGACAAAAATACCCCAAGAAACCCGACAAGCAGCAAAGTCCCACCCCTACATGTAAGAAAGTCTTTTACTTTAGTAGTTTCTTCCCCAGAACTGCAGGACTTCGGAATTCTCTTCCGGTTTCCTGCTTCCACAACTGTACTGACATGCAGAAGTTCAAGTATAATGTGAACAGACATCTTGCTGCTAAACTCCCTACATAGTACCCCTGAAACTTAGGCCCCTGATAGTAGCCCCCTACATCAAAGTGGCAATATGCCTTGTTTGGGGTGAAAATGTAATAAAAAAAAAATTAAAAAAAAGAAAAAAAAAGAAGATTGCAAAAATAATATATTTGTTACATTAAAAAATAAAAAAAAACAATAACAATAATAATAATAGTTAATTAATACAATGTTTCTTTTCAAAACCAATAGGTAAATTAGTTAACCTTGCGACTAATATCACATCATATAAAAAAGATTTCATGTCTATCATGTAAAGTTAAACTTTAGTAGGATGTATTCCGATTACTGCTATAGCTGTTCATTTGAACCTAAAATCATAAAAACTGGTCAGTCATCTCATAAGATGTATAGCAATAACATACTGAATTTTTAAGAGTCTATGGCAATTTTAAATGCCTCTACAAAAAAAGTCTGGAAACTTATTTTTTTCACATAGGCATCACCACTTATCAAAGCCCAAAGGCCACTCGAGGATAAGGGTTAATGAGTGTACAGTAGTCAATGGGACAATATCATAGTAATCGTTAATAGTGGAAATTTTGGCAACTTGGATTACTTAAGTGGAATGGCTCATTAATAATTTGTTTACATTGGACTTGAAGACGACCAAATTGTAGTCAGCTAGAAAGAATGGGGGAAATTATTGGTAGTGGTTTCAGTTAGAGGAGTGTTCTTTTGTGAAAGTTTGATGAGGGGAGACCATAGATTGGAGCTCAGACGAGCATTTGCCATGAAAATAATGATAAAGCAGAGACAGGTTTGCAATGTCTCTTCTGTGAGAAAGAGGTTGCAGGGAAAAGAGCATCCTTCACTAGGCTATGAAGTCTATTTTGAACTCTGTCAAGGCAGGATTTAGAACTTTCTAGCAGCTCCTGCCCAGATGTGACAACAGTACTCCATCTTTGAACGTACCTGGCTCCTATATAGGGAGAGAATTGTATCAGCAGTAAAATATCTATTGGAGCGGTAGAAGGATCCCATCATTTTTCCAGCCAACTTATTGAAAGCACCTCATACATAAGCAACTTATATAAAAAAAAAAAGATTGTTCATCTATCGTGTAGAGTTGAATTAGTTTTATAACTGTTAGTGCGGGAAAGGATCCCAACTTTTGCATTTATTCATTTTGATATAACGGAAATTCAGATTAATATTAGATTCTTAGGAGTACCATTCTCACATCTTATTTCCATGTTTCACTCCGATTTCACAAGGATCAGTGGTGAAATGGATAGAGTACTTGAAAATTTACACTTCTGGAGCAGTGGTGGGATTCAAATTTTTTAAGAACAGGTTCTAAGAAAATGTTAATAAGAATAAAGAATCTACTATAATATAGGGGTTTACGTAATTTTAACAACTGGTTCGCCGAACTCATATTTTTAAGCATCAGTTTGCATGAACTGGTGCGAACCGGCTGAATTCCATAACTGTTCTGGAGGTTAAAAGCAGCACTAAAAATACAATCGCAAATTACTTAACACTTCTACATGGTCATGGCTGATGGAACAAGAGCGTGCTAATCCAATGGATTAAATAAAAGGTTCCGTTCAAAAGTACAGATTCTCAAGTTCAACAGAAAGGTTCCTGAGTTCATTAAGACACACTTAACTACTTTTAAAAAATGAAGATTTATTGCTTTAATACTAAATAATAAATTCCCAACAAATAAAGCATATGCCATGACTAGAAATCAAAATGGAAACCTTAAAAAATTATATTACTAGTTTCGATTGGACTATTGTTCTCATCTTGAGTGTTATTTATGCAACGAGATAATCCCCTGTCAAACTTTATTAGAGTTGCCTCCCCTTTGTCAACCAAATTTTTTTCACACATACGCTCCAAGAATACCATCTACAGAGCCAGTAACTTTTCTTTCTTTTTTTTTTTATTTTCCAAGATAATTACCAACATGCCTGATGAAGAGCAAAGGCTACACCGACCAGAACGTTGCACAAATAACAGTGAAGATGAGAATAATAGTCCGATCAAAATCAGTAATATAAAAAAATCAACCCTCATCTAAAAAATTCAGAACTGTAATTCAAGTGATAAAAAAGTAAATGAATAAACATTATCAATAACATTGGAAATTATTTTAATACAATTTATTTTAGCGTTAAAAACATCTCATATTGAAGATATATTAGAATTAGTATCTCCTATAATTAATTAATATAATTAATATAATTAAAATAAATATTAAAATGTGTTTCTTGGTTAAAAAGGAAGACGGAAATGTTTACGTTTTATTTTATAACGAAATTTGTTAGTTAGCCTGACGAATTCCTACATGGAATGAAAGACTAACACTTTCGTGATTTGTGTATATCTTTTTTTTTTCTTTCTTGATTTTACTGCTTTTTCATTTTCACCCAAAACAAGGCACAGTGCCACTGACGTAAGGAGCTACTAGATACTATTTGGGACCAAATTTGCAAGGATACTATGTATGGAGTTGAGCAGCAATATGTCTGTTCACATTACACTTGAACTTCGGCATGTCAGTACAGTAAGGGAAACAAGGAACAGGGAGGGAATTCCAAAGTCTAGCAGCATAAGAGTGGGATTTTACTGCTTGTCAGATTAGTCGGAGGTATTTACGCTGAGGGGGAAGGAGCCACGAGTGTTTGGCAAGTTTTGTGGCATAAAATTACTTACCTGGCAAAAATTCGGTCTCTTCACGTTTAAGACTTTTTGCTTTGTCCAGATTTCTTCGACTCAAACCACCACCTTCAACATCCAGTTTTTTGGCCCTCGGACTTTCCTTGTTTGTATGTCCATGTTTTCCAGATAACAAACTATCACTGGAACTTTCTCTACTCAGACTATCGGAACTGAATTCTCTATTACGAGGAGTCAGGTTCTTTAACGGTGGGAGCGGCAGATTTAAACCCTTGCTATCCTTCGTGATGTCTTTGAGGTAATCATCAAACAGAAGAGGGGCGTTCTGCGCGTCGTTCTTTGGCTGTCTTTCAGAAAGGACAGGAGACATTAACGGGGATGTGATTTGAGTTAAAGAAGCCTTTCTAGACAGCTGCGGTTGGCAGTTAGATACATTATAAAGGTCACTTTCCGTTGAGCTTCGTTTGGAGAGCGGACTGATATTATTATTGAGTTGTAGAAGTGACCGAGCAGAGGTAGATAAGTCGATTGTTGTGCCGTTGGTGAAAATGTGGTTTCCACAACCTTTTTCAAGGTCAGCATCATAAAGGAGTTCTTCACCAACAGAGATCTTTATGTGTTTCACACCAGTGTTTAATTCCTGCAAAAATACAAAGAAAAACAGAATAAATAATAGTTTGGTTGGCTTATTTTTGCAGCGTTACCACCTCTTTTCGAGTTATCTAATGCCAAATCCAGTCAGTTTTGTAAAAGATTTTATGCTTCAAGTTCTTTATGCCCTCAAATATTTATTCATGATGTTTGGTTTAGTCGTTTTGTTTTATGGAATACTAGCGAGGGGTACCCGGCGTTGTCCGGGTGTTTGAGGGGGGAGGGGTTAAAAAAAAAAGTAAGTATGAGGATCGAATCCGAACCCTTGAGGCAAAGTTGTAAATTAAAGTGTGAAAAAAAACAAAAAAAACATGCGATGTTAACCATTGTCCCACCGCGAGATGCTAACGGAAACACATTTGAATTTATTTAATTAGTTGGATTTAGCAGGTGCCCGTTTTAATGAGTTAATGAGGTCAAGTTTGACTGCGGGATAGTATTCATTTACTGCTGAACGCTTTTTTTCCCACCCCCAAGATGTTATTGGAAAAAGACTAACCCACATGCGGCGAGCGACAAATATTGAATATTTATCTTCCTGAAATCGACCAAATTAAATAGACAGGTGAGCTTCGTTGTTAACTGTGAGATATTACGATTTATATGTGATATAAAAAGTTTTAAAAAGTTGTGAACCGACCGACCGCTTCTCTCTGAAAGAAGCCTTTTGTAGACACACAGAAAAAGCGAACACACATACATCCATACATTTTCGCTTTTATATTTATAGATAAACCATATTTAGGTTATTTTATGCCTGTCTGGTCGTTTTGATAAAAGTTTTTATGCTTAAAGTTCTTTATATTTTGCTTTGCAGATCAGGATTAAGTTGTGCAAAATGAAAAGCAAAAAATAATAATATCAATGTTTGGTGCATTTTAAGTCAGGAAGCCGGCATAACAGAGCACATATGCAAATGCATGCGAAATGCAAAATGATGTTACTATAAAAAAATATTAGAGAGGATGATCACGTGAGAGAAGTCACACATGGCGGAAGAATGAGGAAAACAGAAAAAAGTGAGTTCAAGTTCCTTCCTATTTTTTGTCAACTTTGCGACTGAAGCTACAACGTGTTGGTTCCCTTACAATGTTACACTGATATCTTCGGGCAGCCTGATCTGGTAGCGCCATATAAATAATACAGAGACATCATCATCTTTTTGCTTCTATATAATAAAGTAAAGCCGGTCTATTTTATGAAGTTTATCATCAATAGCTTTGCATCTGACAAACTAATATTTGATTCTGACTAACCAGACTGCAGTTGTAAACCAGAGAGATCCGATATGGAGCCCCCTCCCTCTTTTCTGAAGCCCTTCCTCCTGGTCCAGAAGCACCTTGGATCCAGTAAAGAATACTTAACTGTACGAGAACAGAAATGGGACAATCAAAAGTTGCCTGATGTCCTATGTATGTATAAAAAACACCTCGGAAACCAAAATCATCAAATAGATACTAGCAATGTACTCCTTATCAGGTAACACTAACACAGGCAACAATACAAATATTTTTCTCACCTAAAAAAAATAAAAACTGACTCACATCAAAATGATTCACTCACTATCCACGTTTACTATGTTCCCTACTGAGGCTCAATGCTATCTGAATGTTCTTATGCTAGATTTGGAATTCCCTTCCTGGTTCTTGTTTCCCTAACTGTACTGATATGCCGAAGTTCAAGTGTAATGTGAACATACACCTTGCTGCTCAACTCCCTACATAGTATCCCAGCAAATTTGGTCCCAAATAGTAGCTAGTAGTCCCTTACATCAGTGGCACTGGGCCTTGTTTGAGGTGAAAATGAAAAGGCAAAATTAAAAAAGAAAAAAAGGTATACACAAATCACAAAAGGACGTAAGGGGCTACTATTTGGGACCATGCGTAGGAAAGATTAGCAAGATGTTGGTTTAGATTACATTTAAACTTTTGCATATCAGTACAGTCACAGAATTCCAAAGTCTAGCTGTTCAAGGGAAGAAACTATTAGAGTAGAAAGCTTTTTGGCATTTAGGGACCTCAACAGTGAAGGGGTGTGATTTTGTTGCTAAGCAGATTTGTCAAATGGACACATGTGCAACGAGTTCATCAGAGCATATTCCATTGCAGTGATGGGACAGGAGTTGGAGCTTAGTTATTAAATACTTTTGTTAATACAATTTCCGTTGATTATACCACCAAGGCCACAACACATTACAAACTTTCTTTATCCTGATCCGTTTAACTCCATCTCAACAGTACAACACGCAGCTTATATATATAAGAAAATGAGATAGGCATCATTCTTTCCTTATTTCCAGGTTCATTTGTCAGTTCAAATGAGAATCCAATTAGAATCAAAACAAGAATCAAATTACTTATCGTGAAATTACTTTTACTTCCAGAGAAAACAAGACGTTAATTAAATTCTTATTAACAACATTTCTTGTAAGACTAGAAAACAAAAAAAAAAGAAGAGTTTTTACAGAATGATAAAAACTGTTTCCAAGTACTTTTATTTGATTACAAGATAATTACAATTGATTTTATTTTTACTAGCCTGGGTGCCCAGCGTTGCCCGGGTGTTTGGAGGTGGGTGTTGAGCCAAAAAAAAAGAAAAAAAAAAAAAAAAAAAAAGTGATGTTTTTGCTGTTGCACCCATCGCCAAACCAGAAGTGGCAAAGGTTAAAATTAAGGCTAGTCAATCAAAAAGAGATGACTTTCGAAAATATCGGTGAAAAAAGTGACTCCCTCCTTGTAGAAAAGTGTCCAGTTGAGAGTGAAGGAATTAACGTATTTAGCCAATTTTTCAATATTTGTCATCCGAATGGTCGAGCTTCAAAACGATATAAGTCTCATGAAAATCCGTCGCCGCTGTCAAAAGTTTTTGCAAGACATACAAACATACATATATACATTTAAACGTTAACCACTCGGCCAGCAAGAATGAGTTACTGAAAGAAGTTTGAATTTATTTAATTAAGAGAATTGACAGGTGCCCGCAGTAAATGACGTGAAGTAGAAGTCATAGAGTTAACATTTTCTGCAAGCGTTACGACGACAACATAAGCAATAGCTATTCAGCAGTGAAAAAAAAAACGTGTGATGTTAACGATTGCTCCACCGCGAGATGCTAACGGAAACATGTTTGAATTTATTTAATTACTTGGATTTGGCAGGTGCCCGTTTTAATGAGTTAATGAGGTCAAGTTTGACTGCGAGATAGTATTCATTTACTGCGGAACGCTTTTTTTATTTTTATTTTACCAAGATGTTATAGGAAAAAGACTAACCTACATGCGGCGAGTGACAAATGTTGAATATTTATCTTCCCGAAATCGAACAAATTAAATAGACAGGCGAGCTTCGTTGTTAACTCTGAGATATTATGATTTATATGTGATATAAAAAGTTTTTAAAAGTTGTGAAGTGACCGACCGCTTCTCTGAAAAAAGCCTTTTGTAGACACACAGAAAAAGCGAACACACATACATACATACATACATACATACATACATACATACATACATACATTTTCGCTTTTATATTTATAGATTCCCAAGATGGACACATGGTGCAATGGATAAAGGGGTTCAAAAATAACAACCGGCTCTAAGTAACAGTTTTTTGGAGGTTTATGGTCCAGTCCTTATTACAGGCAATACTCCTGTCCTGGTGTGGTATGCATTCTTCTGATCAGGTTTAATCAATTTCCTCTCAGAATATTAAATTTACAGTACTAGACCATAACTTCCCCACCCCATGAAAAAACAAACATAAAGGAAAAATGTTATGATGTATGCACCCATAATGGAAGAAATTTATCATGCACCAAAAATCATATAAATTGATTCATAAGTTTGATTTAAAAAAAAGAAAGTCAAATTTTATGGCTAAACGACAATCTCTCAATGCTATTTTTCAAAGGGTTTGAAGAACAGGAGAGATAATTTCAAATAATTTAAATGGACAAGATTTTAGAAAGTTATTCTTAATCTAGGTAGGGAAAGAGCATTGGAAAAACTCAAATTCATCACTGATTAGCTCCCCCTTATAACACTCTTCAGAAATAGAGTTTAAAATTAACTTTGTACATCATCGTAATGCCTATGAATTTCCATTAATCGTTTAAAAACGATTTTATGTATGAAAATAAAACTATTTGATCAATTTACATTATTTCTTTTTTTGTGTATGAAATTTTCTTTTTTGCCACAAGTATGTACATCATGAAGATTTTTATTTTATTTTTGTTTGCTTTGGTGTGAGTGGACGGGTTATGGACTAGCATCAAATTCACAAGTGGTTCCCAGATACACGCATATCCTACTCAGGTGACATCATTTTTACACTGTTAATATTGATATTGGCCAGGTTCAATGTTGCTTA
Organism: Euprymna scolopes; assembly: GCF_053919585.1. NCBI lineage: Eukaryota > Metazoa > Mollusca > Cephalopoda > Sepiida > Sepiolidae > Euprymna > Euprymna scolopes. The sequence goes on along the minus strand of NC_136509.1, from coordinate 30,901,953 downwards.
ACTTTGGTGATCTACCATAGTTATGTCATATGCTGGTGTTGCTAAGAGTAAAATAAAAATTACTTAAAACGTCTATGTGTTCATCACTGATGGAACAAGAACAATCTACCCTTGTGGATAAAATAATAATAAAAGATCAAGTGTAGAAAGAAAACAGTCAGCAGAAGTATAAATCAAATCCAATTTTATTGCCTGTTAGAACAGTGTTTTGTATATAACTGTTAGAACAGTGTTTTGTATATAACTGTTAGAACAGTGTTTTGTATATAACTGTTAGAACAGTGTTTTGTATATAACTGTTAGAACAGTCTTTTGTATATAACTGTTAGAACTGTGTTTTGTATATAACTGTTAGAACAGTGTTTTGTATATAACTGTTAAAACTGTTTTGTATATAACTGTTAGAACAGTGTTTTGTATATAACTGTTAGAACAGTGTTTTGTATATAACTGTTAGAACAGTGTTTTGTATATAACTGTTAGAACTGTGTTTTGTATATAACTGTTAGAACAGTGTTTTGTATATAACTGTTAGAACAGTCTTTTGTATATAACTGTTAGAACTGTGTTTTGTATATAACTGTTAGAACAGTGTTTTGTATATAACTGTTAGAACAGTCTTTTGTATATAACTGTTAGAACTGTGTTTTGTATATAACTGTTAGAACAGTGTTTTGTATATAACTGTTAAAACTGTTTTGTATATAACTGTTAGAACAGTCTTTTGTATATAACTGTTAGAACTGTGTTTTGTATATAACTGTTAGAACAGTGTTTTGTATATAACTGTTAAAACTGTTTTGTATATAACTGTTAGAACAGTGTTTTGTATATAACTGTTAGAACAGTGTTTTGTATATAACTGTTAGAACAGTGTTTTGTATATAACTGGCGTTAATCATGTTTTAATTGGTGTCGTAGTAAAATTGCTAAAAGGTTCAAACGTACTAAATCACTCAAACTCAGTTTAAACATGGACATCAGTTTTGATATAATGCTGATGGCAACCTTCTGTCTCATGAGACAATGGTGTTTTGCATCTAGTCTGGTGGACTGCAGCATCTTCTGTGGCTATTCGAAGCTAGAATTGGCTCTCCTGATACAGGCCTGGGCAGGTAATAAGGAGACCTAGGTTTGTCCAGTTACCTGGGATCTCCCTCTCAGTGTTGGATACAGACAAAGTCTGACGGAAAGGCAAGCCAATATGATCGGAGCCAGTGCAGCTGCAGGAGTTGCTAGAAAGGTATTGCAGTGCTTTACCATCAACCTAGTGGGATTCCAAACCAGTTCTTTTGTCGAGGTTTACTCCCTTTGCCCATAGCTGATAAAAATTTAGAAATGTTGATGAAAATAATGCAGATCCTCATTGTAGTTATTGTTGTATAAAAATGAAAGAATTGATAAGTAAATATATTTTATTCTAAAATTTGAAGCATAATCTGGAACAGCACTGCAAAAAAAAAAAAATGCTTGAACTGGTTCTGCTCTTCCAATTGGAAGCAGACTTTGTAATGAACTTTATTGTAGAAGTTGGAAGTTGTGGAGTCATTTTTGCTATCTTGTTGACGTAATCTGTAATGATGATGGATGTGAATTAAGTTTGATCTCGCGTGTGCATGTTGCATGATAAGAGTCAAATTTCACTGAGTTATAAATTTGATAGTCTTCATGCAAGGGAAATAACTCAATTTATACTTTCCTTTTTTTTTTTCTTTTTGCTGAGGACAAGACAGAGTTATTACCCTTAATAAATAATTAAACTGTTTTTTTTACATTTTTTTTACTAAAATAGTATTTTTGTTCATGGTTTTATTCTTATTAAAAACGAGTAAAAATTATGAGAAATGTTACTAATATGGTTTTAATTAAATAAGAATTTCTTATTTTAAATTTATTCATTAAAGAAAATCAAATTATTTCAGATCTGTATGCATAGTTAAAAAGAAAAAAAAACTCTACCAAACATCATTTAAGCAGGTTAAAAAAGAAATATTTTTATTTTATTAGTGGCCTGTGGATAAAAGTGTTTGTCTTCAGTCCCAATATATTATGCTACCATGAGTTCAAATCTCATATTAAATAATAATTTTTTTTTAAATTATTTTTTACTATAGCAGTCCAGTTATTCCCTATCTGATATCAATCATTATTATAAATTTGAATAAAAAAAAACATTTAATAGATAAAATAAAATATGCATCAAGTGCACTTGAAAACCAAATCACAACATAATATTAGGAAAATAAACAAATATTTTACTTGTTTGAAATTTATCACAAATATATTTTAGAGGTAGACGCCATCTTTAGTGTGTTGTTTTTTTTTTTCTTCCTTGCCATGTTGTAAATTTGGAGCAAGAAGTCTGTTTGTATAGAGCCGCGTGTTGTATCTGGTGGTTGTATTTTGAAATGTTTGAACTGTGCGTAGTTAACGCAAGAATAACGTCAAGAATGAGAGTTCAATAGAAACGTTGTTTTAATTTGAATAAAATACTACCTCTGAAATATATTTGTGATAAATTTCAAACAAGTAAAATATTTGTTTATTTTTCTAATATTATATTGTGATTTGGTTTCAAGTGCACTTGTTCCTTGATGCATATTTTATTTTATTCAAATTAAAAAAAAACGTTTCTATTGAACTCTCATTCTTTATGTTTAATAGATGTTCTAAATTTCTAATCTTTTATTTTTATTAAAAAAGTGGATAAAAATGTAATAAATGTTCATTAAAATGTTTTTATTTTAATAAGACTATAAAAATATTTTTATATTCATGTTTATTTATTTGATGCAACTACGCTATAAAAAAAAGCGAAATTCAAAATGTTTAATAATAATTTCAAGGCAAACCAATGGTCTATACTTACTTGTAATATTGCAGTAATGAATATATCCGAAAATTATGAAAAACGGCAAGGTAGAAAAAAATTTAAAAGAAAGCAAAAATAAAATGTTTGGCTAAAAAAACCTGGAGAGTTACAAGGGAAAGTAAATAGTGTGTAACTATTAGACACTTTTTAATAAATTGTGCATTAACAATCATAAATATGAGTTAATTTGCCTTGTTTTTAGTATAACTGAGTTACTTCCCTTGTTATTACTTCATGTCTTCCTAAAGAAATATAGCAAGGGTTTTTTTACAATAAAGATCGAAAACTAGTGTTTTTTTTAATAATGTGATAATATTTAAGTACTTCTGATATGCAAATTAAGTAGATATCCTTGCTTTTAGTTGAAAGTAACACAAAAAAAGTCAGTAAATACCATTTTTTTGGTTTTTTAATCGATTTCTTTGTTTTCCAAATTTTGCTATTATAGTGTAGTTGTACCATTTATTTTAGACAGTCATACTGTTATTTTACTCATTATAAACCATTCTTAGTGTATGATTACTATTTCCTGTTAGTTTCAGTGCTATGTGACCAGTAGTTTAAGTGTTTATCAGTTAAATATTTTAACCGACAGACAAACATACATACATCTACTGTTTTATTTATATAAAAGAAGGTGAATACTTTAACCAACCTTGAAGGAAAAGTCTTAGTAGTTGATAACCCAAAAGAGTGACATCAGTTAGGAAACTTTCCAGTTTGGTTCAAATAAGGCTTGCAAACAGTTTGAAAGACAATTACATTCAAGTGGCAATACGAGTCTATTTTTAACTGAAAGCAATAAGAAAACTTATTCTAAGTAGATACTTAGATTTCATTTTCCTTTCTCTCCTACTGGGGTTTAAAAATACCTGATATGATACCCAGGTGTAAGATTACACTTCTTGGAAAGATGGACCAGCATAGTTTGAAAGACGATTGTGTAGGTATGGCATTTAACTTGAAAGATCATTGTATATTTTTATGCACCATTTATTAAGAAAACTATTAACATAAATTCAATGGGGAAAAAATCATTTTTATTTCATATATCAAGTAAAGTGAAACCTTTCCTTATTTCCTTTACTGGTATAGCTGTGTGTGTGTGTGTGTGTGTGTGTGTGTGTGTGTGTGTGTGTGTGTGTGTGTGTGTGTGTGTGTGTATAGCTGTGTGTGTGTGTATAGCTATGTGTGTGTGTGTGTATAGCTGCATGTGTGTATAGCTATGTGTGTGTGTGTGTATAGCTATGTTTGTGTGTGTGTATAGTTATGTGTGCGTATAGCTATGTATGTGTGTGCAGGTATGGCATTTCACTTGAAAGATCATTGTATATTTTTATGCACCTTTTATTAAGAAAACTATTAACATAAATTCAATGGGGAAAAAATCATTTTTATTTTATATATCAAGTAAAGTGAAACCTTTCCTTATTTCCTTAACTGGTATAGCTGTGTGTGTGTGTGTGCGTGTGTGTGTGTGTATAGCGATGTGTGTGTATATCTATGTGTGTGTGTATGTATAGGTGTGTGTGTATAGCTATGTGTGTGTGCATGTGTATATCTATGTGTGTGTATGTATAGCTATGTGTGTGTATAGCTGTGTGTGTGTGTGTATAGCTGTGTGTTTGTATGTATGTATAGCTATGTGTGTGTGTGTGTATAGCTGTGTGTTTGTGTGTATGTATAGCTATGTATGTATGTATAGCTATGTGTGTGTGTGTGTGTGTAGCTATGTGTATGTGTATAGCTATGTGTGTGTGTGTGTGTATAGCTCTGTGTGTGTGTATGTATAGCTATGTGTGTGTGTGTATAGTTATGTGTGTGTATGTATAGCTATGTGTGTGCGTGTGTAGCTCTGTGTGTGTGCGTGTGTGTATAGCTATGTTTGTGTGTGTGTATAGCTATGTGTGTGTGTATGTATGGCTATGTCTGTGTGTGTATAGCTATGTGTGTGCGTGTGTAGCTATGTGTGTGCGTGTGTAGCTATGTGTGTGTGTGTGTGTGTGTGTGTGTGTGTGTGTATAGCTATGTATGTGTGTGTAAGGTTAGTAGGAGACAACTAGAGCAGAGTGCTTAAGTGTTCAGAAAAATTAAAAAATAAAAACATATTTATTTATACAGTGATACTTCAGTTGTCGAACGTTTCAGTGATTGAACAACCTGACATTCAAACCAAAAGATTTTCTTGCCTCTGTAGTCAAACAAAATTTCGGAGTTCAAACCACTGGCTTGGCTTCAAATGTAAACAAGCAGCGATGTTCCTCAATGAAACGTTGTATTTCATACTGGTTGTGATATTTTTTAAGTGTAGTGTGACGAACCATTCCCATGATGACGAGTTTGAATTTTGTGACAAGAGTTATACTTAGAACAGCATCATCGCAACCCCTTGGACAGTTTAGATGATATCTGAGTTATTTTTAGCACATCAGTGTGGGACCAGAACCACACAATTTGATTGGTCGACCCCTTTTTTGTCTGGGATGACAAAGGACCTTAAGTAGTCCAAAAAGTGTAAAATAAAAATTCAGTAGACCTCAATACGACAAACGAAGCCTGCATATCTTGGGATGACAGTAATTAATTGCACAAGAAAAAAAAACTTTGCTTCTAAAGTCTTTACACGAAGTTAAACGGATTATTTGAACAACAAAGAGGAAATGGACATTCTTTTACCATTGAAATCCTCAAAGTTTACAAATATAAAAGGGACTTTTAAACTCTGGAACCAATTAATCCTATTTCAGTTTATTTTAAGAGGAAATATCATTTCAGTTGTCGAGCATTTCGTTGTTCAAACAAATATCTGGAACAAATTATGGTTGAATACCGAGGTACCACTGTATATGTATTACTGATGATCAGAACAACATTGATACAGTCTGTTTCAAATCCAAGCAAAGGGGACCTATAGTTAGTCTCTTTTGTTGAACTCTCATATAAGGAGAGACTGACGAGTGTCCGACATAGGAGACCAAGTATAGATCCCCTTTGTTTCGATTTGAAACTGATGGTACTGATGGTGTCCTTATTTTCTGTAATATATGCTAGCAGTTCAGCCCGGCTTTGCTTGGGCCCTATGTACTGTTCATAACTTTATGTGCATATATATATATATATATATATATATATATATATATATATATGTATATATATTACAAAGTTTGACTCATGTCCAGATAATCTACATCTAAAATTTTAAGTGTTTAGACCCAAAAGTGGCGGAGGAGTTTGGTAGAATCTGCAAAGGTCAACTCTTTCAACTTTGACCTCTTGGCAACCAAATTCACACCCAAAAACTGATTAAAAAGCTTGCTGCGTAATACCCATTATGTAAAATTTCAAATGTTTAAACAAAAAATTGCCTGAATAGTTTACTAGAAACCGCAAAGGTCAAATCTTTGGAAATTTGACCCCTTGGTAGCCAAATTTTTGGCCAAATACGGATTAAAAAGCTTGCCCTATCTCTGAATACACTTTATGTAAAATTTCAAATGCTTAGACCAAAAATTGGCAGAGTAATTTGGTAGAGACCGTAGTGGTTAAATTTTTTAAAACTTTGACCCCAATTTTAACCCCTTAACATTTCTTGCTTTGGGCTCAAACCAAATTAAAAAGTTTGATCTATGTCCAAGTAACCTAGATCTAAAATTTCAAGTGTGTAGACCCAAAATTTGCCAAGGAGTTTGGTAGAGTTCTCAAAGGTCAAATCATTGAACTTTGACCCCTTAACAGACAAATTTCTGGCTGAAACCCGATCACATCGATTCTCCCAAATCTCAGTACCCTGTATATCAAATTTCGAGTCTGTAGACTAAAAATTGACAGAGTTATTGCATAGGGAAATGTACACAGACAGACACACACACACAGACAAACACGTTCACGTTTATAGATATATAGATAGATAAATATACATATATTATGAGGGGGGGTGAGATAGTAAATACTTTAAAATGATTCTAAAATATTTCAAAAGATAATCAAATGTATAAGAAAAAGTAATCAATACATACTTTTATATTATGATTATAGTTCCATATTTTGATTTTGGCTAAAGAAAATTCTTTAGTCTGTTGAGTATTCTTGGGGTTTATAGTTATTATGACAGGGCAATCAGGGTTGAAATCACAGCTCCACATGTTTTTAAGTTTGCTCGTCTGCAAATAAAAAAAAAAAACATTAGAGAATTAAGTTGATAATTATTAGGCATTAAAAACATATTTATTGACTTCAGAATCTTGTAAGCATTTATTTTAAATTAAAATTTTATTTTATTTAATTGCATAGTATTCTCCACTTGATAATAAAATGTTATAGGGCTTTTTCGTCATTAATTCTCAGGAGAGAATTAATTATCTGGGTTGGCATTTTCAGCTGAAAAATGCATACTGTATAAAATGAAGCCTGATTAAAGTTTGATATGTAACCCTGTAGGTGTAAACATACATTGTGTGTTCGCTGCATCCGCATGATCACTTTGTGCCGGGCCAAAAGTGTTTGCTTATCCACCCAATCAGTGTTGCAATAAAAAGTCCTCAAACCAAGCAAAACCACAAATGCAGCTTATGAACAAATCATAAATGTTTATTATTTTTGAAGATTATATATAAAGTTGTATGCTCTTTGTTGAATGACAAACTTGAGGGACCAGATCCTTGCCTGACCAGACTACAGCACATTAGATGCATTAATGCAGTCTCTTACTGAAAGTTCCAATGGGAATCACCAAGTCCTGGAGAGGCACACTGGCTTAACTGTCTGGCAGCTCTCACTAAAAATAACTGACGATTCCCAAAAGGATGAAACACTAGTGTCTGTAGGTATTTAATAATTAATAATTATTATAGTAAATAATTACATCAGCCCCTTTAAGGAACTCGTTTCTTACCGTTGAGCACTTTCAGTTGAAATAAAAAGTTGGTCAAGTTAGCTCTTATGCACAGATCATCATATAATGATTGGATCCCTCTGATAGATGTTAAAAAGCATTTAAAAAATTTTTAAATTTCAACAATATTTCTCGTGGTTAACGCGGTAACCGAATGGATTAGGTCCTTGCTAATGAAGCCAGAGATGGCTTCTGTTGCTGGGTTCGAATCTGCACTGACGATTCCTGAAAGGATGAAAACCCAGTGTCTGTAGGTATTTAATATTTAACAATTATTATAGTAAATAATTATATAATTATTAACAATTATGTTTTATACCTACAGACACTAGTGTTTTATCCTTTCGGAATCATCAGTGGAGGAAGTCACACTTGTCGCTGATCATGGGATTCGGATCAGTCTATGAAGCCATCTCTGACTCTATTAGCAAGAAACATAACCCCAGGGCCACTGTCAACCACAACAATAATTAAGTGAAATTTAATCTTTATAAAGCCAAACGTTAGTGATCAAGTGACCACAAGTCGCAATCTCACGAGTGTGAGTGTGTGTATAATGTCTGCAATTTTAAATAAATAAGAAATGGACATATTTATTTTATTTATTTATTTATTACATTTTCACCCCAAACAAGGCACATTGCCACTTTAATGTAGGGGGCTACTATCAGGGACCTAAGTTTCAGAGGTACTATGTAGGGAGTTTAGCAGCAAGATGGCTGTTCACAATGACCTATTATGTTGGCGACTCTCTTTTGGACTCTGTCCAGGAGCGAAAGACTAGCAGCAGATGCACCAGCCCAAATGTGACAGCAGTACTCCATACATGGGCGAATGGTGGCTTTGTAGAGGTACAGGATACTTTTAAGCGTAAGTAGTTTTCTAGCATGATAGAGAGAGCCCGCCTTCTTAGCAGCAGCCTTTGCAATGATCTCGATGTATATATTCCAACTCCAACTCATGTTTCCTGCGAACGTTAAGCCAAGGAGCTTGAACGAAGTGCTTTCAGGTAAAGTATCTGTAGCCATAGCTATTGGCGGTTGATAAGGTTTCATGTAATTATTAAAGGAAACGAGCTTTGTCGTGGCAACGTTGAATGCTACCATCCATTTTTGACCCCATTCCACTACAGACTGAAGGTTTTCCACTAGTGTTTCTGCCATTACCTTAGTAGATGAGAACAATTATTTTGTTCTTACTAGTATTGACCCTGGCAGACATTTATTATTTCAAAAGAAATATTATTAATCATAAATTATACAGATTGATGTAGAAAGTTGTGTGAAATTTTCACAGACTCATGTTAGTTAATTGGGGTTAGCGTTGCTGTTTAATTATTATCTTATATTTGGTTTTATTGTTTTTGTTTAATGGCTTATTAAAACCCCTTTTTTACATTATTTAATGCCAAATCATGTAATTTTGGAAAAAAGTTTTTATGCTTCAAGTTCTTTTTATCTTCAAATATTTATTGATGATGTTTGGTTTGGTTGTTCTGTAGAAAATTTTTTTTTTTTTTTGCAGAACACCATTGAAATTTAAAAAGAGAAAAGGAAAAAAAAAAAAAAAATTAATGTTGGGGGTATTTTTGGTCAAGAAGTCAATATTTTCAGACACCTTATCTGGTAGCACCACATGCCCTGGCAGGTATTACCACTACGAATCAAAGTGGATCTGGGAGCAATGGCAACTCCACATTATCTATAGCACCCAAATGGTGTCTCACCACTGGTTGTCTTTTAAGATTATAGCCAGGACCAAAAGTATCTTTATACTTAATACAAAACTGCACCAAATATAGTTGAATTGCAGAAAGGATAGTGAATTTTATGAAAGATTCTGTGATTGTGATTTTTTTCCTGGAGGAGGGTGGGGGGGGGTACATCCAGAACAACTTCTCACTTGATTTCCAGACAATTATTTGAAACATTTATAAAAAGAAAAAAAAAAAGTATGTTCCAAGTAAAGTCCAATTATTTTCAGAAGATCAAAAGCGAAGTTCAAGGTGAACATCGCTTTAACTGAAAAAAAAAAAAAACAAAAAAAAACTAGGTCAATTCATAAATCTACTTTCATGTTTTCAAATGAAAGACAGATGAGATTTTTTTTCAAAGCAAAAACAAGTGAGATATTGATTTCATATCCGTTACTTCTTTGAAACGTCGGATATTTCTTGAACATCATTTTCAAACCCTTTGAGCAAGCGATGAAAGGTAGAAGGTGCCATCAACATCTTAGATTTAATCATAGTTTGGTTTATTTGCTGAAAAAACAGAATTTTTGTATCATTTAAGACTATGGTTCACATCTTGTTTGTTATTTTGTATTAGATTATCAATGCTTCCGTTAGAGGGTTGTCCATTGTTTCAAGACACAATGGACACCCCTCTAAGGTTAGTTGTGCATATAATTGTGAGGCAAGGGTTGTTCAATCTCCAACCACACCTCTCCTAAATCAGCACTGCTTGAGTCCATTGGCAAGGAGAGGCCGAAGACTGACTGGAAACAATGCCGAGATAAGCGGAGAGTGCATACAGCACCTGAAATTCCCAAATGGTCACCCATTTACTACTGACCAGGCACAATGTTGCTTAACTTCGGTGATCTAATGGGAACCGGTGTGTCAATGTGGCATAATATATACTGCAATAGATTAGAATAGTATATCAATTCAAATGCCAGTGCGATGCTAGTTATGTTGGGCGAACATCCTTTTGACTCGTATAAATAAACCAGCATGTTCCATCGAAGATCAGACAAGGGAGGATGGAGTCTGGTGGTCTCCCTCCTTCTGCAGCCTTGGACTCTGCTATTGGCCAGCATTTGGTTGACAACCTGTGCTGTGCCGATAGATATAAAATAGAATGGTTCGAGGTGCTACATAGAGCGGACTCCAGAAACCATTTAAAGATTTTGGAGTCTGTCTCTATTGCGGTGCGTCAACCTTCTTTGTGCCGGCAAAAGGAAACATCGAACGCATTGTTTCTCTTTAGGGAACTTTGAATCTTTTCTCCCGTTTTTTTTTTTTTTCCTTTGTTGTGCCAATATTTTAATCGTTTTTAAACGTTAATAAATTTATTTTAGCGTCCCCATACTTTTGGCACATTCAATAAGTTCCCCATTAGAACTCTTTATTTTCGACATAATATTATTTTGTATGCTATCGATTTTCTCCTGATGAGATGATAGCTGAAAGAGCTCTTGAAAAACTTCCGCCTATTTTATTCAAAACTGTATATAAGTTTTTTGCTTTTTTTCTTCTGATAATTATATTTCGGTATGAGTTATTCCCCTTGGGAGTTTTTTTTTAAAGAAAACTGTCTCCCTTACATTCTAGTTGCTCCCACATTCTAGGGTTGTATGTATTTTATTTAATTATTATAGATAAAATAGTTATTCATGGACACATATTTCATTGTATCTATAGCTCATCAGTGAAGCTGACTATACTGAAGTTCGATCACACAGCTTGTGATCAAGTGTGTTACTGTTATGCTATGAAGCCTCAGCTGAAATTACATGCTATTTTATAACTTGAAATGAGTTGCTCTCCCTGAGAGCTTTTGTAGGAAGTTGTCTCCCTTAGATTCTCATTGCCATTCATTTACATTCAAGGAATGTGGGCGAATATATGCATATAAATATAAAATATATATACATACAGTGATGATCATATTTATTGGCACGGTAAAATAAAAGTTAAATTTTGTCTAATAAATTCTAAAAAAGGGATTAAATTAAAGAAAATAACAAAGTATATTATGTATTTTTAACTGGCCTTTCCGATGCAGCAATCGGATTTTAGAAAAAATAAATAACAAAGGAACAACAAACATAATTGCAAAAAACCCTTGTTCAAAATTATTGGCACGGCTTTGTTTTTCTTTTAGTATCAGTATAATATCAATCAATTTCCGGTTTACGTGCTTTCTGAACTTTTTTATAGCCATATTATGCTTGTTTAACGCTAATTCAGTGAATAATTTTTTTCAGATAATTTTTAGATAGCGATTTATTTAAACTATTATAAGTGACTAAATTATAATTTTCAATCGCCATGGTTAAAACTAAGGAACACAGCGAAGACGTCAGGAAGCTTGTTGTAGCATGCCATACCAATGGGGAGGGCTATGATAAGATTTCAAAGAAGCTAAACCTTCCCAAATCCACTGTTAGAGCCATAATAAACAAGTTCAAATCGCAAGGCCACGTTATGAGTTTAGAGGGTAGAGGGAGAAAAAGGATTCTTTCCCCAAGAGATGAACGGAAAATTGTTCGACAAGTAAAACAAAACCCAAGGATCTCTGTTGGGGAGATTGTTGATGAACAGAGCACCTCTGGAGTGAATGTATCTCGACATACAGTTGGTAGAGTTTTGAAGAGAGCTGGTTTAAAAGCATGTCATCCGAGAAAGACTCCCTTATTGAAGCCTATGCACCTGAAAGCAAGGCTAGCCTTTGCAAAACGTCATATTGATAAAGATGTTGCATTCTGGAAACGTGTTCTATGGACTGACGAAACGAAAATAGAGTTATTTGGCCATAATGAAGTGTCTTATATTTACAGAAAATCTGGCGAAGCTTTCCTGCCTAAGAACACCATACCCACAGTGAAGCACGGTGGAGGCAGTTTGATGTTTTGGGGATCCTTTGCTGCCTCTGGACCAGGGCGACTTGTTAAGGTCACAGGTAGCATAAAAAAGGAAGATTATGTTAAAATATTGGATGAAAACCTGAAAGACTCTGCTAAAGAGCTCTCACTTGGTCGTCGTTGGTGGTTCATGCAAGATAATGACCCAAAGCATTCGGCTAAACTGACTAAGAAATGGCTTGAGGACAATCATATTAATGTTTTGGAGTGGCCATCACAAAGCCCAGACCTTAATCCAATTGAAAATTTATGGAGAACATTAAAATTGAGGGTAATGCAAAGGAAGCCTAAGAATCTTATTCAATTGGAGGATTATTGTCAGGAAGAGTGGGCTAAAATTACTACTGAAGAGTGCAACAACTTGGTTGTAAACTATGAAAAGCGACTGAGGAAGGTAATCAAGGCCAAAGGCTATACAATTGATTATTAAATAAATCGTGCCAATAATTTTGAATAAGGGTTTTTTGCAATTATGTTTGTTGTTCCTTTGTTATTTATTTTTTCTAAAATCCGATTGCTGCATCGGAAAGGCCAGTTAAAAATACATAATATACTTTGTTATTTTCTTTAATTTAATCCCTTTTTTAGAATTTATTAGACAAAATTTAACTTTTATTTTACCGTGCCAATAAATATGATCATCACTGTATATTTGTTGTTTATGTAGAATGTTATATATATATATATATATATATATATATATATATATATATCAGGGTTTTTCATCATTAATTCTCTCCTGAGAATTAATGATCTGCACTAGAATCTTTAGCTGAAAAGTGTATGCTGTATAAATGAGAAACAGATACATTTTCTTATAAAAATTCTTTTATTTTTACAATTAAGCATTTTTAGAACTTGAGAGTTGGTTGAGCTGGGGACTGACCTGCCACCTTTTTTAATGGTCTCCTAATACAAACTGAGCATCTCTTTCTCTGATGATTATAAAAACAAGTGAGGGAGAGAGAGAGATAGAGATAATAATGCTTATCAGCAATAAAAGGGCAGAAACAAAGACTATGATATGCTGTATTTTCAGTTCAGCATATCTCAGATAGTAGGTTTAATGAGCTCACTGTCTTCGACCTTTCAGCAGTAACTTCAGACACACAATTTTATCAGGTTGACAAGAAAGTTCTTGCAGTTTTTAACTTTTAAATTCAGATGAACATATCTCAGCTCAAACAAAGATTTATTGATCGAAATAAGCACCATCAGAATGAAAACACTTTTGCCAACGCTAAACAAGTGGATTTATGCCAGTAATGTAAAAATTTTGCGTTCTGGCGAAGATGAAGTCACTGAAGGCGTTTTTGATATTGCTTAGGTTTCTGAAGTATTTCTCATGCAGAAAGTTGTTGAGATGCTTGAAAACGTAGTAGTCGGTAGGTGAGAGGTCTGGAGAGTATGGTGGATGAGGCAGAGTTTTGTAGCCGAATTCATTCAACTTTTGCAGGATCGGTGTAGTAACAAGTAGTTGGGCATTGTCGTGGAGGAGAATTGGGCCTTTTCTGTTGATTAATGCTGGGTGTTGTTGTCAAATTTTCTTATGCATTTCATCCATTTATTGACAGTACTTGTCTGCTGTAATGGTTTCACCTGCATCCAAAAAACTGTAATGAATGAGATGGTAACAGACTACCAAACAATCAGCATGACCTTCTTTTGGTGCAACTCTGGCTTCGAGAATTGTCATGGAGTTCCGTTGCTGTCTAACCACTGAGCTGAGCATCACCAGTTGTCGTACAGAACCCATTTTTCATCGCAAGCCACAACCCAGTCAAGAAACAGGTTGCTGCATAAAAGAAGGGAATATGACATTTCATAATAGCGTTTTTTTGTTTTTCCAATCTCTCTCAAGTGCTTGAAAATCGTCATATACATTATGTCTAATTGAAAAACAAATTCTCAAACAGTTTTGCGTTGATTGGCTTCGACCAAGGCTCTTAATTGATCGTTGTCAACATCCAATGGCCGACCACTATCTTCAAGACTATCGCCGCCGCCACAAAATTTCTTAAACCACCAATGTGCAGTAGTGGTTCCTGTTCAGTAGTGGTTCCTGGACCAAACATTTCGTTGGTATCGCAAGCTGTTTCAGCAGTTTTTCAGCCTAGATTGAATTGAAATAAGAAAATTGTGTGAATTCGCTTTTTTTTTCCATCTTGCATTCAACATTCTGAAAAGAATACATACTTATTTTAAAACGATTCCAATTGATTAGATAGAGCGAAAAACACTCTTTAAAACAAGGTATAAAGTAAAATTATTATAACAAAACTTATTTGAAAAGTACATCATTCGAAATCAAAATTAAAAATTCCGCAAGAACTTTCTTCTCAACCTAATATAAAAAATCCGTTAATCTGAGCCGAGCTAGAGATCGCTGTCACCGACATGTTTTCCATCACACATTTTTTTTCTACTTTACTTGTTTCACTAAAAGGACAAGAAAGGTCGGGCATAAGGCTTTTAAATGTGGGGAGCTCTATCTCCCCAAAAAGTGATATACTAATTTAAATAATCTAAAGAATACAAATTATCAATCCTCATCTAAAAAGTCACTAAATATTTTTTTTTTACAAGGGAGTCACAATTTATCATAGCCCAAAGGCCACACGAAGATAAGGGTTAATGAGATGCGTGATGATTTGCAAGCACATTTTCAATAATAATTTTCAGAACACCTTCATCGATATTTTTGCTCAGGTTACTTATAAGCAATAAAGTTGGATTACCCCAGTGCTTTTCAACCAGGGTTCTGTAAAACATTAGGGTTCTGCCAGTACATTCCTCATACATTAATTCCATAGCTAATATAACATACTGACCCCTTAGGGGATGTTTTGCAACTATTCTGTATTACAACTATACTGTCGCAATTTTCTCACAAATAAATCAACTTTGACCTGTTGACAACATATTTTTTTTTTTACTGTGTACGTTTTCAGCGGCCTAATTTTTTTTTTTTTTTTGCGTTTTAAATTATCCAAATAAACAATTGTTAATACTTTCTGCTTTTTCTTTTTACATTATTCCCCAGCATCTTTCAGTTGTCTTACTCTACACAGTTCCTCTCTGTCTATAATTTTTACTTCGTCCCATAATGGTAAATGGTTTCCCTTTTCTTTCCAGATATGGTCAGCTATACCTGACTTTTCAGTCTCTCCACATTCTATGGCTTTTTGATGTTCTTCTAACTGTACTTTCAATGGACGACACATCCCACCTCTACATAGTTTTCCACATTTACATGGGATTTCATATACACAGTTCTTAGTCTTGACTCTCACAAGCTGTTTCCGGAGAAAAATCAATTGTAAAAGTGATATTCTCCTGAAGGTTGAAGGTTCAATCCTCAGTGTGGGCAACCGAAATATACACTTGCGAATTACTTAGGGTGTCTATCCAGTCATGGCTGACGGAACAAGAGCATGCTACCCCCGTGAAGTAAATAAAGGGTTCCGCTTGAAATTCCGTCCAAATTCCTGAGTCCGACAGAAACATTCCAGAGTTCGACAAGATACACCTTAAGAAGGTAGGAGGTTACATCGACCGAAACATTGTGAAAATCACACTCAAGATGAGAACAGTAGTCTGAAGAATCCAAACAATGCAAATATCCTAAAGATTATTTGGTTAGGTTGTTTTTGCTAAATGACAAATCAAGATTTTCGAGTTATTTAATGTGGAATAAATATGTTATGCTTCCCACCCACCTCCACTCTTTATCCATGCCTAAACCTAAACGTAAATTCCATGAACAAAGCTTCTTTCTTAGAACTGCAGGCCTGTGTAACTCTGTTCCATTTTCCTGCTTCCCAACTAACTACAATATGGTTGTCTTTGAGTCCAGCGTGAACAAATTCTTGATGAGCCATCCCCTTGAGTAATCCAGTTTATCAAATTTCCACTACTAACGATGACTGACATGTTCCCATTAACCCTTATCCTCGAGTGGCGCCCGGGCCTTGATAAGTGGTGACTCCTTTGTAAAAAAAAAAAGTTCTTTATATTTTCAAATATTTATTCAATAACAACTTTCAGAATACTATTTCATTTATAATTTGCTTCAAACATGTTCTGTCTTAATGTGGTTCATTTAAAAGAGGCACAAATGGTATGTCATATCATTTTTATATACAGATTACTTATAAACATTAAAGCTCGGCTATACTAATAAGGAGAGTAGGAATTGATTAGAAAGTGCCCCTTTGGTTTACTTTCGCCAGCCTCATAACTCTTATTCCCTTTATTTTATCCTTTAGTCCTCACATTCCAGTAACGAGTTCGACAGAAACATTCCAGAGTTCGACAAGATACACCTTAAGAAGGTAGGAGGTTACATCGACCGAAACATTGTGAAAATCACACTCAAGATGAGAACAGTAGTCCGATGAATAATAATACAAACATTCCCTAGTTTGACAAGATACCTCTGAAGAAAGTCAATGGAAACTGACAAAGAGGAAGGAATTGCTGCTTTTAGGTCAGAATCTATCTATCTAATACTTACTCTTGGCAAGTTTTTGAACTTGAAGTAGTATTTTTTTTTTTTAGCTCCTTACATTAAGTGGCTTCATGCCTTGTTTGGAGTGATTTTCATTTCAAAAAAAGTAAATAAAAAATGAATAATAATAAAAAAAAAAATAAAAACATGATTCAAGCCAAGTCTACCATATTACATGCTCATTTATTTCTTCTTGTGTTTGCCTACGTAAAAGTGATGACAATTACCATTAATGAATTTCACTAAAACAATCTACACATTACAAACCAAACTGTTTTTTCTTTTTACAACTCAACCCACCTCCCAAAATCCACACACACACATAGTGATTCTAAAACTTAAACTATTTTATGGATACTTTTTTTTAGTTAAATAATTGTTTTATATTTTATCCTGGGCAACGCCGGGACATGGGCTATGCTAGTTAAGCCACGCCAACCACATTACATGCTCATTCATTTATTCATTCTTAGACGCATCGCTGTGTCACATTTAAATTTGAAATAGTATTTTTAGATTTGTCCGTGTTGTCTTCAATTTTTTTCTTAGCTTGTTCACCTTCTCTGCTAAACGTCTCTTCACTGCTTTCTGGTTATTTCTAATATGCGTCTCCCACTTGAATTCCTCACTCATCATAATCTCAATTCCCATTTTCAAAAGATTACAAGGTTACGTATGCTTTCAGAAGGTGCCAAAATTTACATATGCAGGACATGGTCCCTCGAGATTCACACTGAAACCGAGAGCAATTTCTTTTTCTTTTTTAATAAATTTTTATTTCGAAGCAACTATGTCCTATTTTATCAGAGTATTTTAATGCAAAACACGTAGATCGTTCAAGTGATACGTTTTTTAATACTTTTTTTTTACTTAAATTTCTTTCACGCATACATCCACATTAGAAGACTGTTCGTCAGTCATGCTTAAGCTTGAAATATCATTTTCAGCACTTGTGCAGATAGAATACTACTTCATCTATAACTGAGTAAATAAAAATATGTATTTTATATTGGGACCCTACATCAGTAAGCAGAGATTATGTTAACTAGTATGAATTTGGGTAACAGTTCTTAGTTCATGTCATGATAAGCTGGCCGCAAACGGAAATATACCAGCTGTGGGTGGCATGATTGAAGCAGGGGTGTGGGTCCAAGGTAAGCTCCCTAGGCAAAATGTGCTGGAAATGCAGGTGTTGAATGATATTACAGAAAGAGGGATCATAAACGCATTTTAAATCTAGGCATTTCGAATCCTAATGCTTCTCATCAGAAGTGGAGAAGGGAGCTAAGTTACAGATATAGCAACATCTAGCTTAGGATACATTTGGATGGAAATGTAAAATAAAATAAAAATTGTTTTATATATATACTAGCGGGAGGTGCTCGGCATTGCCCAGGTGTTTGGAGGTGTGTGTTAATCAAAATAAAAGTTGTAGTAGGCAGGCAGGCTCAAAACCGTATCGCGAAGGAGGAAAAGAACATGAAAAAAGGGGTTGGTAATTAACTTTTGCCCGGGTGGAGGATACTGGCACAAAGACGAAATAAAAATTTTTTTAAAAAGATAGAGAGAGGGAGAGAGGAAGGATCAAACTCGAAAATGTAGGGTAATTAATAATAATTAATCTTCCTCGCTATCCATTACACATAGTGGATAGTGAAATCAATGAGTTGGTAATTAACTTAAGTATCACACAAACGCAGAAATGAACATTGCTTTTTAAATCTGGCCGGAGGCCAGTTAAGCTTCCCGCTTTCTGTTGTTTTATTTATTTGTTTCCCCATGAAAGCATTGTTTTTAATGTTGGGGAAAACCAGCTCCTTCAAAAAAAGGGGGAACTCTGGCAGTATCTAAATAAATAGTAATTGTCTCAGTATGAAGGGTTTCCCCTACATTGACCAAGGACCAATTACCGTTCTTAGTTCATGTCATGATAAGCTGGCTGCAAACGGAAATATACCAGCTGTGGGTGGCATGATTGAAGCAGGAGTGTGGGTCAAAGGATAGCTCCCTAGGCAAAATGTGTAGAAATACAGGTGTTGAATGATATTACAGAAAGAGGGTTTATTAATGCATTTTAAACCTATTCATTTTGAAGACCAATGCTTGCATCAGAAAAGGAGAAAGGAGCTAGGTTACAGATATAGCAACATCTAGCTTAAGGTACATTATGTAAACTAAAATAAAAATTAAGTTTTATACATGTGTGTGTGTGTGTGTGTGTGTGTGTGTGTGTGTGTGTTTGTGTGTGTGTGTGTGTATGAATCCAAAATAATATATTAGAATATATTTATAAAGAAAATTTCAGTGATCAGTTTGAGTCGGGAAGCTGGACAAACATGACGTGCCCAACAATGTAGAAATCTAAGCAAATGTTGCCTCGAAACTCCACCCATGTATTGCCATCCTTAAGACTAAGTTAGAAGTAATCAGAATGAGATATTGGTCTCTCCTCCCAGGAGCAACCATTCTCTAAATAAAACCTTGAAAAACCCAGCAAGTCTCTATTGCGTTCCCATGCATGAATAGATCTGTCTTAAGTTAAACAGAAGATCAACAGCCACGAGGTGATCACAACCTACGCATGGAAAAGCAATGATCAGAAAATAAAGACGAGCAATTACACACGCACATAAAAAACACATTGTTTTGTTGAGTTTTTCTTGATCATTCACTGGCGAAAACATGCAAAAGTGCTCATTTACGAAAAGACTATGTGCAAACTGTTTAACATAAAATGTTACAATTTGTTTCCATAAGACTTTTTTCTATGTAATTTAATTACAAAAAAATACATGCTAAAATATTCCTCAGTTTCGAGATAAAGTTATGTTTGAAAAATAAAAAAAACTTACATTTTAATTGTTCTAATCCGGTGTAATTTTCAATTAAGTTAACTGAGTCATCTCTTATTGCTTGTCTATCATGTTCACCCTTTCTTACTGTATGTTGTTACACTTAGTAATGCTAGAGAATGGATAGAGAGAGAGAGGGGGAGAGAGAGGGAGAGAGAGAGAGAGGGGGATGGAGAGAGGGAAAGGGAGAGAGAGAGAGAGGGCGGGAGAGAGAGAGAGAGGGAGATGTGTGAGTTATAGTGTAGACACGTTGACCGGAAGTCAAAATCAGCATTGGATTGCGTGTGAGTCATGTGATCAGGTTAGCTGAATCAAAGAGATTTGGTTGGGACTTGGAAGAGAGCGGACGGCTTCGCCGTTGTCTCCTCCCCTTCGCTGGGGGGAGGGGGGGGGCAAACACTGACGTAGTAGAAATAAGACCTAGAGGAAACCACAGGCCAAATTCACTTTCTTTTCTTCTGTGATCGATCTGGAAGGTGAATAAAAAAACTATAGAACCAATTTCTTGTCTTGGAGTGAAATAAATCTTCGTCCCCAAAAACAGGTACCAGTCTCCCTCCCAGACGAGAATTTCCAGATGGACCAACAAAATGGCAGAAGGTATGTTGAAAATACATGACAGGTCATACACATATTCACACTTAACAGCATATGAACATATGTAATAGAAAGAGCACTAGACGATCACACACACAACGACATTAACTCTGATAAGATAATCAAACACTCAATCCTTTATAAATAGACAATACAACAGTAAGAGATATGTACTGAATATACAACAGTACTCAATACGCAAGATAGAGCATGTGTGTGTAGGAATACATTATTATACTTGGTGAGTTGTAAATGATGGAGAAGTTACTCAACATGGTCAAAGTGTAGTATCTGTTCTTCAGATGCTGCATTTCAGTTTCTTGTTCTCTGTCAGTGGAGGAGAAATCCTTCACGACTGAGACAATTTTTATTTTTGTTCCCTTTCTCCATGTTAAAAAACGACCCTGGTGTCTAACTCTGTCCCGTGGGGAGGCATTGTAAATAGGAACATGGCCAGAGAATATGCAAAAACAAATATATATATATATTTTTTTTTAATTACATCTTCATCCCAAACAAGGCACATAGCCAATTTGATGTAGGGGGCTACTATCAGGGACATAAATTGCAGGGATACTATGTAGGGAGTTCAGCAGCAAGATGTCTGTTCACATTACACTTGAACTTCTGCATGTCAGTACAGTTGGGGAAGCACGAACCTAAAAGGGAATTCCAAAGTCTAGCAGTTCTGGGGAAGAAACTATTAGAGTAGAAGGCTTTCTTACATCTAAGGATTTCTACTGTGTAGGGGTGGGACTTTGCTGCTTGTCGGGTTTGCCATGTGTATTTACGTCGAGGAGGTAGAAGCGCTTATAGTTTGTCAGAGCATCCACCATTAAAATTTCACTATATTACTAGTGGGACCTGTGGAAATTCCACAGCAGCATCTTTCATATGTAATATATTGCTGTCGGGCATTCTGTGGACGTTCAGCGTGAATGGAGACCCCACAATATTATCGTAACCCTTTTTATCTAAGTAATCTGGTTAATGTAGTGCCAGAATATATCTGGTTATTACAGTTTATCTCCAATATACTTATAGGAGTCTGTGACATATTTCCATTGGATGGATGCCCCGGCGTGAACAGAAGCCCCATGATATCATTATACTATCTTTAGACAGAACAGATGCTGAATCCTAGCCAGAAGACCAAGAAGGTATATTTACATACGGCCCAAACGCAACACCTTTTTTTTTTTTACATTGCGTCTTTGGTGATTGGGAGATCTTATTTATTAAAAAGGAGAATAGACAGTTATAACATACTACGTACATTAAATTATTGTATGTATATACTAATAATTTAATGTTCGTAGTATGTTATAACTTTCTATCCTCCTTTTTAATAAATAGGATCTCCTGATCAAATAATTTATAATCTATAATGATAAATGTACGTACGGATATTAAAGGTACTACGGGATTAATATATAGATTAAGGGAAGTAGAAGATAAGTAACTTAGTGTTGCCTGGGAATACATAATAACTAATGTAGATTTCATTATACTTTTAAAGAGTGACAGCAGAAAGTCAGCGTTGCCTTGCTGCTCAACTCCCTATATAGAATCCCTGTAGATTTGGCTCCAAATAGTAAGCTTTTAAGCCCAAGTTGCAATATGTCTTGTTTGGGGTGAATGATAACATTTAAAAATATATTGATGAAGATATTACCACTAGACAAAAACGTAGGAAAGGGAATTTTCACAAAGAATGAGAATTCCTACCAAACTGTAGTCCAAAATAGGACATATTTACTTTGGGGGGAATGATAACATTTAAAAATATGTGCATTCACTGCATGAGCTGTGATCGTTTCACTCGCTGTGTTGGTCCAAAGTTGTTATTCGATTCAGTCAGTGTTGAAAAAAATGAATTCTTCTTTCAAACAAATACCACAACAAATAATAATACATATTTATTTTTCTGGAGATTATAAGTTGCACTCGTTTCCTTAGGTTGAATGGCAGACTTGCAGAATGAGATCTTTTACCATGGCTAACTAATTAGATGTTATCAAATAACATTTACACTATTAAGATAGTATGAAACAACACAAGTTTATTTTTCTCTGAAGTTTAAAATGGAACTCGTTTTCTTGGGTTGAATATCAGGCTTGCTGTTACGGGTTTTAAAATGGCTGTCTGTACAATAACCATGTAAAAATGATGCAACAACACAATGGAACGTTTTACAGATGTATAAAAATGATGATAATTTAACTATGATCATCTCTCGAGTTGAAGCCACAGATGTGTTTCTCAACGTGTCATGGTGGACTCCCCTTTTCTTCGATCACTTTTATTCCATCCAAGGGAAATAACTCTTTTCTTAGGTTGACCCCAACACTTGCAGAATAAGACTTTTGCAAATCAGAATATAAGTCTAATCAACACAATTCTTTAGCTAAGAGCCCCAAGGGTTCACGTTGCCTGGAGAAAATACTGACCTAACTGATCACTAGGGCTATGACAACAGTATATTCTTTTCATTGTTTTGACTCTCGAGTGTGTATTCGTCAATATCCTATATGCTTTTATACGGAGTGATGTGGTTCTCGGTTGATTAACTGTGTCTAATTGTGTCGATATATACTTGAGAGTAAAAACAATGTAAAGAATATTCTTTTGTCATAGCCCTAATGATCACCAACCCTCAGAAAAACCCAATGCTTGTGTTCTGCCCAGAGGGCAGGCTCTCATTCTTTCCCTTTCTCATCTCCTGAAATCAACTCTTGACCAAAAATCTTAGATTCTGACCTTTGTCAGTGGTCACTGCTAATCTCTGAGCTACGACAGTTGAGTTATCTTCCCTTTTCTGAGATAAAGGAAAGTCTGTTTGGAGTGACCTGTTCTTGGTTGTTGTTATTGTTATTGTTGTTGTTGTTGTTATGCAAGTGGGTTTAGGGAAGGAGTACATAACAGTCACCATTGCCAATTGTCACAATGTTGCCTCACAATCTACCCAACACTCATTAACCCTTATCTTCGAGTTGACCTCAGGCCTTGATAAGCGATGACCCTCTAGTAAGAAAAAAAAAAAACTCTAAAGAAAATAAATCTGATTTTAAACTGGAGTGATAATTCTTTGTTGCACTGAATCAAACAACAACTTTGGACTGCAAGTGGGACAACCGCGGCCTGTGCAGTGGATGCACACATGCATATGCAAAGCGAGAGACACTGGCTTTTTACAAGGAATGGTGCACCTTCTCCAAGTGATGTCAGCTCAAGTAACAGCACGAAGCTGGATACTTTACCAGAATAGATGAATTCTTGTTCTGGAATCTGGTAAGACCAAGAGACGACAAGAAAGTAATACTGCAATATATTTAGATCGTCAATTGAGGAAAGGAAAACTATGTTCTCAACCTCTTTACTAACTCAGTTTTCGAGATGTCAAGGAGAACTTTAATTGAATATTTGAATATCTATGTATCTCATATAGAGATCAAGTATTAGCCCCAAGAAAGGGGCCCCTTGATTTCTGAAAACTTCGACTGAATAAAGTGAAACATATATATATATATATATATATATATATATATATATATATATATATATATATATATCCCTATATATGATAATTTAATTGCGGAAATTCCCCTCCGGAACAAAATACCGTAGGTTTACAACAACAGGTGCCACATTCAAATTTCTTATGCCTACACTATTATGTAACTATGGAACATTTTAGACACATTAATTCGTTATAATAAAACCCTAGATTAAATCCTAAGAGTGACATCATCACGATCGCAAAGACATACAATGGAAGTAGCTGTTATTTTCCGCTAAAGTACTCCTCCTACTTCCAGTTGACACCGGGAGGTGTTCTGCATTAGGGTCATATATGGGGTTTCGCCCTAATTTTCTATTTGAATATCTATGTATCTCATATAGAGATCAATTGTTAACCCCAGGAAGGGGGCCCCTTGATTTCTGAGAACTTCAACTGAAGTAAAATGAAACAAAACAAAACGCTGCATAATGCAAAATCATATGATGCAATACTTTTAATAAATATATGATCGGCGCTTCTACACTATCGGAACGAAATTTCGGAAATCGTAAAACTGAATTTCACATGAAAAGAATGGTATCTACGTATTCCTCATATTTGTAAAATGATTATATCAAAAAATTATGAAAATTGATAAGGTAGAAAATTATTTATTAAAGAAAATGGAATTCGAAGAAAACAATCATATTTGCTTATGTAAGACACAGGAGAGTTCAAAAGGTAGGTAATTTCCTCCTGAAAACTCAGGAAAAGTTTCAACAGTTCCAAAACCTTTTATATATGTTATTTTTACATTATTTAATTTTTAGGCAAACATCTTTATATTAAACCATTATGAAAAAATCGTAAATGAAAACCAGACTCAGAAACATTGAATATATTATGTTTTTTTTTGTTTTTCTTTTTACATGGGGGGGGGGGTCACCACTTATCAAGGCCCAGAGGCCACTCGAGGATAAGGGTTAATGGGTATACATTAGTCATTGTGATTTTTAGCATAGCAAACATTAGTGGGAATTTTGTAACTTGGATTACTGAGGGGGACGGTTCAATAAGAATTTGTTCACGTTGGACTTGAAGACAATCAGATTGTAGTCAGCTGGAAAGCAGACAAATGGAATAGAGTTCTACAGGCGAGCAGTTCTAGGAAAGAAGCCCTGTTCATGGAACCTACGTTTAGGTTTAGGCACAGATAGATAAAGAGTGTGGGAAATTGTTGATAGTGGTTCTGGCTAGACGAGTGTTTTTTGTGAAAGTTTGTTATTTGTTTTGCATTGGTCACATTA
Source organism: Euprymna scolopes (assembly GCF_053919585.1). Taxonomy (NCBI): domain Eukaryota; kingdom Metazoa; phylum Mollusca; class Cephalopoda; order Sepiida; family Sepiolidae; genus Euprymna; species Euprymna scolopes. The sequence continues at coordinate 30,876,772 of NC_136509.1, read as the reverse complement.
ACCATTTAGAGTTACTTCCCTTGTTTATGGTTTTGTTTCGCTTCATTGTAAAAAAAGACATGGTTGCAATTTTTCACCTGCTAACACAATTAAAGTTGTTGTTTTGTTTAATATTCAGGTAATTTCGACTGCATAATTTGCAAGCTACCATTGTAATTAGAATTGATAAAATAAACACCTAGAAACCATTGTTTTTTTATCTGAAAACTCTGTTTGTCGACTACAAAATTTTGTTCTTATAGTGCAGAAGCGCCATATAATCTTCTAGAAAATGCTTTCTACACGTGAGTGTATGAAATATGCATGTACGAAAGTAACACCTTTGCTAATATCACTGAAAAGCGTGGCATACGAATGAAATTCGGAGAGAATTTGAAGAGGTAGAGTCTGAATTTTTAACATGACAACTATTGGGAATGGCAAGCCTCCATCAACAATAGTAACATTATTCAGACGTGGGAAGACCAACAGAAGACAGAAAAGGCAAATGCTTGTGAATCTATAAGAATAGTTAATCATTTATAGCTCCAAAAGTACTTGACAATTGTACAAAATTTTGGAATGAATCACAGAAGCAGGAGGGGGGGGGGTTAATACTACTACTGTTTATATTAAAAACAATAATATACCGGTCAGAATTTCAAAGTTGGTTCAATCGTTGCTACAGTTGATAATAACTAATAATGACATCTGCAAATGGAGATTTGGTATCTGCTTGTCTAAAGCCAGAACTATACTACGACTATGTTTTAATACTCAATTCAGCTGATTATAATATTTCTGACTAATGCATTATCTTTCGATGTTTGATTAGGAATGGATGGTAGTACAGTATCTGTTCTGGTGTCATGATGCAATCCTCCCAGGCATTTGGGGCAGATAGTGTAGTATATGTTCATTTGTCATGGTTCTATCCTCCCATGTATTATCTTCCTCTTGTTTTTAGAGAAGACATTGCAGTTTATGTTCATTTGACACACATATATATGTATATATATATATATATACACGAGGGGTGTGCAATAAGTAATGCCCCTGACCCACTTTCCATAGCAGTAGAGCAATGAAACTTGACACAGTTATTAGTCTTTCTCTACATAGGAACCACCCAGAGTTATGCATTTCTCCCATCGTTTGATGCAGCTCTGGAGACCGTTTTTGTAGAACACCCCAGGTTGGTCCTCCAACCACGACGTGACTTCAGAAATCAAGGCTGTATCATCTGGAAAACACTTTCCTTTCAAAAACAACTTCATGGCTGGGAAGAGGTGAAAGTCAGAGGGTGCAAGGTCAAGAGAGTAGGGAGGATGAGGTAGGATTCCATAACCACACACCCGTGCTTCTGATCTGGTGACATGCGAGTTGTGGACCAGAGCGTTGTCCTGCAGGAGGAGGGTACTTTTGCTGATCTTGCCCGCCTCTTGATTTTGATAGCTTCCCTTAATTTCCTCAAAAGTGAAGCATAATAGGCTCCTGTAATTGTGATACCCATTGCCAGGAAATCTATCATCACTACTCCGTCCTGGTTCCAGAAGACTGTGAGCATGACCTTGCCAGCGGAAGGCTGCACCCTTGCCTTCTTTGGAGGTGGTGAGTCCAAGTGCTTCCACTGCATTCACTGGGCTTTGGTCTCTGGATCATAGTGATGGACCCAGGTTTCATCCTGTGTAATCAGTCTTTTGAAAAACTTTGACTCATCTTCTTGGCACATCTCCAAATTCATTCTTGAGCACTCGACGCGTTCTCGCTTCTGGAATGGTGTGAGCAACCTGAGAATCCATCTGGCAGACACCTTATGCATATACAAATGGTCATGAATGATAGTTTCCACAGATCCTATACTTATCTTGACATCTTGAGCTATTTGGCGAATAGTAATGCAATGATCTTCCAAAATGGCAGCCTCAACTTGACGGACAGATGCCTCATCAATGGCAGAGGGGGGAGGGGCGATCAGGTCTGGGAGCTGTTTCAACAGACTTACGGCCATGTTTGAATTCACGATGCCAGCATTTTACAAGGTAATATAATGGGGCATTATCACCATAAGTTTCTTTCATTTCATCGAAAGTCTCCTGTGGTGTGCATCCTTTCAAATACAAAAACCGGATCACTGCTCGACATTCAACAGGCTCCATTTCACACCTGACTCAGTTCAAACACCTGTAAAACAGAAACCACAATTAGTTCAGAGCTGTAGTTTGCCACATAACCTGTAGAGATATAAAACATTGCACATGCAAAATTTCAGCTAGATCAGACAACTGGAAGTGGGTCCTGGGCATTACTTATTGCACACCTCTCGTATTAGCAACAATATATGACAAAAGGAAGCAGATTATTTGCAATATTAATTAAACCTTCTGCTCAATCAAGGCTGACAGAACAAGAAAAATCTACACCCATGGATTAAATAAAATGTTTAGTTTTAAATTCCATATAGATTCCCGGGTTCGATAAAAGGATTCTCAATTCATATTATTTGGATTATTCAGACTACTTTTCTAATCTTGAGTGTTAGTTTCACAATGTTCCGATCGATGTAATCTCCAACTTTTTTTAGGTGTATCTTGTCGAACTCGAGAATCTTTTGTTGAGCTCAGAAATCTGCACAAAATTTTGAATGAAAACTTTAATTTAATCCACGGGAGTAGCATGTTTTCAGTCATGATTGGCTAGCAGTCTTCAGTAATTCACATTTGTATTTTGAGTGTTACCCGCAATGAGGATTGAACCTTCAACCTCCAGAAGAGTGAAACTTGTAACTGAATTTTACCAAGTATTTTATCCACTACTCCACGGGTTCTTGCAACTGAATTATCAATCATCATGCAGAAAAATGAAGATTCTCACGTTTGAAAACATGCACTGTAAAAAGGCCAACTCCTCTGATCTTGAGCACGTGGTACAATGGAGAAAGAGGTGGCTGGTTGATTTTAATGCATCTAAAACCAAGCCTTTTCTTTACATCATCACCAATCTGATCCCCATCATGCATCATTTCAAATGAATGGCTTTTGTCTTGAGCAGGCTCCATGTTTTGACAAGATTCTAGGTCTGACCTTTACTCCTGATCTGAAATGGGCACGTACATCAAATTCGTTGCCAACGTCACTGGAAAAATGATGGGATCATTCTACCGCTCCAGTAGATATCTCACTGCTGATGCAATTGAGAATCCTTTTATCGAACCTGGGAATCTATATGGAATTTAAAACTAATGATAAAACTGATGATACCTGTAAAAGAGCCAAGTACATCCAAGTCTGAAGTACTGTTGCTACATCTGGGTCGGAGCTACTTGAAACAGCTTATCCTGCCAACCGGAGTTTTCCTGGAAAATCTGTTCTGTTACATTTTTACTCATATCATGTTTAATGTTTGTGCAAAATTTCAAAAACTTCCCAGGGCGTAGTTATTGAGAAAAGTGTGAGCGGACGGACAGACAAACGGACAAGGGTGAATTTAAAGGTCCACCCTCATTTTGTCGGGGGATCAAAAAAATTATTAGACTAAAAGAGTGAAAGCGTGGGATTTTGCTGCTTATCAAGTTAATCAAGTCTTCATCAGATCACATTCCATTCATGCACTCGTAAGACGGGCATAATAAAAAAGTTTTTATGAAAATGTTTTCGTCTCCTCGATATAAAATATGCAAATGACAGAATCCATAAAGTCTCGGCCGTCTCAAAATAAATCTGTGACCTTTTGCATCCGTAACTTTGAAACCCGATTGAGTTGATTTGAATAAACGTCAAAAGAAAGAATGGCAAGATATTCTTAGGCCACGATGGCATGGCGGCGCTTTTTCCGGTTATAGAACTTCAACCATTTTATGATTTGTCTAAAATCCATAAAATTGCAGAACACGGAATATTGAACAAAATCTTCATAAATTATCTAACATTTTATTTGTTTTCTCGGCAAAATCAGAGGAATTATTATTTTTTTTGTTTTTTTGCCCTTTAAGCATCAACCGCTGGTTCCAACGCATTGGAGAAGAACAAATGGTGCAGATTTATTAATGCAACAGTTTAAAATCAAAAGAAATGTTTCTGGTTTTGCTGACGATGATGGCGAAGTCAGCAGAATTTACTGCCGAATCCCATCATTTTGGTAATCGTTGTTATGTTTCAAGTTCTTATCACATTTCAAATATTTATCCATGGAGTTTGGTTTGGTTGTTTTGTAGGAGTAAATTGCATTTGTTTTTAATTTTGCAGAACATGATTGTAAGAAAAGAGGAAAACAAAAAACATCAATGTTTCGTGCATTTTACGTCAGAAGCCAGTATCTTCAGACAGCCTAATCTGATAACTCCAGGTATAGAATCTAACATATTTAAATGAATGAAGCCAACACAGGCATCCATGAATGCATAAAAAAAACTAGTGCCAAGAATACAGAATACATCAGACAGAATGAAATGAAAAACAGCGCAAAAAAAAAAAAATGAAAAAAATCTCTGCAATCAACCAGTTACTCGCAATCAACATAACGGGCACCCCTGGTTTTGTTCCATTGTTTTTTTTTTTCATAGTGAATCAACCATCTTTGCCTTAATGTCAAACCTAGGTTTTTATGCCTCAAGTTCTTATACAAACATGCATAATTTTGTTGCGTGTTTAGTGGGATGCATAGATGCAATGCATATGGATGGCAAGCCTGCAATGAGAAAATATTTAACTAAGACAAGAGGGACCACCCAAGAAATCGGCAGGCTCTTTGAAATAATAATGCATTCTTGGATACGAGATTCCATGTTGTGATTGTGAGCTACTTCAGACTCTACAAAATTCCAGGTTGGTCAGTAAGTTTTTATGTCCATAGATAAACTGGCCCATGGTTTTCAAGTATTTAAAGGAGCTTGTTTTGTGTACCATATAATTTTTTAAAGAGATCTCTACTTGGTCGTATTTCCTCTTCCACTGAGTGGAGAAGAAAAATACAAGTTTCTAGTTGTAGTTCAAGATTGGGTGTTCAATTTCAAGAATACTGATAAGGATTGGTTACTTTAACTTTGAAAAACAAACTTACGTATAAAATTGAGTCTTGAAAAAAAATATTCATAGTTCTAATTTCCCACTGTTTAAAGTAAATACCATTTTAACATGCCGTAAAAAGCAACTCAAAGGATAAAAACACATACAAATTACATATTTGGAAAGACTATTTTATTTTCTTTCCAATCATATACATGTTAAAAAAAACTGTCGATAATCGAAATAATCCGATGAAAGAAGGAACAAAAAAAAGTCGGACGAATTAAGGTACAAATTTATCAATGTTACACGATAATGGCTGACAGGCTGGAAATGCTAATTCATTTATAATGTTACAAAAAACCAAATCAGCATGATACCTTAAGTTTCAAGCTGGAAGAACAGACCCAGAAAAAACATTTTAAGCCTTTCAGAGTTTTAAATCATAAACTGCTCTAGCCTTCATCAGCCAGATTTTCATCTGAATTTTTCACTAGGGTTTTTATCCTTGGCCCCAAAATTCAACAGAGATACACCATTCCTGTAATGACCTGGTCCTTGTTGATTGCAGTGTAATGCTGGTCCTGTGCAGTTCTAGGAGGTCCACCCTTCCAAGCTTTGCCTTATCTCTTAGAGAAGTGGTTAGTTTATTGCTAATTGCCTGAGACGCCCTACTGAGGATGCCGATGGAGGTTCACAGGCATCTTTTGCAGGATGAAAGGGCTTCTCTTCTGGAGCACTGACTTTTTCAATCTCACTTTCTGACCCTTGTGTCACAGTTCTTGCAGTGAGAGAGAACTAAATACCCACCAGGGTCTGAACTTCAAGTTCAGACCCTGGTGGGTATTTAGTTCTCTGCTCAGGTACCATATTGATCTGAACTTCTCTAATGTTATAAATAATACTAGGTAACCTAGCACCTCCCTTCCTTTTCTGATGAGAAGCATTAGACTTCGAAATGCCTGGCATAAAGAGCTCTCATAATCCCTGCACACTATATTGCATTCCCTTGTTTCAAATGGATCAATAAATCTATTAGTATATATTTTTCTATTATCAATATATTTTTCTTTTGTATCTAAGCTCCACCTGAATGTTGAGCTTTTTATTATATCAAATAATCTTCATTTAAAGAATCCTTGATTCCCTTGCTTTCTATGAAGAGACCTTTTAAAGAAATTAAATTGAAATTCAAATTTATCAACGTTGTGAGTTATCTCCCTTTGGATAGATAAAAACAGTCTTTTTTTTTTATAAATAAACAGGCACTTCTACATTTTTTTGGGAAATTGTAAAACTGAATTTTTCATGAAAACAATGGTATCTACACATTCCTCGTATTTTTAAGATGATTATATCAAAAAATTACAAAATTGATAAGGTAGAAAATTATTTATTAAAGAAAATAAAAAATAGAATCTGATGTAAACGATTGTAAAACACAGGAGAGTTCAACAAGGAGGTGATTTTCCGTTCGAATTAAACAAAGATGGCAGCAATTTTTTGCTTGCTAACATGATTGAAGTTTTTTATTTTTAATAATTCAGTAATATTCAGATTATTTCGACTGCATAATTTGGAAGCTAACATTATAACTTATTAGAATTGACAAAAAAAAACAAAAATCAGTTGTTTTTCATCTGAAAACTCCATTTATCAACTACAAAATCTTGTCCCAATAATGTAGAAGCACCAATGAAAAATACAAGACTTATTTGAAAAGCAATATCATTTAACTGGCGGCACAGTTACAGCATCCATACTGATGAGTATTAGTGGACATGAAACATATCTATGAATATATACAGGTGTACACCGTTCATCATGATAAAAAAGTGAATCATCCTTCAACAGCGTGCTCACTAATATTCACATAAAATAACATAAAATAAAATAAAATCAGTGAAATTAAAAAAAAATAAAACATTTCAGTGGCGTTATAAGTACTCATTAGTAAAAAAAAAAAAGAAAAAGAAAAAAGGTGAAACAAAAAAAAAGAAAAAGAAAAAAGGTGAAATAAAAAAAAAAGTAAAAGTAAAAAAGACTTCCAGCCATTCTAAATAAGAACAGCTTGTACCTCAATAAATTATACAGCATTTATAATAGGGATGGGACAATTCTAGAGTCTTCCGCGCCCCCCTACTCCCGTCAATTCCGATACAATTACCGATTCTGTCTTGATTCCTAATTTCATTAAGATTACGGATTCAGATATTTTTAATCTTTAAATATGATTTAAAAAAATTTTTTTTGTAAATTTTCGGATTACCATAAACACCCAGCCATATGAGCAGATATTTTTGCAAATTCAAAAATACATTTAAGGATGATCTATACTTGTTGACTCAATAAATATATATCATTAGACCAGCAATAGAAAACCTCTTTTAAACAAAAACAAACAAAAATTAATTAAAAGAATCATTTTAACCATTGAAAATTAGACACATTTTTTTTTTTTCTAATTTCTGATATCGATTCCAAATTCTGCTTAATCTTCCCAATACATTATCTATATATATAAAAGCGAAAAAAAAAACACACACCTCCAAACACCCGGGCAACGCTGGGTACCCCTCGCTAGTCTATATATATAAAAGGCAAAACGGGCAGGCGTGTTTTTGTATGTCCAGCAAAGGCTTCTTTTGTGAGGGTTTTTTTGGTACTATTTTGAAGAACTTTTTATATACTCCCTAGATTATAATATCTCAGATTTACAAAAGGAGGTCGTCTCTACATTTATTTGGAGCGAGTTTTTTAAAAAAAACCTGGTTTCCAGTGTTTGTTTGTCTGTCTCATATAAATAAAACGAAACTGAATAGAAACAAAGCGATTCGCCGGCCTTCGTGGCTGGCACATCTTGAAGGCAATCAGCTTTGATCACTGATCATATCAAACAATTGCTATTCATTAAGACACTGCCAGAGCTTCCCCTCTTGGGTGAAGAGCTGGTTTTCCCCAACATCATAGTGAAGCAAATACAGCAGAAAGCTGAAAGCTTAACTGGCTGTAGGCCAATTTAGTTTTCAGCTTTCTGCCATATGGTTGACATCACTGAATTTCAACGCTTTACACTTCCGCTCCCCTCATAGCATAGCGGTAAGATGTCACGTTTTCTTTCATTTTCTTTTTCGCCCTCACATCGAGTGTTTGGCTTCCCTGTCTACTAACACTTTTTTTTTTCAAACTACCGGGCAAAGCTGGATACCCCCGCTAGTTTTGTGATAAAGGAAAAAAAATCAATAAACAACTTTACTTTTGTCTTCCCGTTGAAGAGCTTGTGAATAGACCCAGATTCATTAACGGAATTCTTCACATTTATGTCTTCAGGCTGGATTGGAACGATTTTACCATCCTTCTGATAAAGTTGGATTTCCGTAAGACCAATTCTCTTGTCGTGACCCCAGTTGGTCATCAACTCCAGCTGGACACACATATCAGCCAGATTTCTCTAAAAATAAAGAAACATACAAAAATATTACAAGGAAAATAAAAAAAAATAAATAAACAACAAAGCACTCAGAGAATGCACATCTCCGCAACAGTTACAGAACTCTTTCACTGCATCTTCTATGCATGCTTTTTAATCGTTTTGTTTTACAACATACACATCCTTTTTGGGTTACCTAATGCTGAATCCAGTCATTTTGGTCAAAGTTTCTCTATTCCGATTTTTTTCAGATATGCATCAATTTTTTTGTATTACATTTCACAACATTTCAGCCGATATAATCTCTGACCTTTTTCAGATATACCTTCTAAAACTCAGAAAACTTTTTGTCAAACTCAGAAATCTGTATGACATTTCAAATGGGACCCTTTATTTAATTCAAAAGAGTAGCAAACGCTCATTCCGTCTGCCATAATCAGGTCAAAGTCAAGGACCCAAATAGATAAAGTACTAAGTAAAATTCAATTCTAGAGGTTGAAGATTCGATCCTCAGTGTGGGCGAGACTAAGAATACAATTGCAAATTACTTAAAACTTCTACACGGTTATGGCTGACAGAATGAGAGAATGCTACCACCGTGGACTAAATAAAAGGTTCCGTTTGAAATTCCATGCAGGTTCCCAAGTTTAACAGAAAGATCCCTGAGCTCAACAAGATAAACTTGAAGAAGCTTGAAGGTTTCATTGGTCAAAACGTAGTCCGAATAATACAAATGACAAAGTTTCTCTAGTTTGTCAGCCATTAATTTTCTCTATGATCTAGAAGATCAAAAAGAAAGATGTTGTCATGGACATCAAGACAGTTCCTCATCCTCCCTATAGTTCAGACCTTGCTCCCCGTGACTTTTGGTTATTCTCTAAGCTCAAGGAAAACCTTAGAGGCTGTCGTTATGAAACAACTGAGAAGATGAACGATGCTATGACAAGGGTCATTGACACACTCACACAACAGGACTTCCAGAAGTTGTTGGAATGGCACAACATGTGCATTGCAGCCAGAGGAGATTACTTCGAAGGGGACTAGAGTTTCATGTGTGTACTATCAATAAAAGTGCCCATACGACAAAGTCTGGAAACTTATTGAAGGCATCTCGTATATTTGAATTTTACCTCTTTTGTTTTATAAGACATAATTTGCTATGTATATTTGAACTTTGGCCTCAGTAGGGGGTGGGGATATAATGTTACAGAATACAAAATCCTTCATGATTTTTGTCAAAAGATCTCCTTTTCCCCATAAATAAATGCAGACTCAAATTTCAAGTAAAAATAACTTTCATTTCTTTTTTTTTTGGCACACAACACAATTAAACACTGAGTATAGTCTGTAAAAGCAATTTTATCTTCATAGTCTAACAATCCCATAAGAAAATCACTTGGAAAACGATAAAGTTCTTTATATTTTCAAATATTTAATCATGGGGCTTGGTTTGGTTGTTTTGTTTGTTTTATGGTATATCCAACATTTTTGGGTTATGTAATGTTGGGTCCAGTAATTTTGAAGAAAAATTTTTATGTTCCAAGTACTTTATATCTTCATATCTTTATTCATGGTGTTTGATTAGATTGTTTTGTGTAAGAAAATTGTTGTTTTTGTTTTGACTTTGCAGAACATGATTGAGTTTTGCAAAGGGAAAAGAAAAAAACACAATAACATCAATGTCTTTTTTTTTTGTTTTTTTGTCCAGAAAGCCAGTATCTTCATACAGCACCGGATGCCCTACCAGGTATTACTAATCTTGGTCAAAGTGGACTTGGGAGCAATGGTAACTAAGGGGGCAACTCCCCATTTTCCAGAGATTTCTAATGGAGCCTCATCACTGGATGTCTTTTAAGGTCATATCAGAACCGAAATATGTTTGTGGATAAATAAATATATAATTATTTTATTCAATCTAGATAAACAAAATTACCATAAGTCACTGCAATAAATTTACTGTTTCAATTTTAAAAGACATCATCAGATAACAAGAAAATTCTGATCTCATTTGAGGCCAGTCGTTTAATGTAAATGGAAATCGGATAAAAAAAAATGGAGACCGAATAAAAAAATATAGAATAAAATAAAAAGGAAAGGAAGAAAGTAAAAAGTATTGAAGACCTAATCTTACAATAAAACAGGCAAAACATGCCTGATTGTTTTTATAGACGAGACACTAGTAAAAACAATTATGTCAGAATGCCCACATGTTAAGTGTGTTTAGAAGTAACAAATCAGCCAAGTAAAAACCAGATAAGTCACAAGGCTTTTTCAATTTTTCACGTTCCCATGGCAAATGTGTCAGTATATCCTTTAATGCTATATTCTAAATATCGTTAAAGATAATCTTGGTGATATTTGTTGGTTTGAATTAAAAATAAGGATTTAATTTTAAAATTTTATTACAATTTTTAAGGGAGGTTAAAATTTTAGGTTTTATATAATACTAGCGGGGGGTACCCGGCGTTGCCCGGGTGTTTTTCGGTGTGTGTGCTCGGGCGGGGGTGGGGGTAGGGTGTTAATCAAAACATAAGAATAAGCGAAGTAAAGAAAACTAACGTAAGGCAAACGAATGTAAATATTTTATATTAGTTCTCTGTATGAATAGAATAAAGTGACCAAAACTCAAATAAAAATAATGATGAAATACATTAAAACTACATCTTTTTATATATATATATATATATATATATATATATATATATATATATATATATATATATATATATATATATATATACTAGCATGGGTGCCCAGCATTGCCCGGGTATTTGGAGGTGTATGTTGAGCAAAAAAAAAAAAAAAGCAGTCAATTTTTTTAAGTTTGACCCCTATTATGACCCCTTAAAATTTATTGTTTTGGGCTCAAATCAAGTTATTAAGTTAGATCCATGTCTAAGGAACCTATATAAATTAAATATATATATATATATATATACTTTTTTTAATTTATAAAAAGTTGTTACTGTACATTTTATTAGAGCTAAGTTCGGTACTTGTGCAGAATTTGAACCAGACGTAACTCACCGTCCGCTCGACTTAGCTCGGAACATGTCGGCTTTTGCAGAGTGTCGCCAATTTATCAAAGCATAACAGCACTACTTAAGAAAAATACTGAAGAAAACATTTAAAAGTAATCACAAGAAAAATAAAAAAAAATTATAATGAAAATAAAAAAGAAACAACAACCTACCAACAATTTCTTTTTTTTTTTATTCTTGTAACAATTTGTTTTAAGTTTTTTGTTTCTTTGTTTTTTTTTTTTTTACATAGGCATCACCACTTATCAAGGCCCAGAGGCCACTCGAGGATAAGGAGTGAAAATAAAAAAGAAACAAGTTGTGTGTTACTTTTTTCAAACATTTTTTTTGTCAAACAAAATTGAACGAAATTAAATTTTTTGTGTGGTTTTCATATTTTTTAACAAAGGTTTAAAAATAAAGCACGTTTTTTTTACGTGTTTTTCATGTAATATTTATCTTACAGTTTTTTTATTTTTGTAAATAATGTAAAGCAAATTTTTTTGTTATTCCCTCCCACCACCACCCCCCGTAGGGTGGGGCTGGGCAAACGTTTTATTTTATTTATTTTTTTTTAAATTAAATTACGACAGCTGGGATATCCCCTTAGGATTAGGTAAACTTTTTTATGGACGATGTTAAAGTGTGGTGAGAAGAGACAGCGGATGTGGAAGAAACTTCACGAACCCAATTGGGTTAGCTTTCCAATATATGATTTGGAGACAAAAGAATGATTACCAAATTCCTGTTTCCACATAAACTCGAAAAGATAACAGTCGAGAAGCTCTCAGCTGGTCCTGTTGATTTTTCTTTCTCCAATATTTTCGCCAACGATTGTCTGCTCCTTTGCCACGCATTAATCGGCATCTTAACGTCAGATTACAATGAAACCCGAGCACATGACGTCATGTTTCGAGCAAAGCCAAGCGGACAGTGAGTTACGTCTGGTTCAAATTCTGCACAAGTACCTTAAGTTTCATATATATTGTCTGTGGTTGGCTATATATTTCTTTGGGAGGGGAGTGTTATGTAATGTCATCCACGTTTTAACACGTAGACACTGTCGCAAGGAAACCACGAAAAGAAATTCAACTTGATTCCTTTTTTTTTTCTTAGTGAAATAATTTACAGACATTTATTTACAGGTCTTTTCCTGTCACCTTCGGTCATCATGTGTAACACATCTATCTCTGTCCTTCTCTGACGTGATTCCCAAATACATTTCGTGTACCGATCCCCTCTCTGATGTAATTCCTGGTCTGCACACCTGTTCTACTTTTTATAATCTTTTTCCTTTTTTCTTGCCATGATATCATCTCACACCCGGCTTGGTCATTTGTATACATCTGTCATATGCTCGTCCATGCTCTGTTACAGTTATAGCATAGTGAGACTTCTGATAATATGAAATGTTTGTGCTTTACAGTAAACATGGTAAAACACCAACAACTATCAAAATGAAGATAACAGTCCACAAAAGAATGAATCCGCAAATTTATCATTGTAGTTTCACCTACGTACTTAGCAGCACGTAAATGGCATAAAGGTTAGGAGTGCTGAGGATAACACTATTTCTGAGACTATCCTCCCAAGTATTACCCTCTCCTTTTGGGGTAATAGCATCTATTCTGTTGTTATATGATCATCTTATAGATATTACTTTCTCCTTTAAGACATAGCGTTGTACAACGCTTATCCCTGAGTGGCTTCCAGGCCTTGATAAGTGGTGACCCCCATGTAAAAAAAAAAAAAAAGTTTGTTCATTATGATAGAACCCGTCCAGTCATTACCTCCATATTTATGTGGTTGGGAGAGGGAGGGGGTAGCGTAGTAAATGTTAATTCGTCTTGATAAAATCCTTCTAGGCATTACCTTCTTCTATTTTCGGTGAATAGTATAGTATCTTTTTTTTTTTTTTTTTTTTTACATAGACGTCACCACTTATCAAGGCCGATAGGCCACTCAAGGATAAAGGTTAAAGAGTGTAGAGTAGTCAAAAGGACAATATAGTAATCGATAGTAATGGAAGTTCGGTAAATTTGTTAACTTAAGTGGAACGGCTCATCAGAAACTTGTTCAGGTTGGACTTGAAGACAACCATATTATAGAAAGCTGGAAAGCAGGAAAAAATCTGTTTTATTGTTATGTTATGATGCTCCCAGGGATTAATGTCATTGCTGTAGATGTACACTGTAGATCATAATCGTTTTATCGTTTGTTTTTTTGGGGGGGGTTTGTGCTTGCTTTCACCTACTTATTCAGCAGCAGCCAAATGGTATAAAGGTTAGAAGTACTGATGTCGACTAAGTGGTCGAGTTTTGATCTTAGCTTGCGGGAGTTGCTTGTCTAGCAGCACTGAAGGGCTGTGATACAGGGAAACAATGTCTGTGGATGACTATTTTGGGGGGAGGGGGATATTATGGTACAGTAAAAACTTCATCTCATACTATTGGATAATGTTAAACACCACATTGTATCAGATTGTGTTTAATAAATACAAAAAATATGCAAGAAATGTAAAGCCCAAACAACATGAATTCAATTAAAAGTTGAACAACCAGATGAGAGAGGTTATAACATGGCTTTTTTATTATTATTATTATTATTATTATTATTATTATTATTATTATTATTATATCTTATTTTATGATGTATTCTTTTGTAGGTAATTTGGAAACATGACAAAAGAAAAAGGAATAAACGGTAGCCAAAAAAAAAAAGAAAAGAAAAAGAAACAAGGGAAGCAAAAAGGTTTCGTATTGATTCGGTGGGAAATTCGATGCAGCAGACCAGATGGGATTTGAAATTGATCTTTTACTTTGCGTCGATAACCATCGCAGAAACCTCATGTACAGGGTATCTACAAAAATAAAAAAACACCCAATTTTGATTGCTAAACACACACTGGCATTTTCAAACACCAAATTTTAGAATATTGCATCTAAAGGAGAATAAAAAAACTGGACTTTACTTAGACTTTACTTTTGGCAGCCTCATAACTCCTGCTTCCCCTATTTTGTCCTTTAGTCCTCAAATTCCATGTTTCCGACAAAGGGGAAAGAATTGATGTTTTCTGGTTCAGAATTTATCTAACATTAATCATTGGTTAGTTTTTGGTGTAACAGGGCTCTACGGACAAATTCATCTTTAGTTGATCTTTGACAACTAAATATTTTTGTTTACTAGCCAAATAAAAATGTTACTAGCCAAACCCACATGATTTTTAGAATATGACATCTTCGTTCTGTGACGAGTATGTACATCATAAAAGATTTTCTGTATATTTTTAAATAAGTGTAATTCTAAATATACACCGAATTTTATGTTGTTACTTGAACGTATAAACATTCGAATTTCCTCAGATGTTTTTTAACAGCCTTTGTTAAAAAAAAAAAGTATATTTTTTGTTAAACGTTTTATTGTTTAAATAATTTGACTTTGCTCGTTTTATTAAGAGAAAAAAAAAAGTTGAAAAGATATTTTTCACTCAGTAGTGAGCATTGCAAAAGTGTCGGTGAAAGAAATACAATCGTCAAAAGATAAGTGTTTCGTAATTTTCAGTCGCCATTTTGAAAAACCACTCGCAAATGTGACTGTTTCACTCGCAATGTAGAGTCCTGTGTAATAAATATGAGTACATCCGGGTTGATTGGTTAAGCCATAAATACTGACTGGTAGAGCAGCGTGGGAGAGATGTTGAACCAGCTCCTTCTATCTGTTCAGTAAGGTGACTTATTAGATCAATGTAGTGACCACCTGCCAATAAGAACAATGTTTACATGTTAGTTGACTTGGACTTTTAATTGCTGAATAGCAAAACCTGCACTGGCCATTTGTTTATAGCATAAGTTCTCAATGGGGGTGAAATTCACCACCAGGAGTGAATTTTAGGTTCTCAGGGGGTGAATTTTCAACCCATTTATTATTTGAACTCTTTCTTATTTTTATTTACAGAATTCCGAGCCCATCATGAGTGTCAAAAAAAAAAAAGAAAATACGATCATTCATATATTGAATATGGATTCCCATCCATCATTAGAAATGGAGAAGAAAAGCCCCAGTGTGTTATTTGTAATAAAGTTTTGACAAATGAAACCAGCAAAGATGAAGCAACATTTGCAAAATGTTCATCCTCATCACAAAGACAAGAACAAAAACTATTTTGAACAACAAATTTTAAAGAAGAAAACCAAAAAGTTAATGAAACTGCATTTGTCGTAGCACTTGAAATAGCAAAGCAGTGCACTTTTTGAGACAAGTAATCTTGGAAAGCACAGGAAATGGAGAGGGGGGGTGACAACTTACAAATTGTGAAAGGGGTGCATGAGCAAGACAGGTTGAGAACCCCTGGTCTATAGGGCAACCATTTTTTTTTAAATCCATTTGTAGAAAAAAAACTTGATTTTGTCCAGCTATAATAACTCATTCCTCATTAAATGGAAGTCTGCAAGTCTTGAACCATTGAAGTGAAGCCGCCTTATTGCTATTCTCTTAAGCTCTTTTATGCTGTTTTCTTGTCTCAGTTTCTTTTTCATTTTTGCTCAGTTAGCTCTCAGAAAGCAAAGGGCCACTTCCTGGGGCTAATACTAGATCTCTTTGAGATACTGATTCAATAAATATGAGTACATCCAGGTTCATCCATACAAGAATATGATTGGCTGATTAAGCCATAAATATTGACAGGTAGAGCAGCTTGGGAGAGACATCAAACCAGCTCCTTCCACGAACACCCATTCAGTAAAATGACTTGTTAAGATTATTACTTGAATACTGTAACCAAGACCACTCAGTTACTTCAAACAAATATATCCTTCTTAAACCTTGAAGCATTATTTTTTATTTTTTTTTAGCTCCTTACATCAAGTGGTATTATTCCTTGTCTGGAGCAATTTCCATAAAAACCAAGAGTTATCACAAAATTATATAGAAATCAGTTAATTACAACTTTTCAGAAAATTTTATAAAAACCCAAGGCATCAATTTTTTTATAATCACAAAAGTGTCAATTTTAGCCATTTTAACCTGAAAGGCACCCCTAGGGGGCAACCATAGTTTGCCCGGAAAATCTGCTCTACTACTTTTTTACTCATATCATGTTTAATGTTTGTGCAAAATTTCAAAAAAATTCCAAGGGGTAGTTATTGAGAACAGTGCAAATGGACAAGGATGAATTTATAGGTCCATCCTCCTTTTGTCAGGGGATCATAAAATAAATACACAATACAATTTTTTTAGTTATGTTGTTCATTTAAATTTAGTTGTTGGAGACGCCCCTCCATGGGATTAATGGACTATCTTATGACGTCACTTCTGCTGGTGACGTCACTTCCGGTATCGAGACCTGTGCTGGGTAGTCTTGAGATTGCTACGTGGCCAAGCAGGTCGTGTGCAAACGCCCTAAAGTTGAGGAATGGTATTCCTCAACCAACTTTTGCCTGCAATATGTATGAATACATGTTCGTTTCCTAAAAATCCTGTGTTCCTTTCGTTTATTACCATTTAATCCCATAACATTAGTAGCAAAATTTATAAAAGTGAGCTGATATGATATAGTTTGTCTCACTTTAAAACTATCTTTAAATAATTTATGTTCAGCTCCTTTGTGCCTTTTGCAGTGGTCATTTCTCTTGGTACACAGCATTGATATGATCTTAGACTTGATAGACAGAGTCTGTACAGTTTGTGTTGTGGTACAAAGTTCTTGTTTATTGGGTTTAAGAATAGTGTATCTATATTGGTTTCAACATTGAGAAGGGTGGCATAAACCAACTGATCTTTCTATTTCTATTTCTCTTGTTAGTACTTGTGAGAGCTGTGCAAATAATAATAGATTTGTTTTTGAAATCACTTTCTATAAGTGCTCTATTATAGTAGGGTACAGTCTATCTAAATATTTTGAGGGTTGGATGATAGACTTATACTGGGGATTACATTTTTTAATACTTTCGGCGATTGAAACGA
Organism: Euprymna scolopes; assembly: GCF_053919585.1. Classification (NCBI taxonomy): domain Eukaryota; kingdom Metazoa; phylum Mollusca; class Cephalopoda; order Sepiida; family Sepiolidae; genus Euprymna; species Euprymna scolopes. The sequence continues at coordinate 30,859,379 of NC_136509.1, read as the reverse complement.
ATTTGCGTTACTATAGTCAATTCTTCCAGTAGTTTTATAAAAGGATTTATGAGGGGCACTTCCTAGGTCTAGATTAACATCAATTGATGCTTGGTAGATCTGTATCAATTATGAGTTTAAGGCTTAAACTATATAAGTATGAGATCAGTTTTGGGATAAACAAAAACTGTCATTAAGATAAAGCCCAAACATATAGCCTGAAAATTTGTCTATCAGTGGGTCAAGTATGAAAAATTTAACCCAATCATAGATATCTGAAAAGTCAAATTATCCCATTGATACATCGAATGAGTCTTCAGGGTGAGATTTCTTAACCGACGCACTGCAATTGTAAAACAGTCATGTTTTCCTAGCATATAAAATTGTTTGGTTATGTTTTCCTAGTATATAAAAATGGCAGCAGCATTAACTTGGAATTTCCAAATATTTAATAATATAAATAACAAATACAGACTCTATGGGTCAGGGGTGGTCTAGTAAGTAATAAAACTCAAGAAAAATATGAAGCCTCTCATTATGCCCATATAATAAAGTTGTCAAATATAATTCTATAGGCAAGATGATTATTTATATTGTTAGAATATATTATCTCTTAGAATACCTTGAACTACTCTTGGAAAACTTGGCATTGGTAATCATTCAATTGACTCTCAGACATCAACTTCTAGTATTTACTTGTAAGGAAAATAAATAAAGAAGAAATAAAGTTTTGATTTTTTTTTTTTTAAACCAGATTGAAGAATATGTTTGAGGAGGAACTTATAGATACTAAGGTATGACCAACCAATTAATCAGATCGGGTCACTTTGGTCTCACATCCAGCCAAAGTAAGGGCCAAAGTCAAAGAATCAATATCCCATCCTAAGCAGCACGGGTCTACAGGTAGCCTTATTTTCGAAGGGGGGGGGTACCCCTCTACATGGGGTTGCAGTTGGCAAATTCATAACCCTGCTAACAGAGCAATGTAAAATTTTCATTATATCGGAATTGTTCCTATTTACAATGCCTCCCCACGGGGCAGAGTTAGACACAAAGGTCGTTTTTTAACGTGGAGAAAAGGAACAAAAATAAAAATTGTCTCAGTCGTGAAGGATTTCTCCTCCACTGACAGAAAACAAGAAATTGAAGTGCAGCATCTGAAGAACAGATATTACACTTTGATCTTGTCCATAAGGCCAAGTTTACTTACTTAATTTTAGTCTTTGTTTAAGGTGCATTTAGATATAAACACAGACACACATTATTGATGCAAAATTTAGCAAGAAAAAAAAATAAAATTCATAAAAACTTACAGAACAAGACGTTCTTTTGTCTGCTTCATTTTGTTGATTAGACAATATGTCATTCATGCTTTCTTCAAGTTTACCCAGCCTTTTGATCAGATTTATTTGCTGTCTGAAATTAAATGAAATTACTTATAACGAAACCAAATTAAATTCAATAAGTTTTAAACCGACTCGATTAACGTATTAATAAAATATGTTACAGAATCAACATCCCTGGTTAATCAGATATTTTTAAGTCCATGAAAAATGATTCAGAAAATATGAAAATAAATAAAATAATTAAAAAGATAAAATAAAATTAAAAAAACTTTAACCAGTGGTTGACCAGAATTTCCTCTATATTAAATAAAAAAATCTTTATAATGTATGCATAGTTTTTAACGATTATCAAGAATTCCTTTCATTTTCAGAACATTATTGATATACTCTGCACACATCCCATAGGCAAACAGCTTGAAACTTGGTATCCATGACGTCATGCATCAAGTCGCTGATAGCTCTATGTTTTACTTAAACTTTGGAGCTATTCATCTCCCTAACCTTACACGATATCTCTTCCTGTCCATCTTTCATAAGAATTGATTCGTTTCCCAACGTTCGTGTCACTTCAATCTGCACTTAGTTTGATCCTTGTCAAGGTTAACATTAGCTGTTGCAATCGCATTTCAACATAAGGCCATCCATTATGCAACACATATGCTTAATCACACTACTTTTTATACATACTTCTCTTTACAGAGATGCTATTTAAAGAATGCCTTATACCAGAGGTTGCCAAAATTTTAGAATGACATGGGGGGGGGGCATATTGAGTGGGGGGGGGGAGCCATATTGCAGATCTTTTTGAGCTACATAGGTCAAAATAAAAAAAATGACCTACGTGTGTTTTGTACTGTTTTGCTAATTAACTTTGATTTTAATAAAACCTCACTCTTTTAATCATTTTCTGACCAAAAAAGAAAAACTACCACACTATTTACACAAATTTCCATTTTGAAAATTTTTTATGTATTGCATAACAGCTCTGCAGGCTGGCTTAAAGACTTTGGCAGACTGCATCTTGCGAGCTATAGTTTAGAGACCCTTGCCCTATACCTTTCTGAGTAAAATTTTATTAGGACTACTATGGTGCTATTAATTTTGTTAAAAAATAAATTTTAACAGTGCTGATGAAAGGGTATATATATATTTATAATAAAAAAAAAAAATTTTCATTGAGAATTTTAAGTAAGATGAACCTTGGAGTGAATGTGGCATTATGGTGATTGAGGATTTTAATTAGAAAAAAAAAACATAAACAACCCTTAAGTAAAGTGATAAGGATGACCACAGACACTCCCCCCATTCTCACACTTTTAAATGGCCTTGTACCTAATTTATTTTATGATTATTTTATGTTTATTGTAAAATTTTCTAAAATAAATAAATTTTTCAAAGTGTAGTATCTGTTCTGTTCTCAGACAAAGGAGGAGAGACCCTTCTTGACTAGGCAAGTTTTATTTCTTCCCCATCCAAAGTGTCCCTTTTTGGAGAGCTGGATATCCCCAAATAAAAAAACAAAAAATAACCCTATATCAAATTTTGCACTCATGGGAAGCCCAGTAAACAGGAACTCATCACTTGGTTCAATATAAGAAAAAGAAAAAAAATAACAAAGAAAGTAAAAGAAAAAGTCAGCAGCAGCCGGCTGATTGTTCGATCTAGTTTCATTATATATTTAGGACACTACACCAGTAAGTAGTGATTAAGTTAACTAGTGTGAATTTTGATGAGGGTCACATTAGTACATGCCAGGATAACATCGGCAAATGGAAATGTATCCAGAAGCAGGTGATATGATTGAAGCAAAGGCCAAAGGTCAACTTCCTAGACAAAGCACACTAGAAAAAACAGGTGTCAAATGCTATAAGGATATGAGATGACATCATATACTCAAGCTGGAGAACAAAGTGTTCTAGGCAGTTTTCTTTGGGAAGCCAAGCTGCGTGGAAGACGTGTCCAATAATGTAATTAGCCTAAGTGAATGTTACTTCGATATTGTGTGTCGTCACTCATTCTTAAGAGTACCTATTTACAATGCCACCCCACGGGACAGAGTTAGACACCAGGGTTGTTTTTTAACGTGGAGAAAAGGTACAAAAATAAAAAATTGTCTCAGTGGTGAAGGGCTGTTCCTCCACTGACAGAGAACAAGAAATGGAGGTGCAGCATCTGAAAAACAGATGGTGTTTATTTGCTCCCCCACTGAGCAAATTAGGCACAAGGCCGTTTTTAATGTGAGGTAAAAACCAGCTCCCCTAAAAGTAGGCAAAAAGGGGGCACTCTGGTTACCAAAAATAATAATTGTCCCAGTATAGAGGGTTTCCCCTCCATTGACTGGTACAAATTATCTTAAGTGCAGCATCTGTCGGAACAGATGCTACACTTTGATCTTGGCAAAACATTCTTAAGAGTAGCTAGCAATTAAGTAAATAATTAATTAGCAGAGTTCTAAAGAAACAATTTACCTTTGACAACTAAATATTTTCATTTACTAGCCAAATAGAAAAGTTACAAGCCAAACCTACATGATTTTTGGAATTTGACATCTTCATTCCGTGAAAGGTACATACATCAGACAGATTTTTCTGTGTTTTCATTTATTTTTTTTAAATAGGTGAAATTCTAAATATGCACCAAATTTTATGTTAAGACTTGAAGATTTCAACATTTAAAATTCTGCAGATGTTTTTACACAACCTTTGTTTAAAAAAAAAAAAAGAAAAAGAATATATTGTTCTATTAAACTTTTCAGTGTTTAAATAATTTAACTTGGCTCATTTTATTTAAAATATCTCATAATGATAATAATAAAGGTTGAAATGACATTTTTCACCCAGTAATGAGCTTTGAAAGATTGTGAAAAAAAAAAAAAATACATAATCACCAAAAGATAAACATTTCATTATTTCTAGTTGCCACTAGCAAATGCGATTGAGGGAATGAGAAGGAGGAAAAAGGGGGGGGGGTTGTAGAGCATAATTAAGTTTTGCAAAAGGAAGTAGAAAAACAAAAAGCATCAATATTAGGTGCATTTCGTCTCAGGAAGACAATATCTTCAGACAGCCTGATCTGGTAGCACCAGTTGCAGATTCCAGAATTTGACAGAAAGATTCTTAACTTTGACAACATACACCCGAAGAAGGTTGGAGGTTACATTGGCTGATACAGTGTGCGAAAAACACTCAAGATGAGAACAGTAGTCTGAATAAATAATATAAAAGCTTCCGTCTTTTTTTTGTTTGTTTTTTTTTTTACAAGAAAAGAAAAAATTATTGATAATAACGGTGCTTATTCTTCAACTCACCTGGGCTTCATCCGTAATACATTATTAGTGATCGAAGAAATATTTTGTTCGGTAAGTGCTTCAGATCTTGGAGAGATAACAGTCGGAAACGGCTGAAAGAGAATAAAGAGAAAAGGAAAAATTTCATAAAACGGAGGCGCTTGCAAATTTTGCAGCCACAGTCATAACTATCAGCAAACAAGAGTTTCAAGCAACTGAGTTCACATAAACAGAAACTCATAAATGATTGATTCACGGAAATCGAACCCGCAAGAGTCAACAAGTGTTTCTGATTAGAAGCAAAGCTGGGGAGTGAGAGCCGGAGCCAATTCATTGATTTCAGAGTCAGTTGCTGAAAATTGTCCAAATAAAAAAAAAATTATATTTTGATACTTTTTTTTATATATATATATATATATATATCTCACAGAAAGGATATATTTGTTCATAATAGCAAAGTACTCGACTTTTTTTTAAAAACTCTTTTTCACCCCAAACAAGGCATATTGCCAGTTAAGTGTTACTATTTCGGATCGTGTCTAATAGGGGCCTATTATGGAGAGTTGTGCAGTGAGATGTTTGTTCACATTACATTTAAATCTTTTGCAGTTTAGTACATTCAGGGAAACAGAAAACACAGAGGGAATTCCAAAGTCTACCAGGCCGAAGGAAAAAATTATTAAAGTAAAACGCTTTCCGGCATCTAGGGACCTCTACAGTGAAGAGGTGGGATTTTGCTGCTTGTCGAGTTAGTCGAGAATATGTACATCCAGTGGGCACAATTAATATAAGTTTATAGAAACACATTCCATTAAAGTACTTGTAAAACAAGCACAGGGATGCAACATTGCAGTGATGGGACAGAGGTTGAAGCTTGATTGACGGTGCAAGACTTATTAGATTTGAGGCTCTTTTTTGAACTTTGTCTAAGAGTGAGATACTAGCGATAGATTCACCAGCACAGATGTGGCATCAATACGCCATGCATGGGAAAATTGTGGCTTTGTAAAAACATAGGATGCTTTGTAAAAATATAGGATGATTTGTAAAAATATAGAATGCTTTGTAAAAATATAGGATGCCTTGTAAAAATATAGGATGCTTTGTAAAAATATAGGATGCTTTGTAAAAATATAGAATGCTTTGTAAAAACAGGATACTTTGTAAAAATATAGGATGCTTTGTAAAAATATAGGATGCTTTGTAAAAATATAGGATGCTTTGTAAAAATATAGAATGCTTTGTAAAAACAGGATACTTTGTAAAAATATAGGATGCTTTGTAAAAATATAGGATGCTTTGTAAAAATATAGAATGCTTTGTAAAAACAGGATACTTTGTAAAAATATAGGATGCTTTGTAAAAATATAGAATGCTTTGTAAAAACAAAGGATGCTTTGTAAAAATATAGAATGCTTTGTAAAAACAGGATACTTTGTAAAAATATAGGATGCTTTGTAAAAACAAAGGATGCTTTGTAAAAATATAGGATGCTTTGTAAAAATATAGAATGCTTTGTAAAAACAGGATACTTTGTAAAAATATAGGATGCTTTGTAAAAATATAGGATGCTTTGTAAAAATATAGGATGCTTTGTAAAAATATAGGATGCTTTGTAAAAACAGGATACTTTGTAAAAATATAGGATGCTTTGTAAAAACAGGATACTTTGTAAAAATATAGGATGCTTTGTAAAAATATGGGATGCCTTGTAAAAATATGGGATGCTTTCTAGTGTGAATAATTTCCTAGCATGGTTTTATTCTTTAAATTGCATAACATTTTTTTATTGTAATTAGTAATGGAAAGATTCCAGTATGTTTCCTGATTCCAATACAATTACCGATTGTTGTTCTAAATTCTTGATTCCAATACAATTACCGATTGTTGTTTTAAATTCTTGATTTAAAATACAATTACCGATTGTTGTTTTACATTTTTGATTCCAATAAAATTACCGATTGTTTTTTTAAATTCTTAATTCAAATACAATTACCGATTGTTGTTTTACATTTTTGATTCCAATACAATTACTGATTGTTGTTTTAAATTCTTGATTTAAAATACAATTACCGATTGTTGTTTTAAATTTTTAATTCCAATACAATTACCGATTGTTGTTCTAAATTCTGGATTCCAATACAATTACCGATTGTTGTTTTACATTTTTGATTCCAATACAATTACCGATTGTTGTTTTAAATTGTTAATTCAAATACAATTACCGATTGTTGTTTTACATTTTTTATTCCAATACAATTACCGATTGTTGTTTTAAATTCTTAATTCCAATACAATTACCGATTGTTGTTTTACATTTTTGATTCCAATACAATTACCGATTGTTGTTTTAAATTCTTAATTCCAATACAATTACCGATTGTTGTTCTAAATTTTTGATTCCAATACAATTACCGATTGTTGTTTTAAATTCTTGATTAAAAATACAATTACCGATTGTTTTTTTAAATTCTTAATTCAAATACAATTACCGATTGTTGTTTTACATTTTTTATTCCAATACAATTACCGATTGTTGTTTTAAATTGTTAATTCAAATACAATTACCGATTGTTGTTTTACATTTTTGATTCCAATACAATTACCGCTTGTTGTTTTAAATTCTTAATTCCTATACAATTACCGATTGTTGTTTTACATTTTTGATTCCAATACAATTACCGATTGTTGTTCTAAATTCTTAATTCCAATACAATTACCGATTGTTGTTTTACATTTTTGATTCCAATACAATTACCGATGGTTGTTTTAAATTCTTAATTCCAATACAATTACCGATTGTTGTTCTAAATTTTTGATTCCAATACAATTACCGATTGTTGTTTTAAATTCTTGATTTAAAATACAATTACCGATTGTTTTTTTAAATTCTTAATTCAAATACAATTACCGATTGTTGTTTTACATTTTTGATTCCAATACAATTACCGATTGTTGTTTTAAATTCTTGATTTAAAATACAATTACCGATTGTTGTTTTAAATTTTTAATTCCAATACAATTACCGATTGTTGTTTTAAATTCTTAATTCAAATACAATTACCGATTGTTGTTTTACATTTTTGATTCCAATACAATTACCGATTGTTGTTTTAAATTCTTAATTCCAATACAATTACCGATTGTTGTTTTACATTTTTGATTCCAATACAATTACCGATTGTTTTTTTAAATTCTTAATTCAAATACAATTACCGATTGTTGTTTTACATTTTTGATTCCAATACAATTACCGATTGTTGTTCTAAATTCTTAATTCCAATACAACTACCGATTGTTGTTTTACATTTTTGATTCCAATACAATTACCGATTGTTGTTTAAATTCTTAATTCCAATACAATTACCGATTGTTGTTCTAAATTCTTGATTCCAATACAATTACTGATTGTTGTTTTAAATTCTTGATTTAAAATACAATTATCGATTGTTGTTTTACATTTTTGATTCCAATACAATTAACGATTGTTGTTCTAAATTCTTAATTCAAATACAATTACCGATTGTTGTTCTAAATTCTTGATTCAATACAATTACCGATTGTTGTTTTAAATTCTTAAATCAAATACAATTACCGATTGTTGTTATAAATTTTTGATTCCAATACAATTAACGATTGTTGTTTTAAATTCTTAATTCAAATACAATTACCGATTGTTGTTTTACATTTTTTATTCCAATACAATTACCGATTGTTGTTTTAAATTCTTAATTCCAATACAATTACCGATTGTTGTTTTACATTTTTGATTCCAATACAATTACCGGTTGTTGTATTAAATTCTTAATTCCAATACAATTACCGATTGTTGTTTTACATTTTTGATTCCAATACAAGTACCGATTGTTGTTTTAAATTCTAAATTCAAATACAATTACCGATATTTGTTTTACATTTTTGATTCCAATACAATTACCGATTGTTGTTTTAAATTCTTAATTCCAATACAATTACCGATTGTTGTTCTAAATTTTTGATTCCAATACAATTACCGATTGTTGTTTTAAATTCTTGATTTAAAATACAATTACCGATTGTTGTTTTAAATTGTTAATTCAAATACAATTACCGATTGTTGTTTTACATTTTTTATTCCAATACAATTACCGATTGTTGTTCTAAATTTTTGTATTCCAATAGAATTACCGATTGTTGTTCTAAATTTTTGATTCCAATACAATTACCGGTTATTGTTCTAAATTCTATATTCCAATACAATTACCGATTGTTGTTCTAAATCTTGATTCCAATACAATTACCGATTGTTATTCTAAATTCTTTATTCCAACACAATTACCGATTGTTGTTCTAAATTCCTGATCCCAATACAATTACCGATTGTTGTTTTAAATTCTTAATTCAAATACAATTACCGATTGTTGTTTTACATTTTTGATTCCAATACAATTACCGATTGTTGTTTTAAATTCTTAATTCCAATACAATTACCGATTGTTGTTTTCAATTCTTGATTCCAATACAATTACCGATTGTTGTTCTAAATTCTGGATTCCAATACAATTACCGATTGTTGTTTTACATTTTTGATTCCAATACAATTACCGATTTTTGTTTTAAATTGTTAATTCAAATACAATTACCGATTGTTGTTTTACATTTTTTATTCCAATACAATTACCGATTGTTGTTTTAAATTCTTAATTCCAATACAATTACCGATTGTTGTTTTACATTTTTGATTCCAATACAATTACCGATTGTTGTTTTAAATTCTTAATTCCAATACAATTACCGATTGTTGTTCTAAATTTTTGATTCCAATACAATTACCGATTGTTGTTTTAAATTCTTGATTTAAAATACAATTACCGATTGTTTTTTTAAATTCTTAATTCAAATACAATTACCGATTGTTGTTTTACATTTTTGAGTCCAATACAATTACCGCTTGTTGTTTTAAATTCTTAATTCCAATACAATTACCGATTGTTGTTTTACATTTTTGATTCCAATACAATTACCGATTGTTGTTTTAAATTCTTAATTCCAATACAATTACCGATTGTTGTTTTACATTTTTGATTCCAATACAATTACCGATTGTTGTTTTAAATTCTTAATTCCAATACAATTACCGATTGTTGTTCTAAATTTTTGATTCCAATACAATTACCGATTGTTGTTTTAAATTCTTGATTTAAAATACAATTACCGATTGTTTTTTTAAATTCTTAATTCAAATACAATTACCGATTGTTGTTTTACATTTTTGATTCCAATACAATTACCGATTGTTGTTTTCAATTCTTGATTTAAAATACAATTACCGATTGTTGTTTTAAATTTTTAATTCCAATACAATTACCGATTGTTGTTTTAAATTCTTAATTCCAATACAATTACCGATTGTTGTTCTAAATTCTTGATTCCAATACAATTACCGATTGTTGTTTTAAATTCTTGATTTAAAATACAATTATCGATTGTTGTTTTACATTTTTGATTCCAATACAATTAACGATGGTTGTTCTAAATTCTTAATTCAAATACAATTACCGATTGTTGTTCTAAATTCTTGATTCCAATACAATTACCGATTGTTGTTTTAAATTCTTAAATCAAATACAATTACCGATTGTTGTTATAAATTTTTGATTCCAATACAATTAACGATTGTTGTTTTAAATTCTTAATTCAAATACAATTACCGATTGTTGTTTTACATTTTTTATTCCAATACAATTACCGATTGTTGTTTTAAATTCTTAATTCCAATACAATTACCGATTGTTGTTTTACATTTTTGATTCCAATACAATTACCGGTTGTTGTTTTAAATTCTTAATTCCAATACAATTACCGATTGTTGTTTTACATTTTTGATTCCAATACAAGTACCGATTGTTGTTTTAAATTCTTAATTCAAATACAATTACCGATATTTGTTTTACATTTTTGATTCCAATACAATTACCGATTGTTGTTTTAAATTCTTAATTCCAATACAATTACCGATTGTTGTTCTAAATTTTTGATTCCAATACAATTACCGATTGTTGTTTTAAATTCTTGATTTAAAATACAATTACCGATTGTTGTTTTAAATTGTTAATTCAAATACAATTACCGATTGTTGTTTTACATTTTTGATTCCAATACAATTACCGATTGTTGTTCTAAATTTTTGTATTCCAATAGAATTACCGATTGTTGTTCTAAATTTTTGATTCCAATACAATTACCGGTTATTGTTCTAAATTCTATATTCCAATACAATTACCGATTGTTGTTCTAAATCTTGATTCCAATACAATTACCGATTGTTGTTCTAAATTCTTTATTCCAACACAATTACCGATTGTTGTTCTAAATTCCTGATCCCAATACAATTACCGATTGTTGTTCTAAATTCTGGATTCCAATACAATTACCGATTGTTGTTTTAAATTTTTGATTCCAATACAATTGCCGATTGTTGTTCTAAATTCTTGATTCCAATACAATTACCGATTGTTGTTCTAAATTTTTGATTCCAATACAATACGAATTATGTTGTTTGTTGTATAACATCCACCCTAGATGGGTTGAACCATCTAATTAAATTCACAGGCAATCCATAATCATCTTTATATATCTGACTCACATCAGTATTTTCAATTAATAACCTAGTCAGTTGCTTGTTCATGATCGGAGATGGTATAACCATTAACGTGAGGGTCCGGTGTACCTTCAAGTTATTTGCACGGCCTGTACACTGGGACATTTTATAATTTATTTATGTTTTTGTGTGGACTTCTGAGTTTTTCTTTTCTTTTCTTGTTTTTTATTTACCTCAGAGCAGGTTTTATTAAATTCTTGTAAAGAATTTTTTTCAGCATATGAAGGTAGATAACAGAGCACGTATGGCGGTTATATACAAATACTGAGCCATGAGGATTACTAATGAAGAACATAAGACTCAAAATTGTAGAAATAAAATTACACTTATCAGCATAAGAGTTCCGAATAGTTAAAAAAAACTTCTTAATTGAATGAAGCCATACTTATATAATAGATTATTCAATCAGCAGCTAGCAGCCAATCAGAACCCAGAAAATTAATTTGCTCATATATCTATATATATAAAAGCGAAAATGTATGTGTGTATGTGTGTTCGCTTTTTGTGTGTGTCTTCAAAAGGCTTTTTTCCGACGGATTCTCGAGGCCGTCGCTCATTTTTAAAACTTTTTATATCACGTCTAAATGATAATATCTATGACTTAACAACAGTGGTCGCCTCTCTATTTAATTTGCCCGATTTTGAAACATTAATTATTCAACATTTTCAGATCTGCACGTGTTGCATTCGTTTTTCGGTATAAAAAAAAAAGCGAAACTCGATTCGAAATACTGGCTCACGGCCAGTGGTCTCTAGAAAGCTATGTAACGTTTGGTCAATGTCGGCTTCGTCATATCAGACGGTTGCTTTCATTTCAAGACTAGACACTCCCCCTAATAAACAGGGATCTGTTTTTTTCCAAAGTTAGTTAAAAACAAACAAACCGGTTTATTGACCTCAGTAAAAACTGCCCAGCAGAAAATGTTAACTGCTGATTAGCTATCGCGTACCATCGCCACATGTGCATTAAGCTTTTTCGTATAAAAAACAGACTCGCGTTAAATAAAACACTGTCCCGCACTCAAAGTTCACGTCAATAACTCGTCAAAAATGGGCACCTGTTTTTTTTTGTTTTTTTTCACACTTTACTATTTTCCAACTGCGCGTCAAGGCTTCGTTTTTTTTTTTTTTTACAACCAACGATTTTTCTTTTTATTTACCCAAAACCACACAGACTTCCAAACACCCGGGCAACGCCAGGTACCCCTCGCTAGTCTATATATATAAAAGCGAAAATGTATGTATGTGTGTATGTTTGTATGTCTGCTAAAAACTTTCGACAGACAGAATAAAAATTCACAAATTTGCTCTCATATGAAAGCCCCATCCTTCGCCCGACAAATATTGAAAAATTGGCCAAAAACGTTAATTTTTTCACCCTGAAATCAGCCCTTTTCTACAGGGGGGGGGGTCAGCAAAAACCGTCCTTTATGACGAAGTCGCTTCTATGCATGCGTCATATGACGTCGTAACCTGATTTAGTTTAAAGATTTTAAAAAATGACCTAATTTTGTGTACATCGTTTTAGGTCAGTTGGTTAGAGCGCTGAGTCATTATCTAAACGTTTTGGATTTGAATCGTAGTGTGAGATGTCTTTTTGTTTTTTCGATTTTTTAAATTTTAATATTGAAGCAGGGTTATTTAAGCCATTTTTCACGTAACGTTCGTTTTTCAGTTTTTTTTGTTTTTTCGCTTATTCACCCCCGGACCGACCACACACACCCAAAAACACCCGGCCAACGCCAGGTACACACTGATTTTTTAAATTTTAATATTGAAACAGACTTATTTAAGCTATTTTTCACATGTTTTTGTTTTTGGTTTTTATTTTTCAGAAGTTTTAAAGAAGTTTTAAAGAAGTTTTAACATTCGTTTTTCTGTCTTCTTTTTTTGTTTTTGTGATTTTTACATTTACCATCGTTCGTTAGCCTTACGTTAGGTTTTTGTGTTTTTTTTTTTGATTTTTTAATTTTTATTTAATATTTAAAAACATTTACTTCGCTTATTCTTATGTTTCGATTACCCCAACCCCCACCCTCCACCTCTCGGGTATCCCCCCCCCCCCCGCTTTATTTTTCAGATTTTTTAAAGAAGTTTTAACGTTCGTTTTTCTGGTTTTCTTTTTTTTGTTGTTTCTTTTACTTCGCTTATTCTTATGTTTTGATTAACACCTCAAAACCCACCCCAGCCCCCGCCCCAGCACACACACCTCCAAACACTCGGGCAACGCCGGGTACCCCCCCCCTCCCGCTAGTCAAGTATAATGGAATATCCCAGTCTACTTATAAACCAATTTTCTAGGCTTCTATCTCTATTTATTGAGATCAACTGACAGCAGAGAACCGACTACTTAATTTAAAGAAACAAAAACTAATAAAGACAAATCTTTTTATGAAAAAATTATTAGGATGAGGAAGTGTAAGGAATTTCTCTGGTGTCATTGTCATTCTTGTTTCATCCAATGCCAATAGGTGAAATGTGAACAAATTCCGCAGAATCTTTCACGTTTTTCTAATGGCTAGAAATACTTGATGCTTCGCCAAGGATATCAAGGGTATTTTATATCACTAGATGGGTTGCCTACCACGGCTTAAGAGATGCCCATCTATCCTCGAGAGAAGGATAGACCACGCCAGTTTCCCAACCTGGTATTTTTACCTCACGGTACATACAGCACCTCGCCTTCCCAAATGGTCACCCATCTGGTACTGGCCAGGTTCAATGCTGCTGAACTTTGGTGATCTGACGAGAACTGGTGTGTCAACATATTTGTGCCGTCTCAGATAATGGACACGATAGTCCATTTGTGCTTTTTTTAATTAAAATTTGTAAGAATTTAATTATTTTCAAATCAAATATTCTCTGTACTTGTTTACTATAAAAATATTGTCAGCTAAATATTTTTTTTAAATAAGTACAATGAACATGTCTTTTTTTTAATTAAAATTTGTAAGAATTTAATTATTTTCAAATCAAATATTCTCTGTACTTGTTTACTATAAAAATATTTTCAGCTAAATATTTTTTTTAAATAAGTACAATGAACATGTCTTTTTTTTAATTAAAATTTGTAAGAATTTAATTCTTTTCAAAACAAATATTCTCTGTACTTGTTTACTATAAAAATATTTTCAGCTAAATATTTTTTTTAAATAAGTACAATGAACATGTCTTTTTTTTAATTAAAATTTGTAAGAATTTAATTATTTTCAAATCAAATATTCTCTGTACTTGTTTACTATAAAAATATTGTCAGCTAAATATTTTTTTTAAATAAGTACAATCAACATGTCTTTTTTTTAATTAAAATTTGTAAGAATTTAATTATTTTCAAATCAAATATTCTCTGTACTTGTTTACTATAAAAATATTGTCAGCTAAATATTTTTTTTAAATAAGTACAATCAACATGTCTTTTTTTTAATTAAAATTTGTAAGAATTTAATTATTTTCAAATCAAATATTCTCTGTACTTGTTTACTATAAAAATATTGTCAGCTAAATATTTTTTTTAAATAAGTACAATGAACATGTCTTTTTTTAATTAAAATTTGTAAGAATTTAATTATTTTCAAATCAAATATTCTCTGTACTTGTTTACTATAAAAATATTGTCAGCTAAATATTTTTTTTAAATAAGTACAATGAACATGTCTTTTTTTAATTAAAATTTGCAACATTTTAATTCTTTTCAAATCAAATATTCTCTGTACTTGCTTACTATAAAAATATTGTCAGCTAAATATTTTTTTTTAAATAAGTACAATGAACATGTCTTTTTTTTAATTAAAATTTGTAAGAATTTAATTATTTTGAAAACAAATATTCTCTGTACTTGTTTACTATAAAAATATTGTCAGCTAAATATTTTTTTTAAATAAGTACAATGAACATGTCTTTTTTTTAATTAAAATTTGTAAGAATTTAATTATTTTCAAATCAAATATTCTCTGTACTTGTTTACTATAAAAATATTTTCAGCTAAATATTTTTTTTAAATAAGTACAATGAACATGTCTTTTTTTTAATTGAAATTTGTAAGAATTTAATTATTTTCAAATCAAATATTCTCTGTACTTGTTTACTATAAAAATATTGTCAGCTTAATATTTTTTAAATGAGTACAATGAACATGTCTTTTTTTTTAATTAAAATTTGTAAGAATTTAATTCTTTTCAAAACAAATATTCTCTGTACTTGTTTACTATAAAAATATTGTCAGCTAAATATTTTTTTTAAATAAGTACAATGAACATGTCTTTTTTTAATTAAAATTTGTAAGAATTTAATTATTTTCAAAACAAATATTCTCTGTACTTGTTTACTATAAAAATATTGTCAGCTAAATATTTTTTTTAAATAAGTACAATGAACATGTCTTTTTTTAATTAAAATTTGTAAGAATTTAATTATTTTGAAAACAAATATTCTCTGTACTTGTTTACTATAAAAATATTGTCAGCTAAATATTTTTTTTAAATAAGTACAATGAACATGTCTTTTTTTTAATTAAAATTTGTAAGAATTTAATTATTTTCAAATCAAATATTCTCTGTACTTGTTTACTATAAAAATATTGTCAGCTAAATATTTTTTTTAAATAAGTACAATGAACATGTGTTTTTTTTTAATTAAAATTTGTAACAATTTAATTCTTCTCCAAGCAAATGCACTTTTTTACCGTAAAAATATTGTCCACTAAATATTTTTTTTAAATCAACAAAACAAACGTCACTTTTTGAAATGTATTTATATTAAAACAAAACTTTTTTTTAGTTGATATGAGAAGATAATCTTATTTGGGAACAATTTATTTCAAAATGAGTAAAATTGCAAATGTTTCAGATTAATCATCATCTTCACTCATGAGATGACTTCATTTTTGTGTGATAACGCATGCACTAACATGAAATAGCTTAGCATATTATTATATAAGTAGAAACAGCAACAGTAAAATCATTATTTTGATTTTTCCATTTATCTTTTGATGAGATCCTTAGCATCTGTTGCTTTTATCACATTATTATTTTACTTTTTAAATCTAACAGTCTGTGTAATCTATGATATAAATGGTAAATGCTTGCAACTAAAACTTGAAAAATACACAACACCCACCCACAAAGTTGAAACTTTTTTTTCTCTCTTTTTTTTTTAAATCAATGTAACCCCATATGTACAATATCTAAAATAAAATAAAAGATAAAAAAACAATTCATTATTTGGGGATCAAATGGCAATTTATATCACTTAATGTTACACACTTCCTTTAATATTATCGTATAGCCTGTTTTTTCGCTACTGTCACTCTGATTTTTTTTTTTTACAGAGTTATTTCCCTTGTAAGATTTTAGTTGTGTATGTGCATGTATATACAAAGAAAGGAATAAGCTCAGCTCAGCAAAGAAGAAAGGCGGGGAGAGGAAAACCGACGAGGAGGATGGAGAAAGAAGGATAAAAGTTATGTTACATTTTTGCTCCAGTCAATGCTGGATGACCCTGCTAATAAGAATATACAATAACACTATTGAAAAAATTACAAGAAAAATGTTCATCTTTCATATGGTTTCAGAATAATGTTATTTAGCACCCTACGGACAAATTTATCTTTAGTTAACCTTTGAAAACTAAATATTTTTGTTTACTAGGCAAATAAAAAAGTTACTAGCCAAACCCACATAAATTTTGGAATATGACATCTTTGTCCTATGATGAGTGCGTACATTATAAAAATTTTTTTGTATTTTTAAAAAAACATAAGTGTAATTCTAAATATGTACCGAATTTTACGTTGAGACTTGAAGGTATAAACATTCAAATTTCTACAGATGTTTTTTAAACAGCCTTCGTTAAGAAAAAAAAAAATAGTATATTGTTCTATTAAACTTTTACTGTTTAAATAATTTGATTTCGCTTGTTTCCTTTAAACAACAAAAAAGGTTGGAGAAAAACATTTTTCACTCAACAATGAGTTTTGAAAGACTATTGGTGTAAAAACACAATCACCAAAAGATAAGCGTTTTATTATTTTAAGTTGTAACTTGAAAAAAAATAAAAATAAAAATACACTCGCAAATGTGACTGTTTCACTCTCAACGTAAAAGCACTGTTCCTTTTTAAAAAGCTTCCACACGAGACAGAGTTCGACACCATAGTCATTTTTTAATGTGGAGAAAAGGAACAAAAAATAAAAATGGTCTCAGTCGTGAAGGATTTCTTCTCCACTGAGAAAGAACAAGAAATTGAAGTGCAACATCTGAAGAACCGATACTGTTATTCATTTTTTTTTTTAATCACTTTTAAGTATTTTTTCAGTAGGCACCTGTTGTGTAAAATGAAATGTGTTTGATAAATACTTTGGAGTCTTGCTAAATAACAAGATTTACAGGGTGGAATCAAGAAACATATCTTCCAACTAAGAATTCTTTAGATACAATTTTAAATTAAAAACAAATAAATAAGCTGCACCTGAGACCAGGGATTCAATCTATGGCTGAGTCATACCAAAGACTTTAAAAAATGATACTTGATGGATGCTGACTCAGCATTATAAGATAGGGATGAAGAATAAGTAGAGTAATCCTGCAAAAAAGTGCTGCCCTCCCTTACATCTTTATGTAGTAGCTAATGAAAAGAGACCTTTCGGTTCGCCCTAGACTACAGTCCCAACTGACATTAAACTAAGGGTAGAAATCTTAAGTAATTTGCAGTTGTATTCTTAGTATTACCTGCACTAAGGATTGAACCTTTCAACTTCCAGAAGACGGTCACTTAGAACTGAATTTTACCTAGTGCTTCATCTATGCTATGATGTGCAGGTTCCAGAGTTCGGCAGAAAGATTGTTGAGTTTAACAAGATACATTGGAAGAAGGTCGGAGGCTACGTCAACCGAAACGTTCTGAGAATAAAATTCAAGATGAGAAAAGTAGTGTAATACAAATTATCGATCTTCGTCTCAGAAAATCAGGAACATGATACAATAATGCTATTGAAAAAAAAAATTCTAAAAAAAAAAAAAAAAAAAAAAAAGAAATCATCTTCCACTTTCGTTAGAAAAACGCGAGGGAATTAATATCAAACAAACTGTTACTTATTGTTCTTTTTTATTTCTTTTAAATATTTATCTATCAGACAAGACACCTGTTGTTGTTTAAAATGAAATCTCTTCAACAAATGGAGTTTTGCTAAATAACAAGAAATTACAACCAAGAAATGCAGCTTCTCACTCAGATACTATTAAAAAAACATATCTGTACCTGAGATCAGGAGTTCAATACACAGTTAGGTCATAGTAAAGACTTAAAAAAGGCTTTTGATGCCCCTTGATAAACACTTAGCTTTATAAGTTCAACTTTACTTTTAACTTTTACCCAGCGTTGCCCTGTTGTGTATTTGATGTGCAATTTGTTTGGATTTTCTTTTGAAACTATACCATTTAGGAAATTTTTTTATGTTATTTTGTTGTTCTCATCAAAGGTAAATAACTCAGTATTGATGAACATATGAAAATAATTCTGGCCTGGACAAAGTATTTCCTGGAAGGAATTAAATCAAATTACATTTTAGTCTTAATAATATGTTGCAATAATACACAAGGAAAACTTATGAATCAGAATCAAATGTTGATTTTATAGGCACTATTAATAACAAAGAAACAATAAAGGGAGTGACTTTACTTTGCATATTAGAAATAATTTTCTCAAAAATAACTTGTCTAGAAAGGTTACACAAAATATAGATTAATGAATGTGAGTGATGTAGGAAGTCACTTTCAGGAAGTGGTGTAGTATAGTGAGACATGGCAAAAAAGAAAGATTAGACTCTCTTTTTCTCTTGGATTTTGTCTGCAAGATGGACCAGACATGTTTTGAAGGACTTCTTCTCTCTCTTCCTTTATGTTTTGTGTACTAGTAGAAGCATGAAAAAGGTAGATTTTTCATAAAATGGAGAAACAAACAAATCTACTAAGATTCCATGGGAACAAAGTGTAGTATCTGTTCTGATGTTGCAGTTAGTCTTTTCTGTCCTCAGTCAAGGAAAGAAAGATCCTTCTAGATTGAGACAAGTTTTATTTTGTTTCAATTCAGAGTACCCCTTTTTGAGGAGCTGGACTTTTCCCACATTAAAAACCGACCTTGTGTCTAACTGCCATTGTAAAAGGGCACGTGAATAGGAACAACCTTGCTAAGATTATTGGTTTATCTCCCCTTGGCTTTTTGCAAAGTTAGAGAAGATACAGATTAAGAATGGTGGCAGTAGTTGTTAATGTACATAGCAGTGATATTGGTCACTATGTTAAATATCCAGATGATGTGTACAGAGAAATCATTCTGACAAGAATAGGTGCACCTGGTGATGATATGCAAAAATGAAAAGAGAGGCTAAACCTATAACAAGAGAGAGAGAGTATAGTAAAAAGAGAGAGAGGTGAGAAAGACGTTCAGCAGGTGAATCAGTAAGCGAGGTGACCGGGTCACCAGGTCAGCAACAAGCTTTCTGACCCCTGTTAGTTACTAAGTGAACAAGAAAAGAAAGAGAAGAATAAGGAAAGTATGGGGGAGAGAGAGGGAAAGAGACATTTTGGTGCCGGACAGATGTGAAAAACTCCCATTCCGACAAACCGAAACAAAAGGAGATAATGCTAGGGAGAAATTCCATCTCAACAGCGAAAGAAATGAGCTAATGCTGACTATAAAATGGTGAGGAATACGGCGCACCAAAAGATATACAGCAGAGAATAACCAAAACAGTGGATGAATAATATCGCATGTTACGAACGGTCGTCCGAATATATCCCATGTTACGAACGGTCGTCCGAAGCAAATAAAATGGTAGTTAAACTTCACGTAGAAAAGAAAAAAAAAGGAAAACAAAAAGAAAAACTGTAAGTCCTTACTGCATGCCTCTCTCTTGTATATTACGGTGGCAAGTTCATTTTGCCATTGTTTTATTTGGACTGATATATTTTTTTGTATCGATATATTTCTCGTCGGCTTTTTCAGATAGTAGACTAAGATACCCCTTCCACACCCTCATAATTTGTTTTGTTTTAAATTTTTGTTTAATCTCACTCCTCCCCCCCCCCACCGTAGTTTCAATTTTCATAATGAAGTTAACTTTGTAATGTTATCACTGATGTCCGTGTTTGTTCTTTCTCGCATGCTGTCGTATTCATCCTCATGTCTCCTTTTATTTTTACCCTGGTCACATGTGCGATAAATATTTGTTTTTTTGTAAAAAATTTTTTTTATATCCCTTTGTTTGCTTTTTATCTACCTCCCCCTTTTATCGCATATATATATATATATATATATATATATATATATATATATATATATATATATATATATATGTGAATAAAAAAGAATACGAAAAGTATAAAAGCTTATAACTTTTCTTTATTCGTTTTATATATATATATATATACTAGTAGGCCACCCAGCATTGCCCAGTCGTAAAATATGCACATAAATATTATATTTTAATTAACGCAGAATTCTTCTTTTTTTTTTTTTTTTAAATACTGTATGTATTAAACATAACGTTAAATTACTTTTAAAAAATGAAGTAAAAAAAACAAAGAATCTGGGACATGTGCATGCAAGTATTGTTTTTCTAAACAGTTCACTTCTTGTAAGCAAAAAAAATACTTGAGCTAAGATTGAAACCAAAACCTAAAGACAGTGAGTCAAGTACAATACCATTCAGCCATCTTGACATAATCTTTAAAAAGTGTTTTCAAACCTACTTATTTTTTTCACAAGTAATCTGTCATGTGAACGATTCACACATGCAGTCATAAAACAGTTGAAATCGGATAACCCCCATATATCAGTTTTTCAATTTTTACCCTTTAGCAGCACTATTTTTCCAGAGGAAACCGATTAAAAATTTTCCGCATGTCTGGATATCTTAAATATCAAATTTCAAATCTGTAGATCAAAAATTCATCAAATGTATACATTGAAAAGTTTCCTCACACACACACTCACTTTTATAGATATACTAGCAGTTCAGCCCGGCTTTGCTCAGACCCTATGTATTGTTCATAACTTTTGTGCATATGTATATATATATATATTAAGAAGTTTGACTCATGTCCAGATAACCTACATCTAAAATTTCAAGTGTTTAGACCCAAAATTGCCGGAGGAGTTTGGTAGTGTCTGCAAAGGTCAACTCTTTCAACTTTGACCTCTTAGCGCCCAAAAACTGATTAAAAAGCTTGCTGAATGTCTAAATACCCTTTATGTAAAATTTCAAATGTTTAGACCCAAAATTGGCTGAATAGTTTGCTAGAGATCGCAAAGGTAAAATCTTTTGAACTTTGACTTCAATTTTAACCCCTTAACATTTATTGCTTTGGGCTCAAATCAAATTAAAAAGTTTGATCCATGTCCCAGTAACCTACATCTAAAATTTCAAGTGTCTAGACCCAAAACTGATGGAGGAGTTTGGTAGAGTTTCCTAAGATCAAATCATCGAACTTTGACATCTTGACAGCCAAATTTCTGACCGAAAACGGATTAAAAAGATTTTCCCAAATCTCAATACACCTTATGTCAAATCTCGTGTTTGTAGATTGAAAAGTGACAGAGTAGTTTGGTAGGGAAATGTACACATATGCACAGACAATTTTACTTTTATAGATATACTAGCATTTCAGCCCGGTATTGCCCGGGTGTTTGGATGTGTGTGTTGAGCAAAAAAAAAAAAAAAAAAGTAGTCGTAGTAAGGCAGGCTCGAACCCCTACCGCGAAGGAGGAAAAGAACAGGGAAAAAAACTGACGTCTTTGCTGTTACAACCACTGCCAAACCGGAAGTGACTTACGTTTAAATTAAGGCTAGACAATTGAAAGGAGAGGGTGACTTTCGAATATATCGGCGAAAAAGAGACCCACCCCACTCTCGGTAGAAAAGTGCCCAGTTGAGGGTGAAGATATTAATGTTTTTTGCCAATTTTTCGCTATTTATCGTCTGAAAGGTCGAACTTTAAAAGGATACTGATCTTAGTCAAATCTGTCGCCTCTGTTGAAAGTTTTAAGCAGATATACAAACATACCTACATACATTTATATATTGGTAACTAAAAATTTTCGACCCAAACCAATTAAAAAGCTTGCCCTATCTCTGAATACCCTTTATGTAAAATTTTAAATGTTTAGACCAGAAATTGTCTGAGTAATTTGGTAGAGATCGCAGAGGTCAATTTTTTTTTTAACTTTGACCCCTATTATGACCCCTTAACATTTATTGTTTGGGGCTCAAATCAAATTATTAAGTTAGATCCATGTCCAAGGAACCTATATCTAAAATTTCAAGTGTTTAGACCCAAAATTGTCAGAGGAGTTTGGTAGAGTTCTTAAAGGTCAAATCATTGAACTTTGACTCCTTAATAGCCAAATTTCTGGCCGAAAACAGATCACATAGATTTTTCCAAATCTCAGTACCCTGTATATCAAATTTCGAGTCTGTAGACTAAAAATTGACAGAGTTATTACGTAGGGAAATGTACACAGACAGACACACAGACACGTTCACTTTTATATATATAGATATAGATATAGATATAAATATACAATTTGTTAAGAAGAGATAACTCAATTATTTTGATAAATTTTCTTGAGAACTACAACCTGTAAACCTTGTGTCAGACAAACCTCAGTTTAGTAAATAAATCCTTGTTTGTATGGTAAGTGCTTATCTTACCAAACTTTCACAAAAAAACACTCAACTAGCTACAACCACTATCAACAATTTCCTCCACTCTCTATCTGTACCTAAATTTAAATGCAGATTCTATAAATAAAGCTTATTTTCTGAAACTGTTCGCCAGGGGAACATTGTTCCACTGGTCTGCTTCCCAGCTGACTACAATATGGTAGTCTTCAAATCCAATGTAAACAAGTTTTTGTTGAGCCGTCCCCTTAAATAATCAAATTCTACCTAATTTCCACCATTAACGATTACTACACTATCACCTTACATTCATTAACCTTTATCCTCGAGTGGCATTTGGGCTTTGATAAGTGGTGACTCCCAAGTAAAAAAAAAAAATAGAATAGATCTCTTTACAAGTTTTCTAAATTGTCTTTGATTATACTTGTTTCTGTTTTATTTTCTTTTTTTTTTTTTTTTTTTTAGAATGTTCCCCCTCTCCCAAAAACAGCAAAACGGATCTTTGAAAAAAAAAGGAAGGAAAATATGTGTGCATAAAAAAAAAAAAATGTCTCAAACGTATCTTTCAAAAAAACGACATAGAAGTGAATCTAAATAGCGATCAGAAATAGAAGAAGAAAAAAGATCAAAGAAATATATTGATCGGTGGAGGAAGGTGATAAAAGGCAGACATGTGAAACACTCCATATTGATTTCGAAAATGTGAGAGGAAAAAAGGGTTGCATTTGTATTGACTACAACAAGTGAAAATGTTGTTGCAATCCGGAAGTGGTTCAACATGCAGGATATTTCATTTGCTTTTTTTTCTTTTCTGTTTCTTTTTTACTTCAATTTTTTTAATAAGCCTGAGTTCACCACTATTGGGGGCGCTCGGTTGACTCTCTCCCACTTTCTGACCTTGAGTCACATTTTCCTAGGGTGGGAAGACTGTAAATAACTTACCTAAAAATCTTTCAAAATGCTCTAAAGAAATTCAAATAATTCAAAAAAAATTTGAGATATCTGAACTTTCATGAAAAGCTTCTGTTGACTTTTTATTTACTTTGCATGAAACTAGATTAAACTAGATTTCTGTTTCTTTTTTTTTTTTTACTTCAAACTTAAGCATTTTATAGTTTTAGCTGTTTTGTAAATAAAAAAAACAAATCTTAGCCATTTTTCTCAAATATTTTCTTGCTATACCTTACAAATCTCAATCATATCAAATTTTCTAAAACAAAGAAAGCAAGCCAAAATTCTACTTCTTGAGGTCAATATTTGGCTATATGATTCATTTAATATCGAAAGCTACTTGGCAATCTAAAGCATTTCAGTAGTATCAGACACACAAACACACACTTAACCAGATAGATTTCTTTTAAAATCTATATATAATATTTCTCTTAGTCTGTCTGTCTGTTTGTTCCATATTTTCTGGCTGGCTGAAATTTTGTATGTTATGATAAAATGTAACAAACTATATATCCGTTTAATTGACAGTTAAAAAGTAATCAGGAGTAAGAGGGATTAGTCATCACGATATCACATTTACTCTGGAAGTTTTCTCGGAAACTACTGGACCGATCTGACTTAAATTTTGTACACACCATTGTTATGATATAGTGCAGCGAACTAAATATTATGTTATCCATTCGATGCATAGTAAGAGATTAATCAGGATTAGTATTTAATGCAAAAATGTGCACAAGGTTTAACATATTCAGTGATCCATGTGGCACAAAGCACTCATTCTAAGTCAATGGGCCATAACTTTTGCTTGTCTTTAACAGGCTAAAAAAAAATCTAGTACATAGGTATACTAGTAAAATACCCATTCCACGATGGGTTTAAACAAATATAGCATTATGCTATGTTGATTAATCAGATTATTATTCTCATCTTGGATGTTATTAGCACGTTTCAGTTGCTGCAATCTGTGGCCTTTTTCGTGTGTTGAGAATCCATCCATCCATACATACTTCCATTCAGTCTTGAAAGACAAAGGATACCCCCTGTAAGGGCAGCTGCGCGTGTAATTGTGAGGCAAGGGTTGCGTAATCACCAACCACGCCTCTCCTGAATCGGCATTGTTTGAGTCCAGTGGCAAAGAGAAAACCAGGATGACTGGAAACAATGCCGAGATAAGCGGAGAGCAGATACAGCACATGAAAGTCCCAAATGGTCACCCATTTAGTATTGACCAGGTTCACCGTTGCTTAACTTCGGTGATCCAGCGGGAACCGGTGTCAACATGATTATGGCGTATTGTGTTGAGAATATGTGCTGATAACACTCAAGATGAGAATAATAGTCAAATTAATCAACATAACACAATCATTCACATCTCATCTCAAAAATTCAGAATTGCAAATATAGCATTAGTTTAAAAATTTCATATTTTTCTTTCTCAGCGAGGTATGGTATGGTTTTGGCACCCTCCTCCAAGTGTTTTGTAAAAACATAAATAATATATCCGTATTACTCACCTTGTTGCCTAGATTATATACCAAGCGCATACATATTATAGATACTGAAACATAGAGTGAGGATAATACTGTTGCTTCTGCACATGACCAACCCTCAACTGCGATTTCTTTGTGTTATCGAGAACAAACCTTCTCTGAAATAGTAGACCTTGCTGCTATGGGTGTCAGGAGTTAAAGCCTGCAATCTTACAGATATATAACAAATAGCTATGATCAACGTGTATATGTCTTATATAGCATTTTGTTCATGCAGACTAGATAGTCCTGAGCCATGATCTGCTGGGTGTGACAAGCATACGCATGAACACCTGAGTATTGTGTGTGCATGCTCTCACTAGACACCCTTTGAGGTACAAGAATGCACTCACCCACAGGTGATATAAGAATGGCACTCAAGTCATTTGTCAGCAATTTCATAGGCTGCTCTTAATCTGCATTGACATTATCGTCCATATTGTGACCAGACGTGTGTGGCCCCGACAGACCGCCGACCCCCAATGTTGTGTGTGCCGTGGTATTTTTCGTTCGCTGTGTTTCTTATGGCCTGATCATCATTTTTCTCACTGGCGACTCTCACTGAGAACACACGTGGGTCCACAAGAATAAATATTAAAACAAAATAAACATGAAAAACACAAACGCCAACGTTTCACATCGATATTTGACGGTTGGACTCGTGAGTTTGTGTGTCTTCTCCCAGTTCTATCGATGTTACGTTCGTCTGTCAGTCACAATTCGTCTCTATTTGTTTCGCAGTCAACTCTAAAAACTATTCAACCATTGTCGCTATCAACTTCCATCTGCTGCGAACGGCATCTAGTTGTCAACTAACTGTCTTCTCTGCATTGGTATCTGAGATCGCCCCCCACTCCTGGCCACCTGGAAGCTGTCCTTCCCTTGTAGTCTGTTCTGTATGCTTCTATTGTCATTGTCAAATCTAAAAAGCTTGATCTAAAAAAATACCTACAGATTCATTGTTTGCTACTTCCTATTTCATTCTACATTTGTATGACACTTCCTTTCTATTGTTCCCCTCTCAGCACTTAGTGACTCATGGGTCACATTCATAGTATCACAATATTACTGGTTGAGACCATATTATGAGATTATTGTCCAAATTCGTATTGGCATAATTGCTCGAGTCTGTATCGGCATTGCTGTTGGGTACATGCTGGCATATGTTTCAAAAGCAAGAGTACTCTTGCTTTTTTATTTATTTTTATACACTGGGGTCTTTGGAGAAGTTTGATTTGCTCAACATGAACAAACGGCTTCTTACAGATTATTCATGCCAAATTTTGTGGAACTCTGTTAGCAAGTTTAGAAACCTATAACTGACCAACCAACAATACAGACAAAAAATATAATTTTATAATATATAGACTAATATTCTTCTTCGCTAGTATTTTTTCCCACAATTCCAAGCTCATATCTATTTACATGAAGTGTGGCATGTTTATATATTTAGTCAATACAAAAACATGTTAACATATCCTTTCTCCCCTTATATCGAGCTTGGTTGATGGTGGATTTGTTTGCTCAAATGAGTAAGGCTTCAATGATGGGGAGGTGAAGATTGCAATTTGAGACAACAAAAATGACACTGTCTTTTACAAATATGTTTCTGAAATTTCCTTTGGCTGTGTCAGGTGCTACTAGATGTTGGTAAATGGAGCTGTGAGGGAAGAAGAGGTGATATATGAAAGAGTGTTGTATACTAACGTGCGAGAGATATTCCTGGAGTTGATCAACTGTTCAACTCAGTCTCAGATTGGGAGAAAATATACTAAAATGTTTACATATTTGTATGTACAGGATTCACTCCTAAACTAATTAACCGATCATTATGAATTTTGGAACACAGCTTCTATGCATAAGGGACCATAATATGGGATATGATTAGTTTAATCTAGTTTTATGCAAAGTAAATAAAAAAGTCAACAGAAGCTTTTCATGAAAGTTCAGATATCTCAAATTTTTTTTTGAATTATTTGAATTTCTTTAGAGCATTTTGAAAGGTTTTTAGGTAAGTTATCTACAGTCTTCCCACCCCAGGAAAATGTGGTACAAGGTCAGAAAGTGGGAGAGAGTCAACCCAGCGCACCCAATGGAGGTGAACTCAGGCCTATTAAAAAATTGCCTGGGCAACATTGTCAGCATTCTCCAAAAGGAATACCTCAAGTAGTAACCAATAAACTTACTCCAACAAAAAGACAGGATGCAATGGCCTAGAAGGAAGAACCTCCTAGAACTGGATGGGCAATCTGCCGTTCGTCAGTCACCAGGGAAAAAAAACATTTAAAAAATGGCTTATACTTTGTTCGCTTCAGAGCTAAGGTAACAGTTTTTAGGGATTATCATAATATGAGCGAAACTTCCCAGTTGAAAATTCAGCACTAGTACATTTTTTTCACATAGGGAGCTTTCTGAGTTTCAGTTTGAAGAGCGCACATCAGGAGGAGACAATCAAAAATTTGAGAAAAAGTTTTCTTAAAAGTCAGATGCATTCCAATAACGCCTCTTCAAAACTATTTACAAATTTTAAAAGTTGTACATTTTGACTACATCCATTCATTTTTTGCATAAAAAAATCCCTTGTAAAGAAAATATCAAATGCATTGATAAAAACAATTTCTATTTTGTGTTTAAAATTTTCTTAATTTTATTTTAATTCAATAAGCGTGTAAAAAAACTTTCTTCAAATTTTCTCATAATTTTCAAAAAAATAAATCGTGTAAAATACATTGTGTAAAAAAAAATTGTGTAAAAAAACAATTATGTAAAAAAATTGTGTAAAAAAAATTGTGTAAAAAAACAATTATGTAAAAACAATTGTGTAAAATATATGTAAAAAAATTGTGTAAAACAAATAGATACTGATCAAGCAAGATGCACTAAATTTCAATTTCTTCTGAAGACCCCTTAAACTTTAGACATTTTCTACAATCAAAATCATGAAAGTAATGGATTTTGATCAAAATTTGAATAAGGATTCTAGACATAAGATTCAGTATTAATATATCTCGATTTTAATCTTCATAAGAGAACATAAAAGTGGTACAAAAATGTTCTGTTGGAGGAATTAATTTTACCCGTTCTGATATTGTTTTAGCAATTAAATAAGTACAAATCAGATTGGTCAACTGTCGCAGCACGAGGGAGGAGAAAGCTGAGTAATTTGTGTTAAGCGATATAAACGCCAGAAATTCTTTTCAAAGTTGAACGAATCAGTTCTTTCGACTTCTGTCTTCTCGCAAACGTCACACTCTTCACAAGCAAGCTCTTTTCAACCGTCGACTGACCAAAAAAAGAAGCGACTCGCAATCTTTGTTTCGGCTTGACTTTTTATAGCCGTCAGGCGAACCCAATAGTCACGGTAATGCGAGTATCACTCACAAACGTTTTTCTTTGTAATCTAACGGTCCCAGGAACACTCCTCGACGCAGACACGCACAGCTCATACTTTTGTGCACTTTTGTGCATGCTCATCACACTAGAACCATCGAAAATGTACAGTAACCTGAATGTGTTTTATAGCGACAAACTACACACAAAGTTTACACACCTACAGATATAGACCTTTAAAACAACAAGCATCCATTTTTTTTTTTTTTTTGCTGATGGTTGATATTTTAAAATGAAAACAAATGGATGTTAAAATTATGGAAAACACCTAAAGAAATAAGAAAGAGAAAAAAAAAAAAACGTCCCAAGCTAAAAACTTAAGACAAAAAAGGTGAAAGAAAGACAAAACGTATAAATAGGTATAAAAAGTAGAAAGCAAAAACAAAAAAAGAAAATGTTACAAATTAAAAACTTTAAAAAATAAAAAAGGAAGAAAGCGAAAACAAATCGATACAGACAGCAGAATGTAAAAAAAAAGCCCATGTCTGGTTATGGAAATAGATTTTCAATATCCCTTCATCAGGTAGACTTTTGTGTAATGGGACATATATATTTACAAGTAAATACACATTGCTCTTTATTATATAACAAGTATTATTTTTCTGTTGCACTGACACACCAGTTCTCAGTAGATCACTGAAGTTAAGCAATGTGGAGACTGGCCAGTACCTGGTGAGTGGCCATTTGGGAATACTAGGCACAGCATGTCATCTTCCCATGGTCGGGATAGATATGCAGCTGGGGAGCACTGAAGATTATTATCACACCAACTACTGCAGGTTCGGTTTGTAATGTAAATAAACATATCAATAGAAGGAAGAAAATATTCACATCATGAAAACATACAGAAATATTATTTTTCTAGTAAGAGACATTGCGACTACAATCTGGTTGTCTTCAAGTCCAACGTGGACAAGTTCTTGTATCTTGTTCTTGATGAACTGTTCCCCTCAAGTAATCCAATTTACCACATGTCCCTTTGACTACTGTACACTTTTTAACCTTTATCCTCGAGTGGCCTCTGGGCCTTGATAAGTGGTGATTCCTTTGTAAAAAAAAAAAAAAGTATATATCTTCGTCATTTTGAACAGAACATTTGTTCCCATTCTTTTTAAATACTAATGAGTCACTACTTAATAAGACCAAAAGCCACTAGAGGATAATGATTAGTGGAATTCTCAGATGAAGAACAACACTATGAGAGGATTGAAAACAGTGGATGGAATGGACAAAATTTGATTACTTAAAAGGACGATTCGACAAGTATTTGTTTACATTGTACTTGAAGACAACCATGTTGCAGTCTGTGGAGAAGCAGTTCTGTAGGAATGTATACCATAGATGGGAAGTCCTTGGAAAGAAACTGTTCATGGAAATTCCGTTTGGTTTTATGTACATAGAAGAAATTTCTCTGCAGTGGTGGTAGTAAGATGAGTTCTTGCTGTGAATGTCTTACAGGAAAGAATGTTTGGATTGGAGATAAGGCGAGCACTTATTATGAGCATAATGATAGAGTAGAGAAAAAGTAGCAATGTTTCTTCTGTGAAAAAAAGGGTCTGAAGGAAAGAGAGAAGATAATCCCCCACCAGATTGTAAAGTCGATTTTGTACTCTGTTAAAGCAAGAAATTCAGGCCACTCGAGGATAAGAGTTAATGAGATTTTCAGTTGGATGATGAATATTACTATGTAAGGATTGAAAATAATAAATGGAATGGACAAAATTCGATTACTGAAGAGGAGAGCTCGTTAAGTATTTGTTGGCATTGAACTTGAGAACCATGTTGTAATCTACAGAGAAGCAGTCCCATGGCAATATGTTCCAAAATGGGAAGTTCTTAAAAAGAAATTAGGTTATAGTAAGCTAATGTACATCCTAACTTCCGATGTACTGCTACCGGAAGCGGTGACAAGGAAAATCAGTTCCTTTGCTTTTATTGTTCTTCAGTATTTCTATTGTGAAGCGATTTATTGAAATAAGATTTAAGAAAAATACATTATTGAAAAGTATACAATGAAAATTAATAAAATTATACAGATAAATATAACACAATTGTTTTGTTTTTTTTTCTGATAGTCATTTGCAAGTATTCCTTCCAGTGGTGGTAGAGAACAAAAGCAATTTGGGAATATTATGTTTTGTTTTATTTTTATGCTATGATGTTTGAAATTTTGTTATTTTGATTTCAATAATTTTATTTGTTGTTTTGATTTCAATAATTTTATTTGTTGTTTTGTATTCAATAATTTTATTTGTTGTTTTGATTTCAATAATTTTATTTGTTGTTTTGTATTCAATAATTTTATTTGTTGTTTTGATTTCAATAATTTTATTTGTTGTTTTGTATTCAATAATTTTATTTGTTGTTTTGTATTCAATGATTTTATTTGTTGTTTTGTATTCAATAATTTTATTTGTTATTTTGATTTCAATAATTTTATTTGTTGTTTTGATTTTAATAATTTTATTTGTTGTTTTGATTTCAATAATTTTATTTGTTATTTTGTTTTCAATAATTTTATTTGTTATTTTGATTTCAATAATTTTATTTGTTATTTTGATTTCAATAATTTTATTTGTTATTTTGATTTCAATAATTTTATTTGTTATTTTGATTTCAATAATTTTATTTGTTGTTTTGATTTCAATAATTTTATTTGTTGTTTTGTATTCAATAATTTCATTTGTTGTTTTGTTTTCAATAATTTCATTTGTTATTTTGATTTCAATAATTTTATTTGTTATTTTGATTTCAATAATTTTATTTGTTGTTTTGATTTCAATAATTTTATTTGTTGTTTTGATTTCAATAATTTTATTTGTTGTTTTGATTTCAATAATTTTATTTGTTATTTTGATTTCAATAATTTTATTTGTTGTTTTGTTTTCAATAATTTTATTTGTTATTTTGATTTCAATAATTTTATTTGTTGTTTTGATTTCAATAATTTTATTTGTTATTTTGATTTCAATAATTTTATTTGTTATTTTGATTTCAATAATTTTATTTGTTATTTTGATTTCAATAATTTTATTTGTTGTTTTGTTTTCAATAATTTTATTTGTTATTTTGTTTTCAATAATTTTATTTGTTGTTTTGTTTTCAATAATTTTATTTGTTATTTTGATTTCAATAATTTTATTTGTTATTTTGATTTCAATAATTTTATTTGTTGTTTTGATTTCAATAATTTTATTTGTTATTTTGATTTCATTAATTTTATTTGTTATTTTGATTTCAATAATTTTATCTGTTATTTTGATTTCAATAATTTTGTTATTTTTATTTCAATAATTTTGTTATTTTGATTTCAATAATTTTATTTGTTGTTTTGTTTTCAATAATTTCATTTGTTATTTTGTTTTCAATAATTTTCATTTTATACTTTAAAATTAAAAAAATATTATGTTTATAATTTCATAAACATATATTTCTTATAAAATTTCAAATAAAAAACTTTTATTTTTTTAAATTTTAATTAAGTGCAAATAAAGACTAACCATGCTGAGTTGCTTGTCACCAATTCCGGCAGCACTACACTGGAAGTTGGGAAGTACGTTAGCTGACTATAACCAAAAATTATGTTCACAGAAATTCCATTTGGTTATAAATACACAAAGGAACAACGCAAAGTTGTTTACTGACAGAAGACAAGTTCTTTGTGTGAATATTTTACAGGGAGAATTCAGAGATAGGAGCTCAGTCGAGCACCTGCCATGGAAATAACAATAAAGTAGAGGAGAACTAGCAACGTCTCTTCTGCGAGAAAAGGGTCTGCAGAGAACAGAAGACATCATCCCTCACTAGATTAAAAGTCAATTTTGTATTCTGTCAATATAAGAATGGCTACTCTGAACAGCTCTGAACAACACTTACCAAGGCCAAAAGCCATTCAAAGGGTTAGTGGGATTGTCAGTGGGATGATGGTCAATATTATGAGGATCGAAAACAAACAGAATGGAGTAAATTCAATTATTTAAGACGATGGCTAGATAAGTGTTTGTTGTTTACATTGAACTTGAAAATGACCATGTTGCAGTCTGTAGATATGTAGTCACATGGCAATCTGTAACCACTTAGCAAGGCCAGTAAACAATTGAGGGTAAGGGGCAACAATACTGTCAGTTTAATAATGAATATTATGAGAGGATTGGAAAGGATGAATGGAATGGGCTTCAATTGATTATTTCAAATAATGACTGAACAAACATTTAATGATATTGGACTTGAAAATGACCGTTGTAATCTGTAGGTAAATAGTCACATAGCAATGTGCTCTACAGGTGGAAAGCTCTTAGAACTCTTGATTTTAACAATATTTATATACAAAAGCTACAAATCCAATTTTACGAACAATTTGAAAAAAAAAACAAAAACAAAAACAGTGTTAATACATAAAGGCTGAAAATACACGTATTTGTTTTAGAAAACACACAAAAAAAAATGAAGTCCAAATAAACATCTCAGTGAGACGCACATCAAACGTAAAACTTACTTCCTGCCCTCCCACGATACAGACGTTTAAAACAACAAAACCCACTCACTATAATTGAAGACTTTGTAAAACACATACCTGCCAAATATTTTGTTTGCAGTTATCAACGTATCCATCTTTTTTACACACAGACACACTTTCATGTAGACTTGTACATACCTGTTCAGGTGTGTATTGCTGCTGCTGCTGCTGCTGCTGCTGCTGCTGGATATGACTGTTTAAAGTGCAGTTGCTAAGTGACCGGTCACTCAACTGGTTATTTTCGGATTGGATGGCAGCATGAACGGATGCTGTTTCAATCGAATCTATCACTGATGAACCATCTTTAAAAAAAAAGAAAAGAAAAAGAAAATCCATATTTTTGTTTCCTGTGATGAAATAAGAGGAGAGAGGGAGACACTTTTGAACTATTTGGCTAGGAATAAAGTGCAGTGACTTTATAGTACACTTCATTTTTTTCTGACCTCAGTCAGTAAAAGAAAAATCCTCCTAGATTCAGACAATTTCTTTTTATATTTGTCCCAATCCAGAGTACATATTTATAAAAACTGGATGTCTGTTCACATTATACTTGAACTTCTGCATGTCAGTACAGTTGGGACAAAATGAACCTGGAGGGGAGTTCCAGAGTCTAGCAGTTCTAGGGAAGAAACTATTAGAGTAAAAGGCTTTCTTAGATCTAGGGATCTCTACTGTGTAGAGGTGGAGCTTTCCTGCTAGTCGAGTTTGTCGGGGGTATTTATGTCAGGGGGAATACAAGGGGTTGTAGTTCGTCAGAGCATCCACCATTAAAATACTAGTAAAACAGGTAGATGGGACAGTAATTGAAGCTTGGATGACAGTTCAGGACCTATCAGGTTGGCGACTCTTTTTTGAACTCTGTTCAGAAGCGAGAGACTAGTAGCAGGTGCACTAGCCAAATGTGACAAGAAAACTCCATAAACGGGCGAATAAGTGGTCTTGTAGAGGTACAGGATACTTTCAGGCAAAAGTAATTTTCTAGCACAGTAGAGAGAGCCTACCTTCCTCGCAGCGTCCCTGGCAATGCTCTCAATGTATCTGTTCCAACTCATGTTCCCTGTGAACGTTAAGCCATAATTTTTTTAATATTTTAATTACTGTGACATGATACTATTGGTTTGACTTGAAATTCAATATTTTGATTTGTATTAATTCAAACTCGTGACTTGCATATAGTTTGCATCATGTGAGAAAATAGCTTAACATATAGTACTGTCATCTATATGAAATTTTTCATGTCGATATTAATAAACATTTGAAGAACATCGCTAAAATTCATGTGCATATAATTGTGTAAAATATTTTTCTTTAAATAAGTTGTTTTTAAGTTAATAATATTATGATGTATTTTTCAAGTTTTATAAGGAAATGAATAATACGAATTATAAATAATAAGAATTATAAATAATAAGAATTATTAATCATAGGAATTATTAATAATAGGAATTATAAATAATAGGAATTATAAATAATAAGAATTATTAATAATAGGAATTATTGATAATAGGAATTATTAATAATAGGAATTATAAATAATAAGAATTATTAATAATAGGAATTATAAATAATAAGAATTATAAATAATAAGAATTATTAATAATAGGAATTATAAATAATAAGAATTATAAATAATAAGAATTATAAATAATAAGAATTATTAATAATAGGAATTATAAATAATAAGAATTATAAATAATAAGATTTATAAATAATAAGAATTATAAAAAATAAGAATTATTAATAATACGAATTATACATAATAAGAATTATAAATAATAAGAATTATAAATAATAAGAATTATAAATAATAAGAATTATAAATAATAAGAATTATAAATAATAAGAATTATAAGTAATACAAATTATAAATAATAAGAATTATAAATAATAAGAATTATAAATAATAAGAATTATAAATAATAAGAATTATAAATAATAAGAATTATCTTCTATATATATAAAAGCCAAACGTCTGTGTGTATGTATGTATGTTTGTTTGTAACGCTAAAACTTTTGAAAGACGGAACCAAACTTGACAAATTTGGTATCATATCGAAGCTCCATCACCCGGATGACAAATATCGAAATTTCACGTCAAACGGACCACTAGAAGTTGGTCAACTGATCAGTTATCTTCGAGGGGGGCCCCCAAAAACCTGTCATTATCTATATATATAAAAGACAAATGTTTGTTTGTAACGCTAAAACTTGAGATGAAAGATTCCTCTCCCCTAAGAATAAAACATATGTTCAATATCTGCTTTTGTTTTTTCATTGTTTATACGGTCCCGAGCAACGCCGGGTAGCCCTGCTAGTAAATAATAAGAATTATAAATAATAAGAATTATAAATAATAAGAATTATTAATAATAAGAATTATAAATAATAAGAATTATAAATAATAAAAATTATAAATAATAAGAATTATAAATAATAAGAATTATAAATAATAAGAATTATAAATAATACGAATTATAAATAATAAGAATTATAAATAATAAGAATTATAAATAATAAGAATTATAAATAATAAGAATTATTAATAATAAGAATTATAAATAATAAGAATTATAAGTAATACGAATTATAAATAATAAGAATTATAAATAATAAGAATTATAAGTAATACGAATTATAAATAATAAGAATTATAAATAATAAGAATTATAAATAATAAGAATTATAAATAATAAGAATTATAAATAATAAGAATTATAAATAATAAGAATTATAAATAATAATTATAAATAATAATAATTATAAATAATAATAATTATAAATAATAAGAATTATAAATAATAAGATTTATAAATAATAAGAATTATAAATAATAAGAATTATAAATAATAAGAATTATAAATAATAAGATTTATAAATAATAAGAATTATAAATAATAAGATTTATAAATAATAAGAATTATAAATAATAAGAATTATACATAATAAGAATTATAAGTAATACGAATTATAAATAATATGAATTATAAATAATAAGAATTATAAATAATAAGAATTATAAATAATAAAAATTATAAATAATAAGAATTATAAATAATAAGAATTATAAATAATAAGAATTATAAATAATAAGAATTATACATAATAAGAATTATAAATAATAAGAATTATAAATAATAAGATTTATAAATAATAAGAATTATAAATAATAAGAATTATAAGTAATACGAATTATAAATAATAAGAATTATAAATAATAAGAATTATAAATAATAAGAATTATAAATAAAAAGAATTATAAATGATAAGAATTATAAATAATAAGAATTATAAATAATAAGAATTATTAATAATAAGAATTATAAATAATAAGAATTATACATAATAAGAATTATTAATAATAGGAATTATAAATAATAAGAATGATAAATAATAAGAATTATAAGTAATACGAATTATAAATAATAAGAATTATACATGATAAGAATTATTAATAATAAGAATTATTAATAATAAGAATTATAAATAATAAGAATTATAAATAATAAGAATTATAAATAATAAGAATTATAAATAATAAGAATTATAAATAATAAGAATTATTAATAATAGGAATTATTAATAATAGGAATTATAAATAATAAGAATTATAAATAATAAGAATTATAAATAATAAGAATTATAAGTAATACGAATTATAAATAATAAGAATTATAAATAATAAGAATTATTAATAATAAGAATTATTAATAATAAGAATTATAAATAATAAGAATTATAAATAATAAGAATTATAAGTAATACGAATTATAAATAATAAGAATTATAAATAATAAGAATTATAAATAATAAGAATTATAAATAATAAGAATTATAAATAATAAGAATTATAAATAATAAAAATTATAAATAATAAGAATTATAAATAATAAGAATTATAAATAATACGAATTATAAATAATAAGAATTATAAATAATAAGAATTATAAATAATAAGAATTATAAATAATAAGAATTATTAATAATAGGAATTATAAATAATAAGAATTATAAATAATAAGAATTATAAGTAATACGAATTATAAATAATAAGAATTATAAATAATAAGAATCATAAATAATAAGAATTATAAATAATAAGAATTATAAATAATAAGAATTATAAATAATAAGAATTATTAATAATAAGAATTATAAATAATAAGAATTATAAGTAATAAGAATTATAAATAATAAGAATCATAAATAATAAGAATTATAAATAATAAGAATTATTAATAATAAGAATTATAAATAATAAGAATTATAAATAATAAGAATCATAAATAATAAGAATTATAAATAATAAGAATTATAAATAATAAGAATTATTAATAATAAGAATTATAAATAATAAGAATTATAAAATATAAGAATTATAAATAATAAGAATTATAAATAATAAGAATTATAAATAATAAGAATTATTAATAATAAGAATTATAAATAATAAGAATTATAAATAATAAGAATTATAAATAATAAGAATTATAAATAATAAGAATTATAAATAATAAGAATTATAAATAATAAGAATTATAAATAATAAGAATTATAAATAATAAGAATTATAAATAATAAGAATTATACATAATAAGAATTATAAGTAATACGAATTATAAATAATATGAATTATAAATAATAAGAATTATAAATAATAAGAATTATAAATAATAAAAATTATAAATAATAAGAATTATAAATAATAAGAATTATAAATAATAAGAATTATAAATAATAAGAATTATAAGTAATAAGAATTATAAATAATAAGAATTATACATAATAAGAATTATTAATAATAAGAATTATTAATAATAAGAATTATAAATAATAAGAATTATAAATAATAAGAATTATTAATAATAAGAATTATAAATAATAAGAATTATAAATAATAAGAATTATAAATAATAAGAATTATAAATAATAAGAATTATAAATAATAAGAATTATTAATAATAAGAATTATAAATAATAAGAATTATAAATAATAAGAATTATAAATAATAAGAATTATAAATAATAAGAATTATAAATAATAAGAATTATAAATAATAAGAATTATAAATAATAAGAATTATAAGTAATAAGAATTATAAATAATAAGAATTATACATAATAAGAATTATTAATAATAAGAATTATTAATAATAAGAATTATAAATAATAAGAATTATAAATAATAAGAATTATTAATAATAAGAATTATAAATAATAAGAATTATAAATAATAAGAATTATAAATAATAAGAATTATAAATAATAAGAATTATAAATAATAAGAATTATTAATAATAAGAATTATAAATAATAAGAATTATAAATAATAAGAATTATAAATAATAAGAATTATAAATAATAAGAATTATAAGTAATAAGAATTATAAATAATAAGAATTATACATAATAATAATTATTAATAATAAGAATTATTAATAATAAGAATTATAAATAATAAGAATTATAAATAATAAGAATTATAAATAATAAGAATTATAAATAATAAGAATTATACATAATAAGAATTATTAATAATAAGAATTATAAATAATAAGAATTATAAATAATAAGAATTATTAATAATAAGAATCATACATAATAAGAATTATAAATAATAGGAATTATTAATAATAAGAATTATAAATAATAAGAATTATAAGTAATACGAATTATTAATAATAGGAATTATAAATAATAAGAATTATTAATAATAAGAATTATTAATAATAAGAATTATTAATAATAAGAATTATTAATAATAAGAATTATACATAAAAAGAGTTATTAATAATAAGAATTATAAATAATAAGAATTATAAATAATAAGAATTATAAATAAGAATTATTAATAATAGGAATTATTAATAATAAGAATTATAAATAATAAGAATCATAAATAATAAGAATTATACATAATAAGAATTATTAATAATAGGAATTCTTAATAATAAGAATTATAAATAATAAGAATTATAAATAATACGAATTATTAATAATAGGAATTATAAATAATAAGAATTATAAATAATACGAATTATAAATAATAAGAATTTTTTTTTTTTTTACACAGTGATCACCACTTATCAAGGCCCGCAAGCCACTCAGGGATAAGGGTTATTGCAAGTACATTACGTTAGTGTGGAGATTTGATGAAGTGTTTACTTAAGGGGGCGGTTCATTAGGAATTTGTTAACATTGGACTTGAAGACATTCAAGCTGTAGTCCGGTTGGAAGCAGGCAGACGGAACAGAGTTCCACAGGCGTGCAGTTCTAAGAAAGAAGCTTTGTTCATGGAATCCGCGTTTTTAGTTAGGCACAGATATAGAGTGGGGGAAATTTTTCACAGTGGATTCAGCTAGACAGGTGTTTTTCGTGAAAGATTGGCGAGGGGGGACCAGAGATTGGAGTTCAGACGAGCACCTGCCATGGAAATAACGATAAAACAAGGCTCGCAACATCTCTTCTGTGGTAGAGAGGTTGCAGGGTAAAGAAAAGGGCATCCCCCACTAAGCCACAAAGTCTATTTTGTACTCTGTCAAGGCAGGATAGGCTATTTTTAGCAGCTCCTGCCCAGATATGGGAGCAGTATTGCATCCTTGGACGTACTTGGCTTTTATATAGATAGAGAATTGCATCAATAGTGAGATATCTTCTGGAGCGGTAGAAGGATCCCACCATCTTTCCAGTGACCTTGGCAACAAACTTGATGTATGTGTTCCATTTCAGATCAGGAGTAAAGGTCAAACCCAGAAGCTTGTCAAAATACGGGGCCTCTCCCAGACGAGAGCCATCCATCCCAATTGATGCCAGATGGGGATCAGAGCGTTGATGATGTAAGGATAGGAGTTTGGTTTTAGATGCATTAAAGGTAACCAGCCACGTCTTCCCCCACTGAACCACGCGCTCGAGATCAGAGGAGAGAGAATCAGAGAGAACTTTGTCATTTACAGCCTTTGACGTGTTGCCGTAGATGGTCGTGTCATCAGCATAGATGTCAACGAATGATTTAAGTATGTGTTTAGGGAGGTCATTGATGTAGATCAGGAAGAGAGTTGGGCCCAGGATTGCCCCCTGAGGGACTGCAGCATTAATACTGCAGGCCTCTGATTTTTGTCCATCGACCACTACTCTTATGAGCCTATCAGAGAGAAATGATTTAATGATTGAGAAAACATTTCCAGTTATACCGTAGCTGCAAATCTTGTGAAGTAGACCCTTATGCCACACCTTGTCGAAGGCCTTTGATATGTTAAGAGCAATTGCCCTAGAAAGGAAGCCTTTATCAAGAGATTCACGAATCCTATGAGATATAACTGTCAGCACATCTGCAGTAGATCTTGCAGAGCGGAAACCATATTGTGTGTCACTAAGAAGGTTGTTTTATAAATAATAAAAATTATAAATAATAATTATTAATAATAAGAATTATAAATAGTAAGAATCATAACTAATAAGAATTATAAATAATAAGAATTATAAATAATAAGAATTATAAATAATAAGAATTATAAAAAATGATAGTTATAAAAAATAATAATTATAAACAATAATTATTATAAATAATAATTATTATAAATAATAATTATTATAAATAATAATTATTAATAAGAATTATAAATAATTAGAATTATAAATAATAAGAATTATAAATTATAAGAATTATAAATAATAATTAATTATAATAAGAATTATAATTAGAATTATAATAAGAAACATAAATAAAAAGAATTATAAATAATAATTATAAATAATTAGAATTATAAATAATAATAACTATAAATAATAATAATAATTATAAATAATAAGAATTATAAATAATTACAATTATAAATAATTACAATTATAAATAATAAGAAATATAAATAAGAAGAATTATAAATAATAAGAATTATAAATAATAAGAATTAGAATTAGAAATAATAAAAATCATAAATAATAAAAAAAATAAATAATTAGAATTATGAATAATTAGAATTATTAATAATTAGAATTATAAATAATTACAATTATAATAAGAATTATTAATATTAAGAATAATAAATAATATGAATTATAAATAATTATAATTATAAATAATTATAATTATAAATAATAAGAATTATATTTAGATTTATAAATGATAAGAATTATGAATAATAATGATTATAAATAATAATTGTAAATAAAAATTATTAATAATTAGAATTATAAATAATTAGAATTATAAATCTCAGTACCCTGTATATCAAATTTCGAGTCTGTAGACTTAAAATTGACAAAGTTATTGCATAGGGAAATGTAGACACACAGCCATGTTCACTTTTATATAGAGAGATTTTGGTGTTTGCTTCACTTTGATTAGTAACCTCCTCCTAATGAATCATTCTGATTATATATATATATATATATATATATATATATATATATATATATATATATATAATACCAAAAGTACCTGTCGTTGACTGGGTTCAAAAACAGCCTACAGAAAATGGGCTCTGATTTATGAATGTATGATAGGTTATGAAAAGGAAGGGTTGTAAATTTGGGTTGAATTTGGGGGTATCAAAACCAAAGCAAAATATGATGAAAGTAAAAATAAAATGGATAAACCCCATAATTTATTATACCATACCTGTTCACACTGAAACACTTATCACAATATTCTGTGGATCTATATTAAAAAACCTTGTTAAACTTTGTGACATATTTTCATTCTATGGAGGCCAGGTGCGAACGAACACCCCATAATTTTATTATACCATATTTCTTCAAACTGAAACATAATTATCAAAGTATACTTACGCAGGCAGATAGATATGAAAAGTTTTTATTAAAGTTTGTGCCTATTTTCATTCTATGGAGGCCAGGCACAAATTTTATTATACCATTCCTATTTAAGTTAAAACATACTTATCAAAGTATTCTTAAGTACATCTATATCAAAAACACTTGTAAACGTTTTTTTTTTTAATTTTTTAATTTTTTATTTCCATACTTTGTGGACCAGGCGCGAACGCAGACCCCACAATTTTAATGAAACACCATTCTGCCAGATCAAACATACCCATTCCTGTGTCTTGATACATCTTCTATCATTATATGTGATCAGTTTTTTAAAATAGTCAACAATATAGGAGCCTATTCGTGATCACACACACACACACACAGCTTTATATTATATATAATACAAACTGAAATAGAGAGAAGGAGAGTTTTAAAATATAATCTTAAAAAGATAAGATAAAAGTTAGAAAAGCAGTTCATCCAAGGCATGAAAATTGTTAAACAAAATGTTTTTACTATAGGCTTTTAAAAATAAAGGTATACGATTCAATTTGAAATTTATTTATTTTCAAAGTGCACTTTTATAAATTTTACAAAGTAAGGTATAAAAATTTAATTTAAATTGAATCAAAAAATTACCTTGGATTTATTTTATGTAATGTACATTCTGTTGCACTTTAAAAAAAAAAAATCATTGAAAATTTTATATCCATATCATTAATTGCTAGATGAAAGATAATGTTTTTAATCAGTTAATTGTTATTTCCTGATATTTTTAAAGCTGTTAACATGCACATTAAGGTGGATCTGTACAATGTACACTACTTCCTTGTATTTCTTTCCTTTTGCTTTTTTTTTCAATTTTTTTTCAACAGATTGCACCCCTCTTATAAAAAGGATTTTTCATTTGGTCTAAGAGCACTGCTGTTAAGATTTTATTATCCAATTTATTTCATATTGTTTTCACTGGTCGCCAGGTTTGTTTTTGTGCACGTGTACATTCAATTATTGCGTGTTTGTACATTAATTTTGTATACTCACCATTCCATAGCTAGATGGAACATATACTGACCCAACAGGTCACAGGTAGTCTAGTACATATATAATAATAACAAGTGAAGCATGCGTAATTCCTCGTGAGTGCATAGTGAACAAGTCATAAAATGAGTAAATTCAGCATTTGCCACCCCCACCCCCCATTTAGCCCCAAAAGTCCCCAGGAGATGTCAAATCCTGATAAAAATGAACAAACAGTACTGTTTTAGGCCTTAACATATGTAAATTTGAGTTCTGCACCATGAAAAAAAAAAAATGACTAAGTCCATCATTTGCCCCCCCCCATTTAGCCCCAAAAGTCCCCAAGGCCTTAACATATTCAAAATTTGAGTTCAGCACCATGCAAAACTATACGGCACAATCACGTTGACACACTCGTTCTTGCCAGATCACTGAAGTTAAGCAGCGTTGAGCCAGGCCAGTACCAGATGGGTGACCGTTTGGGAAGGCTAGGCATTGTATGTACCTTCTGGCAAGGTTGGGTGTTAGGCCAGCACCCTCACTCTATAAAAAGAACTTCTCGCTACAATAGCATCTACAAAAGTTGTAGATGGTCTATGCCCCTCCAGGGGCCCAAGGGCTATGGATAGACCATGCAAAACTGCTAAATAGACATACACATGTGAATTTCAATAATAATCCGAAGTGGAATAATTTACCAATAATAAAATTTATTGCATGAATAGTACAAACAAGAATAGAGTCTAATGAAGAAATATATATATATATATATATATATATATATATATATATATATATATATATATATATATATATTTATTTTTAATACCCACATATATATGTGTGGGTATTAAAAATAAAAATTTTTTATTGTAATAACTATGTCAGCCACTTTAAGAAACTCGGTTCTTATTGTTGAGCACTTTAAAGTTGAAATAGAAAGTCGGTCATCTAAGCTCGCATGATGTTATAATCATTAGATCACTATGGCTGGATGTTACGACACTTAAAAATAAATGTTTAAAATTTCAACAATATTTCTCATGGTTGAGATTGGCTGTGAGGTTTGTTCCTTGCTAATGGAGTTTGAGTTGGCTTCGTGGCTGGGTTCGAATCTCCTAATTGTTAGTAACTGTATCACCCTGCACTGATGATTCCCGAAAGGATGAAATGCTAGTGTCTGTAGGTATTAAATAATTATTAATATTTTAATAATTATATATATAT
Organism: Euprymna scolopes; assembly: GCF_053919585.1. NCBI lineage: Eukaryota > Metazoa > Mollusca > Cephalopoda > Sepiida > Sepiolidae > Euprymna > Euprymna scolopes. Next base: position 30,815,055 of record NC_136509.1, on the reverse strand, counting down.
ATATATATATATATATATATATATATATATATATATATATATATATATATAGGTCTGTGCAAGGACACATGGTGCAGTGGTTCAAGTACTTAGAAAAAGCAATTGTAGAGGTGATATTCTCCTGAAGGTTAAAGATTTAATTCTCAGTGTGGACAAACAAAAAATACAATTGTGAATTACTTAGAACCTTTATTATATTGTGGCTGACAGAATGAGAGCATATTACCTCCTGAAAGTAAATAAAGAGTTCCATCGCAATTCTGTCTAAATTCCAGAGTTCAATAAGATACACCTGAAGAAGGTTACATCGACTAAAACGTTGTGAAAATGATACTCAAGATGAGAACAGTAGTCCAAAGAATCTAAATAATATGAAGGACTGTGTTATCATCGAAATTTTCCAGGCAGTTTACTTAAAACACTGCAAGGTGCCTAATGAAAGTTTTGTGATTTTTTTTTTTGATGTGTACAAATGCTGGCCAATTTTTTCCATGAAAACTATTACGAAGATAATTCAATGAAAAGTTATTTGAAAAAGTGAAAATGATATTCTTTTTAATGTTTCACACAAAATATAAAAAATAATTATTGGACAATTTTTACAAAACTTTAAGAAAATTAAAATTCAAATCAAAAAAAAAATCATTATAAGTTTCATGAATAAATTTTGTTTTTTGAGTACTAGCTGAGATCGAACAAAAGAAATATTTTTTTATATAATTTTTTTTCTTTTTATGATTTTTTTTGGTTCAAATCAAATTAAATAGTTATTGATTTTCATAATAAACTAATGATAGCAAATAAATGTTTTCTTAAATGATGCTGCAATTTTATTGACTTATTGTTATGGCACCTTTCAGCATTTTACATAAACTGACCAGAAAATTCTGACAATAGCATGGCCCTAAATCTGCATAAGTATTCTTAACACAAAATTATTTTCGTATAGTGAATGAGTAGGGAAGTGGGGGGGGGAAGCATCTTTATTTCTTTCTTATTGAAGACAATTTTTTTATGAACTTACCAGAAACATGTTCAGGGTTTTTTCTTGCAACAGACAATATTTTTCTTTCACTTTTTTCTGAGAAAGAAAAAAATAATTTTAATTTAGAAAAATCAAACAAGACATGGGTATTAGGGATAAGAAATACAAAATTAAGAATAAATACATGCAAAACTCAAAGACAAAATTTAATATATAAAAAGTCAGCTAAATTTTAAAAGTTTCACCTAAATAGCAGTTAAACTGCCAAATAAAACAAATGGTGCAGTTTTAGGCTTTAAATGTAAATTTGAGTTCTGCACCATGCAAAAAAAGAAATGACTAAGTCCATCATCCCCATTTAGCTTCAAAAGTCCCCAAGGCCTTAACATATTTAAATTTGAGTTCAGCACCATGACCATGCAAAACAAAAAAAACAAACAAAATTATATAGAAATCAATTAGTTCCAAATTTTCAGAAAGTTTTATAAAAATCCAAGGCATCATTTTTTTTTTAATAAGCACAAAAGTGTCAATTTTAGTTATTTTAACCCGAAAGGCAGGCCTGGGGGGGGGGGGACTGGTGTTTTCCTGAAAAAAAAAAAAACATTATTCATATCATGTTTAATGTTTGTGAAAAATTTCAAAAAATTCCAAGGTGTAGGTATTGAGAAAAGTGTGGACAAATGGACAAACAAACAAACGGACAAGGGAGAATTTACAGGTCCACCTTCCTTTTGTGTGTGGGGGGGGGGACGAATAAACATTATACTGATTGTTGTGAGAGCAACTGAACTAATGAAAAAAAAAATCTTAAGAAATACTTGGAAACAGCCTCTGAAAGACCAAACTGCAACGAAATATGGGAACAACATCTATTGGATATAAATTCAACTCTCTCTCGGTTTCTTTATCTTTCTTCCCCCCACCCTTCTCTCACACATTTTTCCGCCCTTCTCCCCAACCATAATTAATCTATTTTTTATGGTAGTGGGAAATGATTTAGCTGAGCGTGTTAATCTATAATAACATTATATAAGATCGTAAATTACATGAAAGCACCCAACAAGATATCAAAACCTAAAAAAAATGATTTAAAAACGACATGATCCCTGAAAGAAATACACATAATACCGGTTGAGATAGGAGCAACTGACCAAATGAAGAAAAATCTTAAGAAATACTTTGAAACATTCCATAGAAGATCAAGCTGTAACGAAATACAGTTGGCAACCAGAAATGGAACAACGCCTATCCTTAAAAGAGCCCTTGGATATAAACCCAAATCATAATGAAATCAAGTATTAGCTCCAGGAGGAGTTAGCTCCCTTGATCTTTTAAAACAGACTAACGTAAATTAAAAAATGAAAGAGAATACACACAAAAATAAAATTCAGCTTTTTTTTTTTTACATGGTGGTCACCACTTATCAAGGCCTGGAAGCCACTCAGGGATAACGGTTATTGCAAGTACAGTACGTTAGTGTGGAGATTTGATGAAGTGTTTACTTAAGGGGGCGGTTCATTAGGAATTTGTTTACGTTGGACTTGAAGACATCCAAGTTGTAGTCAGGTGGCAAGCAGGCAGATGGAACAGAGTTCCATAGGCGTGCAGTTCTAAGAAAGAAGCTTTGTTCATGGAATCCACGTTTTGATTTAGGCACAGATAAAGAGTGGGGGTGTTTTTTGTGAAAGATTGGCGAGGGGGGACCAGAGATTGGAGTTCAGACGAGCACCTGCCATGGAAATAACGATAAAACGAGGATAGGCTCACAACGTCTCTTCTGTGGGAGAGAGGTTTGACAGTAGAGAAAAGGGCATCCCCCACTAAGCCACAAAATCTATTTTGTACTCTGTCAAGGCAGGATAGGCTGTTTTTAGCAGCTACTGCCCAGATTTGGCAGCAGTATTCCATCCTTGGATGTACTTGGCTTTTATATAGATAGAGAATTGCATCAGTAGTGAGATATCTTCTGGAGCGACATCTTTCCAGCGACCTTGGCAACAGACTTGATGTACATGTTCCATTTCAGATCAGCTTGTCAAAACATGGGGTTTCTCCTAGAGGAGAGCCATCCATTTCAATTGATGTCAGATGGGGATCAGAGCTTACATTTATTATAAAAAAAATTTGGTTAAGAATTACACCTATATTAAAAAACAAAAATAAAGAACATATGTATGCATGATGAAATGGAAATATCATATTCCAAATATCATGTCAATTAATAAAGTAGTTTTATTCTTAAATAAAAATATCAAATTTTATGAGCATCTAAGGAGTGATCGTCTCACACACCATTTTGAAAAAAAAATCTCAAGGGAGGTAACTCAACAATAATTCTTATTAACTAGATGTATGTTGTAATGCCCATTAATCGCTCAAAAATGATTTTATTTATAAAAAATATAACTACTTGATCAGTTTACGATTTTTGGAATATGTATAGCATAGATGTGTACAGCAAGGATTTTTCTTAATTTTTTTTTTTTTTTTTTTTTTAGTATAGGAAGAATCCTGGACAAGAAGCAAACTTTTTTTGATAAAGTTCCAATGAATTTAAGATTTTTCTTCATATTTCTTCTTATACAGACAATAAAGAATTTTATTTGCATGTAAAAGCATGTTTTAAAACAGTTTGTCTGATTATATATATATATATAGATATAGATATAGATATAAAAATATATATATAAATGTAATTCTTGGTTCGTTCAAAGTCGATAAAACCATATTTCTACATTACCAATTTATTTGAAATTTTCAGAAAATCTATCTGTAAACTCAAGGAATGTTTGCATGTTATTAAAATAATTTAACATTGCGAATTATAAAAATATTAAATAAAATAAAAATATTTTTTCATAACCTCGAGACTGTCCGCGCATAATATTTCAGCTTGAATGAAACTCCTCTAGAGTTGATCCAAAATGCAAAAAGGTTCTTTAGATAGAATGTATTCCAAAATAAGGCCAGCGTGACAATGCATATAATCCGATTAGAAAGTTTTCACAAATCCGATCGGAAAGTTTACAAAACAGCTGAAACAATGAAAATTGTTTTTTTCTGGGCAGTGCAGTAGTCCAAAGAGAAGTCTCTCCCTAGTCAAATGGGACCTAATAGTAAGAAGAGAGAAATCCAAAATGAGAATCTTCATTATCGGCTTAAAAAGAATATATATATATATATATATATATATATATATATATATATATATATATATATATATATATCTATAAAAGTGAACGTGTCTGTCTGTCTGGGTACATTTCCCTACGCAATAACTCTGTCAATTTTTAGTCTATAGACTCGAAATTTGAAATACCGGGTACTGAGATTTGGGAAAATCGATGTAACGGGTGTCAGCCAGAAATTGGGCTGTTAAGGGGTCAAATTTCAACGATTTGACCTTTAAGAACTCTACCAAACTCCTCCGACAATTTTGGGTCTAGACACTTGAAATTTTAGATATAGGTTCCTTGAACCTGGATCTAATTTAATAAAGTGATTTGAGCCCGAAACTATAAATTTTAAGGGGTCATAATAGGGGTCAAATTAAAAAAAAATTAACTCTTTTTTTTTTTTTGCTCAGCATACACCTCCAAACACCCGGGCAACGCCGGGCTGAAATGCTAGTATATATATATATATATATATATATATATATATATATATATATATATATATATATATATATATATATATGTTTATTCAATTATATACATAATTAATAAATTGTATTCATATTGGTATATATTAACATAAAATATTTTATTTGATTTTGTATTCATTTATTCTTTATAATTAGTCTATATTTATTTACTTAGAAAATATTGATAGCGGTCAAATCTATAATGTATGTATGTATGTTTATTTTTATACAAAACTAATTATTAAATCTACTAATTTGTATATGATAATAATCATTGATTAATTAGATATAAATTTTGCATACCTATAAATTTTCTTTCGTTACATGTATAAATATCTATATATGAATAGGATAACGTGTTTTAACTTATTTTGTGTGTCACATTTACATCCGAGTGACTGTCATTTAATTGTTATGGACTTCCATTTCTAGTAATAAATAATTTTACCAAATATTCTTCATAATTTTGGTTTTTGTTTCGATTAGAGCTGATGGCAATCAAGTCATTTATTTTTTATGAATAATTTTACCAAGAATTCTTCATACGGTTTGGTTTTGGTTTCGATTATAGCTGAAAAAAAATCAAGTTATATATATATATATATATATATATATATATATATATATATATATATATATATATATATATATATATACTGCAGAGGAGTATGGCTCCGAAACACGCATGTCCATAGATTACTGTTTTTAAAAATAATAAATAAATAAATAAAAAATATGTCCAAATAAAAAATGGGTAACTTTCTAAGAAAAACACCGGATCATGTATCTAAAACTAAACGAAACTTCCATGAACAAAGTTTCTTTCTAAAAAGTATTCGTCTGTGGAACCATGGAGCTACTTTCCAGCACACTATAGCACAATCATTTTCAAGTCCAATGTTAACAAATTCTTGTTCAGTCACCTTCTTAAATCTAATTTCTAGCATTGTTACAAACCATCACATTGTTTCACTGTCCTTACTCGTTATACCTTATCCTTGAGTGGCCTATGGGCCTTAATAAGTACTGGCTCGTTAGAACATAAAAAAAGTTATCACAGTGCACAACCCAAGAAAGGGGGCATATCTAGCCATTCAAAGAGAGACTATTTCACTGTATCACAGCACTTCAGTGTGGCTACATAATGTCTCAGATAAGATTGAAACTCTACTGTTTTATATACATTAACACGAGACATAGCCATATGTATTCTTAATATCTTAGTATATATACATAACAAAAGGTTAACAGATATGTTAAGAAACATTTAAGCAAAAGTTGCTAAAGTGTTTTAATATATTTTATTAATTCTTTGTTCTCATCATAAGCTCTATATCCTATTTAGTTTTATTGAGCTTTTACATCTGGTTAGGGTTACTTTATAAATATTAAGTCTTTAATATCTATTACATATTTTAAATTTACTATTTTGGAATATCTTTGTGAACTTAATTGTAATTCATTTTTCACACACACACACATATATATATATATATAGATAGATAGATAGATAGATAGATAGATAGATAATCTTATCGATGTGAGCATGTGGCATTGTATGTTTCAAATACTGATCTCATTAAAAACATAGAACCGCAATAGGAGGCATTGGACTAATGATGATCAATTCTCTGCAGATAAGAGCCTAGCATGTAGGATGTGCCAGAAGACTTGCAGAAAATATTCCGATCTGTCTCATCGTATGAAGTCGCATGAGCATCCTGAATAAATGATGCTAACCATGCCAATTTTGTGAGTGTAGAAAACTTGCAAGAGAGATTGAAAGTCTCTAGCTGAATTCAAGAGTCATTATCATTCTAGAAAATTTTAAATGCCTACTAAACACTATCCTTGTCTAGGGTCTCTCTGGACAGGTGTTCGTCAAGACAACCTAGGATGCGGATTCTTCCTCTTACAAGTAACCGTGACCAAATATTCAAAATTAAATAGTATCCGCTGCCCAAATAAGATCTCCTCACAATGGCTATCTCATTCAGGAGAATGGTGCACCTTTTCCAAATGAGGTTGCCTTTAGTAACAGTACTAAAAAGGATACTCCCCCAAACAAGATGAATTCTTATCCTGGAATCCAGTAAGATGAAGAGACCACCAAAAAGATATATTATGACAAAACTAGTGGGGAAGAGGGTTTAAAATATGCTTAAATATGATATTTTAATTCATCCATATTTCGTATTATTATTATAGAGTTGTGATTTCAAAAGTAAAAAAAAAAAAGGATTTAGGTGCCATCAGTTGGAATCCCAACCGAAACTGCAACATTCAAAGCTGGTTACGTTACCACTACACCAACGTGACACGCATATGAACCAATTAAAAATTAAAAATGAACGATGATAAATATACAAAATGTATAACAATTTTTTCAATTTTGACCCATTTTTAACCCCTTAGAAACAATTTTAATTGGCTAAAGACCTATAAAAGAATGGCCCATTAGGGTATATTTGAATTCAACAAATTAGATCAGAGAAAATATAATTGTTTGAAGTGAATCTAATAGACATAATAGGTAATCATTGAAGTGAATATATTAACTAGTTACAACAGAAATGGTTAAAACTCATATATAAGTAGAGACTAATCATTTGAGGCCCCTATTGCCGCTCTGTAACTTTTAGTTTGGATATAGAGTTTGAAAATATGGAGATACACATATAGCCATTTATATATTAGACTAGTGGGGATACCTGGCATTGCCCGGGTGTGGTGATAAATCAAAACAAAACGGAAAATAAAGAATAAGCGAACGTAATAACCCTGTTTAAATATTATACAAAAAAAAAAAAAAAAAAAACGAACGTGATGCAAAACAAAGAATAAGCGAACAATGTTAAAACTTCTTAAAAAAATCGGAAAAACAAAAATAAAAAAAAACAGCGAACGTCATGGAAAAAAAACAAAACATTAAAATGGCATAAATAACCCTGTTGAAATATTAAAACTTTAAAAATCAAAAAACAATATATATCTGACATCGCGGCTCGAACGTGCAATCTTAAGATAACGACACTGCTACTATACCGACTCGTCTATGACTGCCTGAGCGAAATAGAGTTAATTTTTTATATTTAAACTAATTCAAGAAAGAACATTTTTTTTTGCGCATGTGCGTATGGCAAAATTGTCATGAAGGAACGATTTTTTGCTACCCTTCCCTGTAGAAAAGTGCCTAGTTGAAGGTGAAAGAATTAATGTTTTTAGCCAATTTTTCAACATTTGTCGTCCGAAGGGTCCAGCTTCAAAATGAAAATCCATCACCTCTGTTGAAAGTTTTGCGAGACATACAAATATACATACATACATACATTTAAACAAACAGGTGAGATTTATATTATAGACTAGCAGAGTCGCCTGGCGTTGCCCGGGAGTTTGTTGGTGTGTGTTTGAGAAAAAAGAAAGGCAGGCTTGAATCCGAAGCCTTGAGGCGAAGGCGGAGAAGAAAGTGAAAGAAAACGTGATATCTTACCGCGACGCTAAGAGTGCAGAGGAAGTAAGAATGGTTGAAATTAAACGATTAAAAAGTTAAGTGAATGAGTTCACACAGGTGCGTAAATTTAACGAGGTCAAACATCATGCCACACTTTACTTTGGCTGCAAGCCAGTTTCTGCGTATTTGTTTGTTTCCCCAAGATGTTGGGGGAAACCAGCTCCCCATAAAAAGGGGAGTGTCCAAATGAATAGCAATTGTCTGATATGGAGGGTTTTTCCACATTGATCAAAGCTTATTGCTTTCTGGACGTCCCTGGAATGAATACCATGGAAATGCAATTTCTTTGAATACTTTCGCTTTATTTATATGAAAAACACAAACATGCGAGAAGACAGAATAGCAGGAATTTTATAAAATAAAAGTCGCTCAAATAAAAGATAGAGACAACCTCTTTTTGTAAATTGGAGATATTATAATCTAGGGAGTATATAAAAAGTTCTAAAAAATAGTAACCCCGCTCTGAGCGCCACCCCCGCCCCCCAAAAACTTTTGCCGGACATAAAAAAGAAAGCACACACACTAAAACACATTTTCGCTTTTATATAATAGACTAGCATGCCTGGCGTTGCCTGGGTGTTTGTAGGTGTGTGTTAAGAAAAAAAAAGTTGTAGTGGGCAGGTAGGCTTGAACCCCAAAGCCTTGACGCGAAGGTGGAAACGAAATGGAAAAAAAGCCTGAGACCTAACCATCTCAGCCACGAGGGGAGAGGAAATGATAAGCGTCTTAAGTTAACGTTTATAAAGTGAAATTGACAGGTGCGAGCCAGTTTTCGCTTTTTTTTATACTGAACAGCATAACGAAAACGCGGCGATCGAAAAAATCTCGAAAATAGCGCGTAAACGTCTGGCAAATTAAAAACAGACACGACCCCCGTACTTAACTCGTAGATATTATGATTTAGACGTGATATAAAAAGTTTTAAGAAGGAGTGAGCCGACCGAGAAGCCCGGCGAAAAAAGCCTTTGGCGGACATACACAAAAATGCACACACACACTAACACACATTTTCGCTTTTATATAGCGGGAGGTACCCGGCGTTGCCTGGGTGTTTGGAAGTGTGTGTGTTACAAAAAAAATGTTGGCCGGGTGTTTGGAGGTGCAAAAGAAAAAAAAAGTTTTAGTAGGACGGTAGGAATGAACCCCAAAGCCTTGACGCGAAGGTGGAAACGAAACGGAAAAAAAGCCAGGCACCTAACCATCTCGGCCACGAGGGGAGAGGAATTAATAAGCGTGTTAAGCTAAGGTTTATAAAGCTAAATATACAGGTGCAAGGAAGTGGTCTGATGTTTGATCTAGTTTTGCGCTGCAAGCCAGTTACTGTGTCCCCATTCTCCATCATTCGCTTTTCTTAGACGCGGCGAGCTGGTAAAAGGTGGGCAAATTAAATAGAGAGGCGAGCCCCGTTGTTAAGTCGTAGATATTATAATTTAGACGTGATATAAAAAGTTTTAAGAATGAGCGACAGCCTCGAGAACCCGCCGGGAAAAAGCCTTTTGCAGGCATACACAAAAAGCGAACATACATACATACATACATACACATTTTCGCTTTTATATATATAGATTAACTGATAAATTAGTGAGAGGAAAATTAATGTTTTCAACTTAGTGCTTGAGAAATGAAGGTAAACTTTAATATAAAACTTCCGGTATGTATGTATTTCATGTAGCGATCAAACGTCAGCAACAAGATTTCTGAGAACATATCAGAAATAATCTTGCTGAAATTAAATTAAGTATTACTGGAAGACATACCCAACGTTGCCCGGTATTAAACTAAACGTTCAAATTCCTTTTAAAAAAAAATGAAGTGAAGATAACGTAAAGAAACTAAGACACGTGCATGCGAGTATTATATATTTTTTTGTAAACAGTTCACCCCTTGTTATTAAAAAAAAAAAAGAAATACTCGAGCTGAGATCAAAACCAAAACCTAAAGACAGTCAAGTATGATAACCATTAAACCAGCTTAACATGGTCCTTATAAAATGTTTTCAAACCTACTTATTCTTAACATAATGTGAACGATTTACACATGCGCAGCCATGAAACAGTTCGCAAACAGATAAAGATCTGATGACTCTCAAGTATCAATTTTTCAATTTTGACTTCTTAGCAACCATTTTTTCCGAATGAAAACCGATTAAAAACGTTTCCACGTGTCTGAATATATATAACACATTTCAAGTTTGTAGATCAAAAATCAAAAATTTGTTGAGTATATAGGTTGAGAAGTGCCCTCACAAACACATTTTCACTTTTATAGATATATAGATCATACTAAAGCTGAGTTAATCAACGTTTGTTTCCATTAGGCTTTTTTTCCAACAGATTTATATCACACAAAATACATGTTGAAATATTCCTTAATTTTGGGGACTGGATTATGTTTGGGAATTTTTTTTTTTTTTATAATTCCATTTTATTTGTTCCAATTAGCTGAATACAGCATAATCACACTGATATACCAGTTCTGGTTCGAAGTTAAGAAACATTTAGCCTGACCAGTACAAAATGGGTGACTATTTGAAAATATTAGGTGCTGTATGTTATCGCCCCTTTATTGGGATTTATACGCTGACTGTGGACTACATATGGATTTGTAATTCCCTATGAACTTTCACATTCGGTGCAAGGTGCAAGCCTGATGGTGAACGAATACCACAAAAGTAGGATTACCAGTTATTCAAATTAGTTGTACATTGTAATGATTTCAACACTTGACCAATTTCTTACTAAATGCCTGTCTATAACTCTCTTCCGCACTCACTAGATTCTTGCTTGATCTTCTATCATTTTACACTTTCTCTCTCTCTGCTTATTTAAGCATTTAAGATCGCTTGACAGATATTTGTAGACATCAGACTTGAAGATGACTATACTGTAGTTAATTGAGATATTTTAATCTGTTAATAGTAAGGAAAGGAGTAAATTAATTTGCAATCCTCAAAATTTGAAAGAAATTTGGAAGCATTTAAACTGCTGAATAAAAAGTAATTTCTGGCTTTTCAACTCTGAGCAAATCCTCACATATTAAAAATATTTAAAGTTTGAAAGTTATTTACTTATAAGCAATAATTTTAAAAGTAAAGATTAAAACAATGTTATCTTAACAAAATTAGTTATAATTTTATAACAATTTGGTTCCAGTTATAATTTGGTGAATAAACAATATGGTAAGTTCATTTTGAAAATCATATTAGAAACAAAATAATAATTTAGTTTAAAAAAAAAAAATAACTTTTAAAAAAAATTTTTTTTAAAGTTATTTAAAAAAAAAATTTTTTTTTAAAGTTATTTTTAAAAAAAAATTTTTATAAAGTTATTTTAAAAAAAAATTTTTTTAAAAGTTATTTTAAAAAAATTTTTTTAAAAAGTTATTTTAAAAAAATGAAACAAAACTGACAATATAAACCTCCCGGGCAACACCAGTACATAAAACTAGTTGTTCATAAAGCTAATAAGAAAGAAAAAAGGTCCTTGTCCAGAATTCCTCTTATGTTAAAAAGAAAAATAGAGAAAAATTTGTATGGTCTATGTGTTATATAGAGGTTTTATTAAGAGAGTTTTAGAGAGAGTTTGTCGTTGACTTAGAGAGAGATATATTACAAGTGATGTCGTGTAGAGAGAGTTTTATTAAGAGAGTTTTATTAAGAGAGTTTTAGAGAGAGTTTGTCGTTGACTTAGAGAAAGATATATTACAAGTGATGTCGTGTAGAGAGAGTTTTATTAAGAGAGTTTTATTAAGAGAGTTTTATTAAGAGAGTTTTAGAGAGAGTTTGTCGTTGACTTAGAGAGAGATATATTACAAGTGATGTCGTGTAGAGAGAGTTTTATTAAGAGAGTTTTATTAAGAGAGTTTTATTAAGAGAGTTTTAGAGAGAGTTTGTCGTTGACTTAGAGAGAGATATATTACAAGTGATGTCGTGTAGAGAGAGTTTTATTAAGAGAGTTTTATTAAGAGAGTTTTATTAAGAGAGTTTTATTAAGAGAGTTTTAGAGAGAGTTTGTCGTTGACTTAGAGAGAGATATATTACAAGTGATGTCGTGTAGAGAGAGTTTTATTAAGAGAGTTTTATTAAGAGAGTTTTAGAGAGAGTTTGTCGTTGACTTAGAGAGAGATATATTACAAGTGATGTCGTGTAGAGAGAGTTTTATTAAGAGAGTTTTTGTTGTGAAGGAACATAACTGGCTATACACCGGTTACAAACTGTATATATATATATTGGACTGTTTGGCAGACAGCGGCAGACAGCGGCAGACAAGCAGTCGCAGTAAGACGGATAGTCTTACGTGTTGATTATCAGACTTTCTTCCCCATACTTGTTACTATGTACTTCTATTTACCTTAGGCGAGCAGCCTTACGTTTCTGTATTATAAATAAACCCCATTACACATACCACTCGGTGTAACTCACGTTTGTCTTTATTTCCTAAGTATTTAGGAATATAACAATGGCGACGAAAGGATGTTCTTTCTCTTAACAGAGATAAATTACCGTACCAAGGACTGTGTACAATGCAAGGATTTTTTGTGTTACGAAAAAAACAAACTACACAAGGATTTTTGACCACGTGCGTCAATGAATTTAAAAATTTTTCCTACCTAAAGTAGCGAAAAGTACGGATTTTTCTTCGTAAAGAACTCACAAGAAATTATAGAAACATGTTCAAGGTAAAGTGGAATTTATATTTATTTTGACAAGTAAAAAAAAAAAAAAAAAAAAAATGGTCGCAAGTTGAATTCGAAACTACACTAAAGGATTACGAGTTTCGAAAGAAAAAATATAAATACAACGACTATTGTACCATTTTATGCCACGTGGGAACGGCAGCCATATATTTTTTTGGGGGGGGAAAATTAATTGTTTGTTATTGCCTTTATATAAATAATTGGAACTATTTGTCGTGGGAAGTAAGAAATATTTTGTGTATGAACTTACGTTGTTGAAAAAAAAAAAAAAAAAAAAAAAAAAAGAATTATTTTACAAAGCCTGTTGAATTACTATGGATGAACTTTGTTGAAACGTGTTGTGTCTGCATATTGCTACTAATTTACGATATACGTAAATTTACGATTTTTCGTTGGAATTATTGTGTAGAATTCGAAAAGACATTTTTGTACTAGAAGCTAACATGGAACAATTAGCAGAGTTAACTAAGGCTCTAGCCCTTAGCATCCAGGAACAGACAAAAATGACTCAACAATTTTTAGCGCAACAACAACAACAACAACAACAAATTCAACAACAACAGCTACAGCAACAGCTGCAACAACAACAAGAAAGAACACAAAAAACTTTAGAGGCACAACAAGAACAAACAAACATACTACAACGACAAATGTCGACACAGCAAAAGAATTTAGAAAAGCTAATTCTAACGTCGACCGGGAAGAAGACTAATTTTTCTGCCGAGGGTATTTCAAATTCACTAACGGAATTTCGTTACTCCCCGGATACTGGTGTTACTTTCCCTGCATACTACAGAAGATACGAAACAATTTTTACGAAAAGATGTTTAGACTGGACCGATGAGGAAAAAGTTACCCTGCTACTACAAAAACTGGGTACTGATGAAAACACCAAGTATGCAAATCTAATTCTACCAAAAAAACCGGAGGAGGTTTCGTTCGAGGAAACAATTAGTACCTTGTCGAAAATATTTGATAAAAGGGATAGCCTATTTCACTCTAGATACAAATGTTTGAACATTCAGAAGGCAGAAGCTGAAGACTATCTAGAATATGCTTGCACTGTGAACTGTTTATGCGAATCATTTAAATTGAATGAAATTTCCGCAGACCAATTTAAATGTTTAATCTTTGTACAAGGTCTCACAGCACCAAGGGACAAAGATATACGTTCACGGATCCTAACAATTATGGAGGCGGATCCTAACATAACATTGCAAAAAGTCACTGAAGAGTGTCAACGTCTGATTAACATAAAGAAAGACAACACTCGCATTGAAGAGAAAAATATTTTTAAGGTGCAGCAAGTAAAAAGGCAAGGGACCACAAGAAAGTCCAGGTTCCAAGAACACAGGATCCTTAAAGGATACAAAGACCCAAAGCTAAAGTGTAAATGTTGTGGTAGTTTAAGACACAACAATAAGACCTGCTGGTTTAGGAACAAAATATGTTATGAATGTGGTCTCAGAGGTCACAAGGGAACATACTGTGCCCAGAAGAAAAGACAAGGGACCGATAATGTAAATACGCTTCGCATGAATAAAGAAAAAAGCTGCGAAAGACGGAAATATGTTGATGTTCGGATAAATGGACATCTGGTTACATTGCTTCTGGATAGCGGTGCAGATATTAGTATTATAAATGAAGATATATGGAAAAGGATAGGTCGACCTGAATTAACGAAAACCAGAAAGACGGCGAGAAGTGTGTGCGGCAAAAGATTAGAGTTCAAGGGAGAATTAAAATGCAAAGTGACATTCGCTAACCAGACTCATAAATCCAAAGTGTACGTCGTACCAGGAAAGAATACATGCCTGTTTGGGGTAGATTGGATTGTCCTGTTTAATTTATGGGAGAAACCCATAAATTCGTTTTGTAACGTTTTAACTGCAGAAAAAGCAAACCAAAGGGAAGACTTCCTGAAGGATTTGAAAACTGAATTTCCCAATGTTTTTGCCGAAGGACTAGGACTCTGTATTAAGACAGAGGCAAAATTTGAATTAAAAGAAAAATGCCACTCCAGTATTCAAACCTAAAAGGAATGTGCCTTTTTCAGCGATGGACGCAATCGAAAAAGAGTTGGATAGACTTCAACAACTGGAAGTCATTGAAAAAGTTAACCACACAGATTGGGCAAGTCCAACCGTGTATGTAAAGAAAAAAAATAACAGAATAAGGGTCTGTGGAGATTTTTCAACGGGTTTAAATGACTGTCTATTGGACCATAATTATCCCCTTCCGTCCGCAGAAGATCTGTTCTCTAAGCTTAACGGAGGAAAAATTTTTTCTAAGATAGACCTCTCAGATGCTTACTTGCAAATTAAGATCAGCGATGAATGCTCCAAATACTTAGGCATAAATACTCATAAGGGCATTTTTAAGCTAAAGAGGCTTCCTTTTGGATTAAAGGTTGCTCCTGCTATTTTCCAGCAAATTATGGACACGATGCTGGCAGGGTTGGAATTTTCAATGGCCTACCTTGACGATATCCTAATTAAAAGTGAAAATTTGCAAGATCATAAGAAGCATGTAAAAGAAGTATTCAAAAGAATACAGGAATTTGGTTTTAAATTGAGCCCAGAAAAATGCGATTTTTTTATGAAAAAAATTAAATATCTAGGTCAAATAATCGACAAAGAGGGTCGAAGACCGGATCCACAAAGGACTGAAGCAATTGAAAAGATGCCTGCTCCAGATTCAGTGACAAAATTAAAATCGTTTTTGGGATTAGTTCAATACTATGCAATTTACATCCCTAACATACATAATTTAAGAGCTCCTCTTAACGAGTTACTGAAAAAGGGTGTTAAATGGAACTGGAATAAGGAATGTGAATCTGCTTTCCAAAATATCAAAAGATGTCTACTGTCAGACTTAGCATTGGCACATTTCAATCCAGAAAAGGAACTAATACTAGCAACGGACGCCAGTGATTACGGTGTTGGCGCTGTATTACTTCACAAGTATGAGGATGGTAGGACAAAAGCTATCGCCCATGCTTCAAGAACGTTGGTTGCAGCGGAGAAAAATTACAGCCAAATTGAAAAAGAGGCGCTGTCGATAATATTTGGAATTACAAAGTACAATCGATTTCTCCATGGATGATCTTTTATTTTGCAAACCGACCATAAACCCCTACTTACCATATTTGGATCAAAGAAAGGCATTCCCACACATACTGCGAATCGATTACAGCGATGGGCTGTAACCCTCTTAAACTATCAGTTTAAGATGGAACATGTATCCTCAAAAAAGTTAGGACACGCAGATGCATTATCACGGTTGATCCCTAAAAGAAGCGAAAGTTTCGAAGAAACGGTAATTGCTGCGCTTAAAGACGAAAGTGAATGTACAAGTTCAATGTGTAATATGATACGTGAACTTCCGGTAACTTTCGAAAAAATAAAAAAAGAGGCAGTAAATGACATTTTCATTAAGAAAATGAAACATCAATTGGGATGGATAAAAAAAAATAAAAAGGTAGATCAAACAACGCCTTTTTCCATCTGTGAAGATGTGCTCATGTATGGTGAGAGGATCGTAATTCCACTAACGTTACAGAGGAAAATTCTGAAGGAATTTCATACAGGTCATCCGGGCATTTCGAGAATGAAATCCCTTATGAGAGGATATGTGTACTGGCCTGGTATGGACAAGGAAGTTGAAAAATGTGTCAAGACATGCAGAGGATGTCAATTAGCAGCTCGAGATCCTCCAGTAAAAACGACGCCATGGCCAAAGACGGACCTACCCTGGTCACGTCTGCATATTGATTATGCGGGACCTATAAATGGTTATTTTTACTTGATTATTGTAGATTCTTTTTCAAAATGGCCAGAAATATTTAAGTTTAGACATCCAACAGCAAAAAACACTGTGAGTGCGCTTAATGAAATTTTTAGCCGTTTTGGAGTGCCAAAAACCTTAGTGAGCGATAATGGAACAGCATTTACTGCTCATGAATTCAAAGAATTCTGTGACTCACTAAATATTCTACATATGACAACACCTGTGTACCATCCACGATCGAATGGGTTGGCCGAAAAATTTGTAGATACGTTTAAAAGGGCACTTAAGAAAAATCTTACTACGGACACAGACGAACAATGTATTCAAACATTTTTAGCAATTTACAGGGTGACACCAAATCCTAATAATAATGTCAATTCTTCCCCGGCTGAGCTAATGTTTGCAAGAAAGATAAGATCTGTCTTCGATAGGCTGCTACCAGAGAAAAAGAAAGTTTTCAAAAAAGAAAACCTTAATACCAAGTGCTTCTCCCCAGGTGAAAATGTATATTTCAAAAATTTTCAAAATGGACGAAATCAGTGGGTTGAAGGTATTATCAAAAAAAGGATTGGGAGCATGGTCTATACCATCCAAGGATTAAGTTTTGTCTGCAAAAGACACAGAAATCAAATACGTCCCAGACTGTCTCCAAATGTGGAAGAGACACCAATGGAAACATTGTGCGATATTTTTGATATACCAAAACCAGCGTGTGTACCGCAAACAATGAATATTTCGCCTGAACCGACCATACGGGCTGGACAGAAACCTTTACCCCGGGTAACGCTGACCAGAAGGAAAAGCGCAAGAAAGAGAAAAGTTACCAGGAGATTAAGCCCTGACCCTAAAAGGAAGAGGTATTTAAGCTAAAATCAGGAAGATTTCAGCTTCAGGGGGAGGTGTTGTGAAGGAACATAACTGGCTATACACCGGTTACAAACTGTATATATATATTGGACTGTTTGGCAGACAGCGGCAGACAGCGGCAGACAAGCAGTCGCAGTAAGACGGATAGTCTTACGTGTTGATTATCAGACTTTCTTCCCCATACTTGTTACTATGTACTTCTATTTACCTTAGGCGAGCAGCCTTACGTTTCTGTATTATAAATAAACCCCATTACACATACCACTCGGTGTAACTCACGTTTGTCTTTATTTCCTAAGTATTTAGGAATATAACAGTTTTATTAAGAGAGTTTTATTAAGAGAGTTTTAGAGAGAGTTTGTCGTTGACTTAGAGAGAGATATATTACAAGTGATGTCGTGTAGAGAGAGTTTTATTAAGAGAGTTTTATTAAGAGAGTTTTATTAAGAGAGTTTTAGAGAGAGTTTGTCGTTGACTTAGAGAGAGATATATTACAAGTGATGTCGTGTAGAGAGAGTTTTATTAAGAGAGTTTTATTAAGAGAGTTTTATTAAGAGAGTTTTAGAGAGAGTTTGTCGTTGACTTAGAGAGAGATATATTACAAGTGATGTCGTGTAGAGAGAGTTTTATTAAGAGAGTTTTATTAAGAGAGTTTTATTAAGAGAGTTTTAGAGAGAGTTTGTCGTTGACTTAGAGAGAGATATATTACAAGTGATGTCGCGTAGAGAGAGTTTTATTAAGAGAGTTTTATTAAGAGAGTTTTAGAGAGAGTTTGTCGTTGACTTAGAGAGAGATATATTACAAGTGATGTCGTGTAGAGAGAGTTTTATTAAGAGAGTTTTATTAAGAGAGTTTTATTAAGAGAGTTTTAGAGAGAGTTTGTCGTTGACTTAGAGAGAGATATATTACAAGTGATGTCGTGTAGAGAGAGTTTTATTAAGAGAGTTTTATTAAGAGAGTTTTAGAGAGAGTTTGTCGTTGACTTAGAGAGAGATATATTACAAGTGATGTCGTGTAGAGAGAGTTTTATTAAGAGAGTTTTATTAAGAGAGTTTTATTAAGAGAGTTTTAGAGAGAGTTTGTCGTTGACTTAGAGAGAGATATATTACAAGTGATGTCGTGTAGAGAGAGTTTTATTAAGAGAGTTTTATTAAGAGAGTTTTATTAAGAGAGTTTTAGAGAGAGTTTGTCGTTGACTTAGAGAGAGATATATTACAAGTGATGTCGTGTAGAGAGAGTTTTATTAAGAGAGTTTTAGAGAGAGTTTGTCGTTGACTTAGAGAGAGATATATTACAAGTGATGTCGTGTAGAGAGAGTTTTATTAAGAGAGTTTTAGAGAGAGTTTGTCGTTGACTTAGAGAGAGATATATTACAAGTGATGTCGTGTAGAGAGAGTTTTATTAAGAGAGTTTTAGAGAGAGTTTGTCGTTGACTTAGAGAGAGATATATTACAAGTGATGTCGTGTAGAGAGAGTTTTATTAAGAGGGATGTTGTAAGACTCAGAGAGGGAGATGTTGTAAGGGAGATTGTTCGTTCTGTGTTCGTCTTATGAAGGAATTCATATATATTAAAATGCTCATTCTTAGGTTAATAGATGTGTTGCTATGGAAACTCTTAGAGGGAGGAGGTGTTCAGACATTGTGTAGACAGTCTTAGTGTAGATATGAGATGTAGAGTTCACATTGTGGATATGAGATGTGTATGTCACGACATTTTATAACATAGACATATAATAACAATTCAATTTACCTTTTTGTAGAATCACAACACAAGACGACGTTTTACAAAAACACATGATGGTTTTATTTCTTCACGACCGGCCGTGGTTTTCTCATCAAGATTTCAAAGCTTCACATATTAAGTTTAAAAGTGATCGTCTCGCTTCTAGACGTTCGAATTTCAAACTCCAGACTCTCTCTGAGTTTCTCCGCTTCTGTCTCCTCAACTCTAAAGTTTTTCTGTCTATTTCTAGAACTTTCTATTTTCCATGACGTCATACACATGTTAAAACATGTGCCTTCTTTCATGTGTTCTGGACATGCGTGTCCACAACTTTTCCTTTTTTTACAAAAGGAATTTTAACCTATATATCTAATTTATTTAACCCATATTTTATTATCCACATTCTTTCTAACAGTTGAATAGTTTATTTATTATTTATTTCATCAGAATTAACAATTTACTGGACATTCCATTTAAACCTATTGTTCTTTAAAACTTATATCCAAAGTTCGATTTCTGCTTTCTCTCATTTTATTTTCATTTTAAGTAATCTCTCTATTTTTATACTTACATGAAAAGGGGACAGCCCTTATCATGTAACATATGTACCTGTGATGGAAAAAAATATTATACACACAAAAAAAAAAAAAAAATCACATAAATTGATCAAATGGTTTTATTTTTATATAGAACATCGGTTTTAAGCAGATTTGAGTTTTCCACTAGCTCACCCCTCCCCATGTTAAGAATCTTACAAGTTTGAATTATTTCAATTTATCTTTCTTGTTCCTTCAAACTGTTTTCAAAATGGCATCATGAGATTGTCTCTTGTAGTTTTTGATTTTCTTATTTCAAAACAAAACTACTTGATCAATTACATGATCCATCCATCCATAGCCTTGAGCCTCTGGAGGGACATAGGCCATCCACAACTTTGTAAATGCTTTTGTAGCGAGGAGTTCTTTTTTCGGGGTGAGGGTGCTTAACTTTGCTTAACTTTGGTGATCTGGCAAGAACTAATGTGTCAACATCATTGTACCGTACATCAACTACATGATGTTTGGTGTATGATATTTTATTTTGATTATAGGTATGTACATCATACATATGCTGTGTGCTAGTAATGCGGTACTGATTTGAACCCAACTTACTTGTGTCAGGTTAGGACACTTGTACAGTTTAGTCAAGACATTAAAAAATAAAAATATCGAAAAAAAAAAAAAAAGGTTATATTGTATGTATCCGTTTTGGACTGAAGATCTCTGAAAAAAAATTTCATTTAATTTGATCGAGTAGTTTTTTTTTTTACAGCAGAAAAACACGTTCTTATGAGAGCGTGTTGAAGTCAGCCATTGTAAAATTTGCTGAAGCTGACCACCATGCCATGGGGAGATAACTCAATTTAAAGTGCGGACACTCCCTTCTCATCTTTAATTCTAGCTTTTCTTCCTAAAAATCGAACCTTTTGCTCGGTATCATAACAAATTGTTTTTTCGCTGTAAAAAAAAAAAAAACTACTTGATGAAATTAAGTGAAATTTTTTTTCAGAGAACTTAATTTCATAACGGATACTTGAAATATAACCTCTTTTCGATATTTTTCATTTTTTAATGTCTTGACTAAACTGTACAAGTACCCAGGTAAGTGTAGAGCAGTCAAAGGGGTGCCGCTGACACATATCAGATTCAATGACTTCCATTGACAATACGTGCACCTGTACTGCTAGAAAGTGGGTCAGTGTGTTTTGGATGCAGGCTGGTTAACAGGGTCCCCCACCCCACCCGCATACACACTATAAATAGAAATGCATATGGGATATCTTGGAGTAGACAGTCAATCAGTCAGACTTGATCGGAGATGGAGTTAGTTTCGAGACTAGGAGGGTCAGACAAAAGATGCGGCAGCGAAAACACAAAAAAGCTTAAGTCAGCAATGCAAGGGGTCCCTAGTTCACACATAGATGAATAAAGAGATCCTCGCCATAAAATCAGCTTCTGCTTAGAATAGCACGTCATGTAGATATATCATTTAAGGGTCCTTAAGGGGGCTCGACCACATGTATACACACCAGGCTATAAAAATGTATATAAACCGTATATATAAGACTTGTATATAATGAAATGGGAACAGATGCGCACGGGCGAGCCTAAGGAAACTATATACACAAGACAATCACATAGATGACATTAGGACACGCACGCACATGATAGAGCAAGACGTAAAACGACACGATTGCATAGCAAGCACAACATAATACAGATTTTCCTTTGTCTTTTGTTTTTAACATCGTGGAATTCTGGACAAGCACCAAAAATAAAATAAGTAACTTACTTTTTCCAAAAAAAAGTAGAAAATGATATTCTTACTTGCAGGTAATCCAAATTCTAACACCACGTGATCCTCTGGCTTAAAAAGGTTGGAATCCAAATCCCGACTTCCAGAGTTGGAATAATCTTCACCAAGTTCATTAAATTCCTCAGGAATATCTGATTCTTCACTCTGAAGGAGAAAAGCAAAAAAAATTAGAACTAAAAAAAAAAAAATCTCAAATAACAATGTTTGAATTTCTTGAACAACTTTTGAGCTGGAAATATTCTTCAAAATTCTGTTTTACAATACCGTCATTCAGAGTAGGTGATTTGAAGACTTCCAGAAGCAATGTCATGTAAAAACTTTGATATAAAAATATTCTTTTTTTTTTTTTTTTTTTTTTTTTTTATTCAATTTTCACCCCAAACAAGGCACAGTGCCACTTTGAAGCAGGGGGCTACTATTAGGGAATTAATTAGCGGGGTCATTATGAAGGGAGAAGAGTAGAAAGATGTTTGTTAACATTACACTTGAACTTCTGCATATCATTGCAGTTGGGAAAGCAGAATCCCGGAAGGGAGTTCCAAAGACCCGCAGTTCTGGGGAAGAAACTATTGGAGTAAAAGGCTTTCTTGCACCTAGGGATCTCTACTGTAAAGGGATGAGACTTAGTAGCTTGTCGGGTTTGTCGGGGGTAGTTACGTCGGGGAGGTACAAGTGTTTGCAGTTCGTCAGAGCATTCACCATTAAAGTATTTGTAGAACAGGCAGAGGGATGCAACATCTCGTCGATGGGACAGAGGTTGAAGCCCAGATGACAGTTCAGGACCTATCAGGTTTGCGACTCTTTTTTGAACCCTGTCCAGGAGCGAGAGACAAGCAGCAGATGCACCAGCCCAGATGTGACAACACTACTCCATACATGGGCGAATGGTTGCCTTATAGAGGTATAGGATACTGGCAGGCGTAAGTAGTTTTCTAGCACGGTAGAGGGAGCCAACCTTCCTTGCAGCAGCCTTGGCAATGCTCTCAATGTATCTATTCCAGTTCATATTCCCTGTAAACGTTAGGCCGAGGAGTTTAAAAGAAGTACTTTCAGGCAATGTGTTCTTGGCCATTGCTATTGGTGGTAGAGAAGGTTTCTTGTAGTTATTGAAGGAAACAAGGTTAGTCTTAGCAGCATTGAATGAGACCAACCATTTTTGTCCCCATTCCACTACGGATTGGAGGTCATCCTCTAGTGTTTCTGCCATTTTCTTGGATATGTGTTCATTTGTTTTCCCCTCATATCTGTTATAGAGAGTGGTGTCATCGGCAAATATACCCATCTCCGAAACAATATTATCAGGGAGGTCGTTTATGAATATCAGGAACAATAGAGGTCCAAGGATAGACCCCTGAGGCACTCCCGCATTTATGTCATATTGTTTGGATGTACGTCCGTCGAGGACAACTTTGATTTTTCTATTACTTAAGAAGGATTTAATTACGTTATGAATTCTTCCAGTGATTCCATATGATCTAATTTTCCTTAGAAGACCATCGTGCCATACCCTGTCAAAAGCCTTAGATATATCAAGGACCACCGCTCTACCCTCCCCTGTTTTATCCAATGAACGGTATATACGTTCAGAAACTACAGTTAAGATATCTGCTGTTGAACGGGCTTGCCTGAATCCATATTGTTTGTCAGTCAAGAGTTTAGCAGCTGTTAGGTGCTGGACTAGGGCTTTATTAACTAAGGACTCAAATATTTTGGCGAAAAGCGGGAGGAGGCTAATGGGGCGATAATTTAGTGGGTCAGTTCTTTCACCAGAATTCTTGAAGACTGGTACCACAGAGGCGGTTTTCCAGCAGTCGGGAAAACAAGATTCGTTAAGGCATTTATTGTAAAGTTTGGACAGAACTGGAGCAACCTCGGCAGAGCATTTTTTTAATAGCACAGCCGGGATGAGATCTGGTCCACATGCTTTAGAGGTGTCTAGGTTTTTTATAATAGCATGTACCTGAGAAGGGGTGATTTTCAAGTCGTCAAGTGTGGCGTCTGTTCGCAGAGGAAAATCAGGGAGTGAGTGGTGCACCGAGTTCAGTGTGGAGTTTGAGGCAAACCGACTGGCAAGCAGATTAGCCTTGTCAGTTGCCGTGCAAGCAACCTCATGATTGTTTGTTAGTGGGGGAATAATTGACTGTCCATTATTAACTACGCTGTTGTAGATTTTCCAAAAATCCCGGGTTCCTAATTTCTGTGCTTCGATGCGCTTTCTGGTGGTTTCAGAGTAATCTGACTTAGCTGTGTCTATCACTCTCTTACAATTATTTCTAGCTTCTATAAACTTCTGTTTATTTGAGCTGGACTTATGTCGGTTGAATCTGCGGAACGCATGCTGCCTTTGACAAATGGCAGCTGCACAAGCAGAAGTAAACCATTGGGGGGAGTGGGGCTTGCTATAGTATTTCCGTGCGGGAACATGTGCTTCAATAGCAGTTTTGAACCATTCAGTTGTCTCATTTGCACACTGTTCCGCTGTTTTCTGTTTTAATTAAAAATAGTTAATCTTATTTTTTTTTTAATATTTTTTTTACAAAAATAAGTAATATTTAATTATTTTTTGCATAAAATGCATAAAATGTTGATTCATTGTTTTGAATTTGTTTTAGTATTATAAAATATATATTAGTATTATAAAATATATATTAGTATTATAAAATATATATTAGTATTATAAAATATATATTAGTATTATAAAATATATATTAGTATTATAAAATATATATTAGTATTATAAAATATATATTAGTATTATAAAATATATATACTTTATGATTTATTTATTGATTTCATTTGTTTGGGGGTTTTTTAAACTAGAAAAAAATGTTTTCACTGTTTTGAATTTGTTTTTAGTATTATAAAATATATATTTTTTCAAAAAATAAAAAATTCTTTATTTAAATAAACGTAGAATAAAATGTATTTTTTGTATTATTAAAATAAGAAGAAAATTGAAGAAAAAAAATCTTAAGAAACATAAACCACACATATTTTATGTAAAATGTTGCTTAAGTAATTTATTTTTTAAACTCTACGACACCAAAACAGTGAAACAATAGGATTTTATTTATTATTTTATGCAAAAAATAATATCACTTATCTTTGTAAAAACTATTTTAAAAAAGAGTAAGATTATTTATCTCTTCTTCTCTATATTAATTAAGTAGTAACTCTAAAAGAGTAAGCCATGTTTAATTTCAGAACAGTTTCCGATGGTTCGTTGTTCTACACAAGTCCTGGGAGTTGACTGGTTTGCAGTAGACAGTTCTCAAGTTGGAATCCACAGAGCAAAAGATTCTTTCCGTATTGAGACGAAGAAGAAAACATATGCAAAATTGCTACAGAAAAGGTTTAATATTTATGGAGCAATTCTGGTTTCTGATTGGTTGGTAGCAGAACGTGAATTAATTCGATTCGTCAGTTCCTAGCAGCATCGTTTATAAATAGAATCTCCCGTGCGAGATCATACCCTATTATAGTAAAAAATATTGTAACAGTAACAATTTTTCCTTTACCATTTTCAAAATAATAGGATAAAAAAACACTTCCTATGCAAAACTTTTACGCACAGTTCCTACTAAAGCGTGTTTTTAGTCCACAACACATACATTTTAACAAATCTTATTTTTTTCGCCTGGTGGATGTACTCTCTGGAATACATAATCTCACTGAAAGAGTAACATAGTCTTTCACTCTGATGCAAATCTCTCCTCCTCCTCCTCCGTAATCCGAAATCACTGCTTACGTTTATTCATAGCAAGGCTCTACAGACAAATTTATCTTTAACTGACCTTTGACAACAAAACATTTTCGTTTACTAGCCAAATAGAAAAGTTACTAGTCAAATCCACATGATTTTTAGAATATGACATCTTCGTTCTGTGATGAGTACGTACATCATAAAGATTTTTCTGGTTATTTTTTAAATAAGCGTAATTCTAAACATGCACTGAATTATATGTTGAGACTTGAAGGTATATTCGAATTTCTTCAGATGTTTTTTTTTTAAACATTCGTTAAAAAAAGAGTATATTGTTCTATTAAACCTTTTGTTTAAATAATTTGACTTTGCTTGTTTTATTAAAACAAAAAAAGTTGGAAGATTGTCGCGAAAGAAACACAATCACCAAAGATAAGCATTTTATTATTTCTAGTCGCCATTTTAAAAAATCACTCGCAAATGCGACTGTTTCACTCGCAATGTAGAGCCCTGCATAGGTTTACTTAAACCGCTATGCCTTATATGCATACATTTAAATACCACACCACTATTCAATACACCTGAATGTAACACTCACATAAAACCGCCGCGTCTAACATGTGACAGTTCTAATGTGATATATTACATATACTGCTTTGCAACAATGGAGGATATATTGGCGAAACTCTGACACATTTTTGAATCCGCCTAAACAATCATAAGACGACAATCAGACAAAAATCCCCCACCCCATTAGCAAACCACTTCAATTTACCTGGACACACTATAGACAATATTACATGCCTACTAACAGACTCAAATTTCCCATCAACAAAAATACGAAAACAAAAAGAAATACAATTGATCATCCGACTAAACACTCATAAGACAGCTCTTAACACAAACCTTGGCCAACTTAAATTCTACAAATACTTCAAAAAATAATTAAGTAACACAGTCACCTACTCATACATATATACTTATACGTATGTA